>NC_068339.1:9506519-9819824 GCF_014633365.1 Diospyros lotus | reverse complement strand
GAGTTCTGGATCTGCTGTGACATATGTGAGAGGTGGTTTCATGCCAGTGTGTAAAGATCACACTCCAGCCCGGGCTGAGCACATCAAGCAATATAAGTTGTCCATCATGCAGCAGCAAGAGAGCACGGCCTTGACATCCCTTCCAGATGGTTAGGTCCTTATATCGTGCATATGTCGATCTTGGACTCAACTAACTGTTTAGTTAGCTAGGTTTCCTTTCTTGCTATCTCATGAAGGTCTATGCATACAGTACTGTGATCTTCTTAGTCATGTCTATTGTCTATTCTGGTATATCTATTGTTTGCAATTCCTGAATGTAGTCAATTTACTTCCAGTCTGTAAGATACTTACAGTTCTCTTGTATGGTAAGGTTGCTCCATTGTGACTGGTTCAAGTCAAGAAACAGCCTCTTTGCTAAATGGCTGCATTCAATTAACCTTCGCCACACCCCGTAATCCAGGAGCCTCGTGCACTGGGTTCAGGTTTTCAAAATCTTACTGAACTCTGTTGATTAAGTATGTGATTTTGGAAACTTCTTTCACTTTTAAATCAATGAGTGCTGGAAGGTTCTTCACGTTGTGAGGTGGATGATTGCTAGAAGCTTCTTGCAAAGACAATTCGAACAACGTTTGTATATGTTCACTATTTTCATTCTGCTGCAAGCATTTGTCTTAGAAAGCTGGGCATTGCATCCTCGCAACTATACCAAGGGCTGGATATACTAACTTTCTATGGCTTATGTTTCAGCACTGTATCTGGTGAGCTAAAGTATGCCCTGTACTGAATGCTTGTTCATTTTGTGTTCGTTGCTGGAATATGACTCATCTTCTTTACTAGTTTGATAAAAAAGAAAAAACTTTGCTTGCAACGATAAGTGACATCCTTTGTGGATTCAAGTGTGATCCTAAACCCAAAATTGGAAAATCATGGAACGCTATATTATAATCTCCTTGTGTCTGAACCTTAAATCGTAAACTCCGAAAGCATAGCATGCATTAGGACACAATTGTTGGTTGATTACCAGAACATGTTTGTGCCACTGCTTGCTGTTTCAGGGTGCCCCAATAACCAGTCTCCAATGACTACCATCCTTGCTTTGTGCTGAATGTGGAAGATCGTTTGTGTGTGTGTGTGTGTGTAGTATTATTCTTGGTTTTCATACTTAAAAACAAACTGTAATTTTTCAACTTAAACCCATCCCCACCCATGGCGTAGACTGCGATCCTAATACAAAAATAAAATCGTTAGATTGCTTTTGGTACATGGAATTACCTTACGTTACATGCACTTTGCTTCTGGTACCAGCAAACAATGACTAAAATTTTTCATCTGAACAGTGAGTGAATGGTCACAATTAATAGGATATGGAAAGCCTTGCCAGGCTTTATTCTCTTCCCATACAAATAAAAAGTACCAAGTTGTTTGGATTTACTAAGATGGAAAATTCTTGAGAGCCAAAGGAGATTATTGAATGGGGGATAAAAAGATTAAAATACCCTCGCTCATTTTGCAAAGTAGGCTACTACCCTGCTCTTTCCTCTCCCTTTCCATGATCATCGATGCAATCGCCGCCTTGCCACTGTCTTCGTCTCATCGCCTCACCTCATCAACCGTCGCTACATCATGGCTAGACGTCGAGGCTAAGGCAACAGCGATGTGACTGTTGCATTGGCGGCCATGGGAAGGGAGATGAGAGAGCAGGGCAGTAACCTACTTTATAAATTTGTAAAGTATGTAAAGGTATTTTGGTCTTTTTGTCTCCATTCGATAACCCTCTTTATCAATTTGTCCGGCCCTATAGAAAAATTCTTTGTTATCTTTATATTATTTTAGAATAAAAGAAAGAAATATATCTAAACTATTTAACCCCCATATTTACCATTTCATGCGATTGTAAATATTAATGGTGGCAAAGTCAAAAGAGTATGGTAATTAAATGCCCATATTATAAAAATCTTTTTGAGATATTTTAAACTTTAATTTTGGTCCTGGAGGAGATTATTATAATATAATTTATTATTATTGCCACCTGTCAATAAATTGTTACAAATATTGAGAAAAATAAATATCACACGACTTGCTTGGCTATTTCATTTGGCACCAAATGGTCATTCATCATCTATTGGAGTGAGCAACTGACCAGTTAAATTGTATAAGGTGGTGAAAGAAAAGCAATGAATTTCAATTCAAGGTATGGTATATACTTATATGTATAACCTGGCCCCGTCTAAAATTGCCATATTTAGTCCACAGGGAATATGTTTTCTTAAAAACAATAAAAGATCCCTGGGAATTTGAAAGATTTATTAATTAATCAAAATAATTATTTCTATATAATTTTCTTTTGCAATAGACTACTGTTAAAAAGTGTTAAATTTTTAATAAATATAATTTAGCAGTTTATTATTTTTGATATTAATGAAGTTATGGGAAAAAAATATATTTCCCAAAGAAGGGCATCCATCAGTGAGCCAGAAATTTCTCAAAATTGAGATTTTTGTGATAGATCTCTGACGTGACACCCATGACTTTTATTAACCATACAACAATTCCTCTTTATCTCCAGAAAATAGATAATAAATTTTTATAAATGTTTAAAATATTCTCTCTTAAAAATAAAAATAAAAATAAAATTACCAATAAGCCAACCACCGTTTCCGACAACCACACTATTATGGATTGGCCATTGGCCCATTGCTGCTGTAGGAACCTAAATTGAAGAAATGAAGCCTAAATTTAAGTCTCTTATTCTTTGAAGAGAAGAAACTCAGATCTGAATTCTCTCGCCCGAAACCTTAATTTAAGTTCTCTTTTTTATACACACACACAGAGAGAGAGAGAGAGAGAGGGAGAGAGAGAGAGAAAACAGCCAAGTAAAGCGCGAAAAGGAGAAAAAAGCAAAAGAGAAAATAGAATATTTTATAAATCAATCAGAAAAATAAGGTAAAGGAACAAAAATAAACCAGCAGGAGGAGACAATACAAGACAGAAGAGAGAAGAAGAAGACGAAGAAGAAGCACAAGAAGAAGAAGAAGACGACGAGAAGGAGGAGCCGATGGAAAGAGAAACAGAATATACTGGAAGAGGAAAAAGAACAGAAATAAACCAGAATGAATAATAGCATCACCAAACAAGCTCTGATCTCAGATTGAATCATATCGTTAAATATGATGGGAGTGCAATTTTGTGAACCTCCGCTTTAACGGGGGTGTAGTAACTCCTCGGGAAGTCATTTTGGAAATTCTTTTCTCAAAAAACTCACCCCATTTCTCTCTCTCTCCCTTTCCCCTGCTCTCACTGTTGCATCCTCGCCACTGGCGGCGATGACAGCAAGAGGAAGGCCAAGGGTTGCTGGAGAAGAAAAGAAACGAAGAGAAAAGAGAGAAAAAAAAAAAAAAGAGTAAGGGAGAACGAAGATTACATGCACATCCATTAAAGTGGGTGCACAAAATGGGACTCATATGATGGTAGCATAATAATAACCCAACACCCTATCTAATATCTGGTTCCCAAATTAACATAATAACCACCCTCTAACTAAATCTCATTCCTACCCCTGCTTGTAGCTATGGCTAAATAAACATTATTATGAATAGATTCTGGTATTCTATAATTATCTCTTTGTTTTTTACTTATAACAAGGACATAAAGAGTCTCGATAACGGTATAAGTAAACAAACAAGAATAACACGGGATTAGTAACCACCCAACAACGTGACATTATAATAAAAAAACACGGGTCGCGGGTACTGAACCAATTTTGAATCCAAAAGCATTTCCATTCCCTGATGTAATATTGACACGGTATTGAAGAAGCAGCAGTACGTTCAAACTACAAGTTTCCAGGTAACAAACAGCTTGCCTTTCTTCAAGAGTAATCATAGAGGGATATGCTCTTGTCATCGGACACACTCACCAGTCTACCGGCTCCTCCTCCAGGTGGCCGAAACGCCACTGCCCAGACCTGGTCCGTATGGTTGCTCAGCGTTTGCACAGCTGCTCTCATCTTGAGATCCCACAGTCTGACAGTCCTGTCACTTGAGCCTGTGGCAACTGCTGCTCCATCTGGACTCGCATCCACACTCAGTACCCAGCTGGCATGACCCGACATGGCCTTAATCAAGGTCTTTCCTTCAGCATCGTACATGTGAACATGCCCATCATCTGAGGCTGAAAAGAGAACTCTTGGATCAACAGGTGAATATACAATAGAGCGAACAGGCATAAAGTGACCTTCCAAATGGTGTAGGAATTTGCCCCGAGATACATCAAAAACAGAGATGGTGCCATCCATTGAGCCACAGGCCAGTCGTTTCCCATCAGGGCTCCATGCAACTGAGAGAACAAACTTTTTGTTGGCATTTTTATCAGAGGGCTTCAATCCTTCAGGACGAGGGATTGACAAGGAAGCAATCAGCTTCCATTCAGCAGTGCTCCACAGTTTGACGGATGCACTGCCCCCACCAGCAACTGCAAGAATGGTGCCCTAACATGATAACAACTGTTGGTAAGCTGCATAAGATATTATTATGCTATATGCTTAAATAACCAATTTGACTATCATCATCTTGAATCTTTCCTCTAAAAGGAAGTGCGCTTGGATAATTATGGAGGTTTCCAAACAAAGCAGCAAATCAACTGGAACATTTAGCAATATATTCAGATTCCTATTACCAGTATTGACAATATAATAATCATTATAATACACACACAGGCAGCACGGGGATGAAGTATTCCCACATTGGCTCCAAGGTGTTCTCTTGTGTTCTATTTATCTTAGTTATCTAATTACTGAAAGGGGTGGTGTTAGAAACATCAACACGAATGAAGAGATAACTTATCATACTGGCAAAAGCCACACAAGACACCATAGCATTTTTGGCATCCTAGGGGAGAAAAATCTCAGTATGTGTATATATTAAGCTAGATTTTCTGCAACAAGACTGGCATTCTTCAAAATAATTTCCCAGAAGAAGAATAAAATTCAATGATTAGTTCCTTGACTGGGCTAACTAAAGGCTTGAAAACTTTTCCGTACATGAAGGTGTTCATGAAGAAAGAGAACGGCATCAACAAACCTCTCAAATTAATAGCAGTTATACATTCTTTCCAAGACTCAACCAGGTGTTAAGAAGTAGTCCATCTACCCTGGTAACAAAGTTAATGGCAAAATATTCCAACATGCACCCCCCATTGTCTTCCAACTCCATACCAGATGGCAGATTTCAGCGTCCAACTCAATCCTCCTCCTTAGAACTGATACTCTGATAGTAATACAGATATGGACAGACACAGAAATGGACAGGGTGATGTTAAAAATAAATAAATAGTCATCATCATCATAAGCCTTAATCTCATTATTTGGGGTCGTCATCACACAAACTTTTGCTCTCTAATTATCTCTATCCATGGTAATAAGCCTTGTAAAACTAATATGGCTCATGTCATATTTAAAAGTTTTCTTGTTTCTTCCTCTACCTCTTTGCTACAAACTTTTTTTATTTTTATACACTTGCCTCATAGTTATGTCTATTAACCATTTTTTTCACATGTCTAAACCATCTAATTATGTCTTGCACATCCTATCTCTAACAGGTATAGCAAATAATCTTGTTTCTAATCCTATAATTTCTTATATGTGTACACATCCAATGTAACATTTTAATCTCAGTTATGCTCATATTTTGAGTATGATGGTGACATTTCTAATTATACAACCAAAATAGCCTTATAGCTGCCAGATAAAATTTTCCTTTTCGATTTAAAAACATTTTGCAATTGCATAAAATGTTGAATACACTCTTTACCATTCTACCTTGATTCTGTGTCTAACATTCTTTTTTTTTTTTTTTTTTTTTTTTGAATAATTGATTCAAGATGTCTAAATTAATCCTTTTTAAGAGTAACTTAATCTTTCAGTCTTACAACAATATCATCCAAACATCTAACTACCTTGGGTTGCCTTTTTGGATGCCTAGCGCCTCAGGCAATATATCATCATAGCACCTTAGGGGCACCTTTCACCTCTAACTACCTTGAGTCGAACATCCAAATACTGGGAGAAAATCCACAAAAACATGATCATGGCCTTTCCTTTTTTCTTGACTATTGATTTAGGTCAACTATAAAAAAACCATGGACCTAGTGTATTCTACAGCTCAATCAATGCAATTCCAGTATCTAAACACTATTGAATAGAAACTTGTTTTGACACTTCTCTGTTTTGTTCTTTAATGCACAGTTCAATTTCTAGCAACCTGATACAACAAAATAAAATTGATCCTACCAAATTCAAGTTTATACTTTTTTTTTTTGGGGGGGGGAGGGATGAAGAAGACTATATACTATAGTTAATAAATTAAAGGGCAAATTGCCCTCACACCCCTTGTGGTTTGGGTCGTTTGCTAAGACACCCCTCATGGTTTGTTTTCGATCCAAAAGGTCCTTGTGATTTACCTTTTTTGCACAAAGACCCCCAGCATTAGTTTTAGGCACAAACAACATTAATTAAAATCAAATTAATTTAAAATTAATCAATATTTTTCTAATCTCTAGGATTAAAATGATTAAAAAATGAAAAATAGAAGTAAGAAAAAGAGGCTGAAGAGCAGAGCCGATGCTTTTGAATCTTCTTCTCCGGTGCTTTTTGTTGCAATTGGTGAGTTCAATTTGAGCTATTGGTGATATAAATATTTCTGATAACAAACCAAACCAGGCACAAATATGCAGTAAATTCAGCATTAAAAAAAATCATGAAACAAAGTAGCAAGGATATGAAAAAGATGGAACTTAAATCTGAGAGACTAGATAAAGAGGATCGATTCTGAAGAATGGTGAATTTGAACTTTGTAAGGCTGTTTTTTTTTTTGGGGGGGGGGGGGGGGTGGGAGAAGAGATATTACAATGGAGCCAGCCACTCTCACCCTAGAAACAATGGAAACTAGCAGATTTCGATGAATAGAGGAGAAGCCCCAATGCCGACAAAGAAGCCATGGTTGGAGTTGGTTGCACCAAAAATCATGAACGATTCACAGTCTCTCCCCTCCACCCCTACCTCACAACAGTTACTGGCCCGCCCTTGCCCCCTCCCTAAACCATGAACTGCCAGCAACTTTGGCCAGAGAACAGATCTGTTCTTCGGGGTTTCTTTTTCAGTTTTTAATTCAAGAGATTATAAAAATGCTAATTAAGTCAATTTTACTTTAATTAGTGCCGTTTGTGCCTAAACATAAAAAAGGGGATGTTTGAACAAAAAAGATAAACTACAGGGACCTCTAAGACCAAAATCAAAAAACAAGGGGTGCCTGGACAAACGGCCCAAACCACACGGGATGTGAAGGCAGTATACCCTAAACTAAATCCAGCCCATCAGTTGAATTGGTAAAGCAGTAATACCATCACAAAGATATTTTGATTTGCAAATGAGAGCAACACTTTCCTATCCCACACTAAATGCCCTTTCCAAATGTTTTCAACATCTCCAACACCTATCTCAACGTCAAGAAAAACAGGAATCAAAAACCAAAAACAAGGTTTAAATGAATGACGCACAGTTATATATATATATATATATCACAACATTCATCTTTACAGGAAAATTGAACAAACCATATGCCACTCGCTCAGCTTGATAAGTTTTCTCCCTACTACTTGGGTACACTACTACTTGCAATCGCTTTACAATCCCCCGTGTTGTGTCATTTGTATTAGATTAGAATAAATGTAAACAAGTATTATTGTATTGCTGCATGGTTCATTTCTGTTGTAGTGTTAGAATTAAATATCTCTTCTAGAAGGCATGTTTCCAGAAGAGGCAGCTGACCAATTAGTTAATTGCGATCAGTTGGGCAGTTAGTTAAAAGTCTTGTAACCCACGCCCCTATATCTTATAAATAAGGGTTGTGGGATAGGAGTAGGGCAGAGCTTAGTGCGCCTATTTCCAGAAAGGATAGTTTCCGGTTTCTGTCTTGTATTTGGGATTGAGTGCGAGAGGTAGAGAGTGGCTGGGGATAGCTTGCATTCTCTAGGATCCTATTAGCTTTCAGTGCATATGGGCGAAGGGGGATTCAAGTTCTCGTTGTAATCATCCTATGAATGTTTCGGATTGAAGAGGTGTTAAGCAGTCTGAATGTAGGTCTTGTTTTCAAGACCGAACCAGGATAAATCTGTGTGTTTCTTGCTGTGTTTTGTGTGTTTCAAATATTGGTGTGTACTTAAGTGTGATAGTGAGTCATTTGAGTTGAGAGAATCAAAGGGAGTGCTACGAAATACTCTTAACACCCCGTTTCTTAATCCACCCATAATTTCAAGTTGATCACTAGTTAATTCTTTATAATCTCAGTGCAAGGTCCTAGAACATTCAATTAATAGGCGAACATCTATCTATCTGATCTGAAAATTATTAAGATACCTTATCTCCAATGTAACGAGCAAAAGGACCAACTCCAAATGTACATCTAAATCTACATCCAGCAGTCAAAAATGACACGCACACATTAATTTTGATGTGAAAATACCTTGGGGTCGAATTGCATCTGCCAGACTTCGGAGGGCGGCGCTTCGAGAGTGGCGATGGTGTTGTTGCGGTCGACATCGAACACGCGGACGAAGCTATCGAGGGAGGCCGAGGCGGCAATGACGCCGGAGGGATGAGCGGCGACGGAGACAACACCGAGGCAGTGGCCGGTGTTGGTGGCGACACAGCTGAGCTCGTCGGATCTCCACACGCGCACCGTCTCGTCTAGCGACCCCGTCAGGAGCACCGGCGGGCGGTCGTCAGTGGCCGGAACCCACGTCGCCGCCCACACGGAGTCGTCGTGAGCATTGTCAACCGATTTCAGCCCCGCGAGCTTCATCTTCCGTACTTCTACGGGTAAAACCCTAGAACCGACTCAGGTTTTGATTTGAGAATCATGGTTTTGTTTCCTACTTTTATTGAACTGGCAAAGCAAATGATCGCATCCAAGTTTTCCATATAAAAAGTTAATTATTTCTTAATTTAAAATTTCAAATATATAAAGTTAATTTTACAATTAATAGGAAGTCGGAAAAGTCAAGTACATACCAAAACAAACTGCGTCATTTTCAGTTGTTGGGCGAAAAACATTTTCTTTATTTTTTTTGTATTTAATATTGAAAAAAATAAAAAATAAAAAAATGAAGGAAATGACTACCCGATTAATGAAAAATGATTGGTTAAAACATGAAATATTTAAGGAAAGTGACTTATTAACTTAAAAAGAGAAAGTTAGGCTGAGTTCTCTTTACTGTTTTTAAATTATTTTTAATTTTTAATTTTTTAAAATAATAAAAACATGTTTTTTTTAAGTTTTTAAAAAATATTTTTGAAAATAAAAAAACTCAAAACAATAAAAAATTATTTTGAATGTTTTTATATAAAACAAAATTTATACTTAAAATACATTTATTTATTTATTCATATTTTATTATTGTAATGAAAAAAATTATTACAAAATTTATTAACTTTAAAATGTATATATATATATTTAAAAATATATTAACATTAAATATTTTTAATTTATTGAATAAAATATCATTAAAAAATTATTTTCAAAGATAACGTGTTTTTTAATTTTCTGTTTTGAAAAATGATTTTTCAAAATAACAAAGAAAACGCTTTTTCAATTTTCTAAAAATAAACTATCAAAATAGAAAATTAAAAATAAAAAAATAAAGAGAACGCAACCTTAATATTTTGACATTATTAAACAATTTATCGCCCCCCTCCCCCCAAAGACATTTATTTGACAATCATTAAAAAGAAGTTATATGACTTTTTATTTGAGTTTTTTAAATAAATTTTTCACTCTCTTTCTAGATAAATTTATCTTAATATTTACAGATAAAAGAAAATAACGCTTCTTTAGTGCATTTCAAAATATTTAACAAATAGTTTGATAAAAATTTTAAAATATTTTCGAATCTTATATTGTCTATTTCATATATTAATCTGAAAAGCATTTCAACTTAATATTGATATAATCTTATTTTATTTATTTTAACAAACGTTAAATGTAAATCATACCATTATTTTCTAATGAAATCATTGATAATATTGATACTATTACGTTGATGCCAAAAAAAAGTGTAAAATCATCTAACTTTACAGAAGTAATGATAATCGGATATTTTAGTTTTTTAAAAACGAACTATAATTACAAACTGGGTTCATTCATTTGCCAGTTGTATTTAAAAGATAAAAGCTTAGGAATCAAAATGACATAACCCAACTCGTCAAGCTGGTTTGCCCGAGAGGTTAAGGGGGAAGACTTAAGATCTTCTGCACATAAGTGCGCATGGGTTCGAACCCCATAGCCAGCATTTTGCCATGTATTCGTATTTTAACCCCTTTTTGGAGGTTGAAAAACAATTAAGCCAAAATATCATGCACTCCCCTTTTGTATGTATAAATTTCATTTTGTGTTCTCAAAAATAACATTCATATTTTTGTGTTATTAACAGATCAAGTAACATGATTATTTTTGTTTTATATTTAGGCTATTATTTTTTCTCGTTTCCATCTCTTTTCATGTTTATTCTCTTTGCACTATCTCTTTCATTATCGATAATCAATACTTTTTCAATGAGTGCTAATCTATTGTCATATTAGCGTTGGGCAATTATAAGGGGTTGGGTCCCTCACCCCCTTGATCTATTCTCAACCATGAATCCCAAATTGTCAACATTATCGCCCTCCAAAACTTCAAATCATAAATTTATGGGTTCAAAGTTTGATAAGCTCTAACTGCATCCTCGTTGTTTATGGCTGTCCATTCCCTAAAGTATTGCATTGCCAGTTCTTTGCTGTGACTATAGGACATGTTCCCGACTCCACAACTAGACTTATATTATTTACTCTTAACTTTTACACCAAGTTTAAGTGTCCATATCTTTTTGACTCTTTCTCTCTCTAAACCTCAAGTTCTTTTGAAGATATTTGAAACTCAAATAAACTAATATTCTTCAAACTTAGATAGTTACGAGTAAGGGCAGATCTAAGAGCAAATATGAGGGAGAATTGGCTTTCAGATTCATAAATCATTTCAACCCTTCTCTCTCTCCAAATGAGCCAAATTTACTTTACAAATTTGGAGGGAGACTAAATTTGGAAGGGGGTTGCAGCCTGTGCTTGCCCCCTAAATTCGTCCCCGAGGCTTTGTTGGATATTTGGATTTGGATTGATGGCAACAAGGCTTTGTCGAATATACTGAGGCACTGGTAGATAGATCAACACCACCAACTAGAGTAGTGGGGGAAGATGCTAGTAAGTTTCTCTCTCATGGAACCCACATAAGTGTGTTCGTTGGTTGTAATTTGTTAGTGCTTATTATTATTATTATTATTATTTATAATTTTGAAATTGAGTAGAGAGATGGATGATCTTTTAAGAATATTAATAAAATTAATTATCATTACTTAATGTAAATGGGTATTTGTTGCGTGGGAATTAATTTCATAGGAGTCAGTGACATTTTTAAAAACATATAAATTGTCAATGTAATTTAGATAAATATCAAGATAGTTTGTAAAATTTATCCAAACACAATTTGATATAATTATTTAACTTTTTTAATATTTACATGGTTAAAATATGATTAATTAAATATATTTGATGCTTAATAAAGTTGATAACTTTAATTTGTCCATATTGCATTACCATTTAACAAATTATAACTAAACTTTTGCAAATTCATTTTCTATATTTATTATTTAAATGGCTTAATAGATACAGTAACCCTTCAACAGTTAAAAAGTATGATGTTTAATCTCTAATGGGTAGAACACTAAAATTTATTATCTTAATTATTAAAAATTATTATTTTAAATTTTTACCATGATAAAATATTAGCGCGTACATGAATGTGCACATTTTCGCCCGTGAACGCCACATCAGATAGATACATCATATTAGTTTTAATATATAAATATAATATTTAATTTTTTAATAATTAAAAAAATTGACATTTTGGTCTCTCCATATGAAAAAAAGAGAGACCATATTTGATAAAAAAACCAAAATTTTATTTAAAAAATCCTAAAATTTTTATAAAAAAATACCTGCAAATATTAAAAGACCTAAATTTTATTAAAAAAAAAACCTAAAAATATTCCCCCCCCCCCCCCCAAAAAAAAAACCTAAAAATTTCATTAAAAAACTTAAAAATTTCAATGAGTTTAGAAGTTAATCTAAAAGGAATAAGCTACAAACTAGACATGGTTTATCAGTAGCACACAATGGTACTATGCTTTGGAATGTAAGCTTTTTTTTGAACATTGCAAACTTAGTTTGTGATGGATTACCTACATGTTTGCATATTTAACTTACTCTTATTTTAACCACCCTAGACAACATATGTACCAGATGGTTTATAAGAGTACCACTAGAGCCATCAAGCAGCGCTACACCAAGTACTGCTCCAGCAGGGCTATCAAGCAGTCCTCCACCTTCACCAGGCCATTCAAGAAGTTGTTCTCAAAAGTATTATACAACATTCACTTAGAGGATAAAGTAATATGAATCATCAACTACCAAATTTATAGTGACATGACAAACTAAGTATCACAACTAATCAAATCTAAGAAAATGTTACTTTAAGATATTAAAGGACAAGCGTCATCGCTACCGATAATAGAATTATCATCTCGTTAAAAATTAAAAGACTTTAGACATTTTACTATTTTGTAACTTATCTAAATTAGGAAATATTTTTGTGAATGTTTATTGAGGCTTGTTTTGAATATTATGGTTAGGACCTCATTGGTGTTTCCCATAATATATGGTGTGTGTTAATAATCGCTGGATGAGTGTTTTGATGGTATTTATTTTGTCACTTTTTGTTTAAGATCTCGTTTGATAGTTCATGAACAAGATTTATGAATTCAATAAAGTTTTTTTTTATTTGAATTTTTGTTATCCCAGTTTTTCATTAGGTCTTTTTATGAAATTTGATATTTTTTTTGGAATATTTTTAGGTTTTTAATTAAAATTTTAGGTATTTTTTTGAATACTTTTAGTTTTTTTTTTTTTTATGAAATGTAAGACTTTTTTTGAATATTTTTAAATCTTTGTTATGAAATTTTTAAGTTTTCTATATTTTTTTCTTTTTTTATTATGTTTAGGTCTTTTTGAATATTTTTAAGTTTTTTAATGAAAATTTTAGTTTTCTTAATTTAGGTATTTTTTAAATCAAATTTAGTAATTTTTAATTTAATTATTGAAATTTGATCATTATTTAATTTAACTTAATTCAACAACAATTTGTGATGATATGTATTAAATATATTCAACTAACCATATATTTTAGATCATGTAAATAAAAAGTCAAATAATTATAAATAAT
Source organism: Diospyros lotus (assembly GCF_014633365.1). NCBI lineage: Eukaryota > Viridiplantae > Streptophyta > Magnoliopsida > Ericales > Ebenaceae > Diospyros > Diospyros lotus. The sequence continues at coordinate 9,806,463 of NC_068339.1, read as the reverse complement.
TAAATCTCACATGAGAGTAGAGGTAAGCATTAATATTTGGAGAAAATCAACTCAAGCATATCTCAACTCTTTTTTTTTTTTAATTACTATCACAGCACTTCCTGCTATTTATCCTCATAATATTAGTAAGAAATATAAATCAAAGAATTTAGTAGTCAGTTTGATTCTTAATTTCACTACAAATGTAAGGACGGTAAGTAGTTTTCAATTTTCAGGATCGTTCTGATTGTTAAATTTTTTTTCCTAATTAGGGTTCAAACAGTGAACTTTAGAGCTCAAAGAATAATACCCCAAAATATATTTCATTTACCAACAAAACTATGACATGGGGGCAGCATCTCTCAACTCTTGATTCATATAAACTTTTTTATTATTTCTCAGTTTATGGAAAAAAAAAAAAAAAAACTGGCCAGCCCAGCTCGACTGGCACGGCCTACGGGAGTCTGGCCCTATGGGCCAACTCCTTGGGAGATGGGCACATGTCTAAGCCTAACCGTAAGTCGGAAACAGCCCCACGCCATTTCCTCAACCATCCCCCTTCGAGGCACTAAAACCCTAACAAACTTAGTCGCAGAGCGCTCTCTCTCTCTCTCTCTCTCTCTCTCTCTCTGTATTAGCATAGCAGAATAAGCATCGTAGAGCGGCTCGTCGAACCTTGTCTGTTTGTCACTCTGGGCATATATACGTAGCGGAATATGGTTTGGTTCCAATGCGAAGACTGCGGGGAGAACTTGAAGAAGCCGAAGCTGTTGAATCACTTCCGGATGTGCTCTGCAACCAAGGTCTCTGGTTTTCCTTCCTAACACTGGCCCTATGATTTTTACCTTGTTTTCCCCCTAATTTAATCTTAAATGTGCGGCGAACTGAATTGTAATTGCTTGATCTTTTGGAATTGTTTTTGGTGAATTTTTTTGTTTTTTTTTTTGGTTTTTCGTTTTGTTAGTTATCGTGCATTGATTGCGGGCAAACATTTGGTCAGAAAAGCGTCCAAGATCACACTCAGTGCATTACCGAAGCGGTACTTTTCTTTTTCACTTTATGTCTCTGTTCTTCTAGTATCTAGTTTTGCTGTTTAGATTGTTTTGGATGTGTACACTTGTTCAATCATATGGCCTTTGAAATTTGAGGTGTTTTAAAAAGAACTGAATCCGAGTAAAATGCCCTGTTGTGTTAGCCTGTTGTATTAATTGTACCAGAACCATCTGAATGGTAGCCTGGTGGTCTGGCCTCTGGGAGATGTGGCCTCAATTGGAAGTCTTATGTGGACTTGGAGCATTTTAATTGCTGGCATTAGCTCCACTTGGCCTTGGCCAAGAAGGGTTGAATCTTTTTCACATTTGAGCGGTTTGGGGTTACTATGGTCGCTGGCCGCAGGCGTACAGTTATGTGGGCTTATCATACTGTACTGGTCATTTCCCTCTCACCTTTTTCTGTGTGTAAAGAAAAGAAAAGGGATTTTCTGTACAAATGTTTGAGCATGGTAGGGTGGCGGCTGCTTTTTTTACGCTTTCGAGTACTGCTGTTTATTTGAGGAGGCTGGTTCTGTTGCGTGTATCTATCTAACATTGACCAAATTCTTAAGGCATGTAGTAATTTCCCAACAATAATGGGAAAATATGTTTCTCATCAAACGACATTGCTGGCTTACTCTGGTGTTTGAGTCTGCACTGGAAGCAGTTGGCTATTACATTGGTTCTTGAGATAGGGAATGGAAAATCCCTCATGTATTTTCTTTTTGATCCCATATGATAATAATAATAATTATATTTATTACCACGCTGAATGAATGTGTTTGTATACACTAAGGAACATGTTCAACTAACTAATAGCAGTCTGGGAATAACTACGGTTCTCTTTGGCCTTATAAGAGTGTGGAAGTGAGAATTCTATTGATTTTTTTTTGTCTTTTTACCTACCTACCATAAGCTTTATTGAAGTCTATAACTATTTGACAAAATAAACTGATTTGCTACTATATTTTCAGGAAAAATATGGTCCTAAGGGCCAAAAGAAAGCACCAAGTGGTGCTACTGCCAAGCCAAATAATCCTGGAAAGCAGGACCTTGATTTTGATGTAAATGTTGGATTATCTGAACGTCCTCCATGGTTTTGTAGGTATGCATGAATTTTAGTCTTCTTATTCCTGATTTTGTGTGCAACTGGTTCTGTTTTGGATAAAATATGAACTGCAATGTGAAAGACTGGTATTAAATTTCAGAATACAGACTACTCGTTGGTCAACATTGGTTACCATTTCATCTCTGACATGCTTGAAGCATTATAGATCTGTCTTTCCCCTGTATATCTGCACATGGAAGGTTATGCCTTCATAAGCAGCTTGAAAAGCATGAGTCACTTTTCACTTATGTAGAGTTTATTTGCTTTTGAATTTAATAGGAACATATTGCCTGCCAAGAATAAGGGGGATAAAATAGGAGAGAAAATCTCCTAACTATTAATTTCTATTGCTACTAAGCATATTGGCGGATCTTTACTGCATTGACTCTTATGCAATTAGGGTTTAGGTTGCTATAGAAGTATCAAACAAATTTTATGAGGCCAAGAGTTCTCCTACTGTTTAGAAAGTGCATCTTTTGCAGTTATTTTGATCATGATGGTGCTTGAAGGAGCAGGTTAGGTGTGCAGACGTGATATTTGAGCCTTTACATTTTCAATGCATGGGAATTTTCTTAAATTTTGATCACTGTCCCTTGCTTGATGAACCAAGCGCTTTACTATTACACCAAGCAACAATTCATGCTCTTGAATAACACATCCAGTACTGAATTTGATTCTCAAGTTTGGATATAGTGTCTTTGTTGATATTTGAATTTAGTCTGAGGTTCATTTTTTTCATATCTGTTTATTATCTGCAGTCTTTGTAGTACTAAGACTACTAGTAAGCAAACCCTGCTCCTCCATGCTGAAGGAAAGAAACACAGGGCCAAAGCTCGAGCATTCCATGCAGCTAAGCAACAGCCCCGAAAGGGAGAAGAATCCACCCTGGATCCTAAGGTTTCTAGTGAAACTAATCAAAAGGATAAATTGACTGGTAATCCAGATATAAAGGAACCTAAGGACCAAAATCCCCCTGAAGTTGTTCAAGATGTACATGCTACCTCTGAGGCAGGAAATGGTAGTTTGCAATCGAGTAAAAAAAGAAAGCTTGAAACATCTGAAAAGGATCATGCTGGGGAAATGGCTGGAGGAGGTGATATGGCAAGCGAGTTGGGTAATGGGGAAGTCATTCAGGTTGAAAGTAATGAGAAAGAGGGAAGCAGGTGCCAAAAGAAAACTAAACACGACAAGACTAAAGAGGATAACACAGAGGAGCATAGCCATACCATAGAAGCAAAGAAGAAAATAAAGTGGAAGAAGTTAATCAAATCTGCTTTGAAATCGGTATGTATTCTTAAGGAATGATGCTGTCCTGTTCCAGTTTGATTTTGAAGCAATCATACCAACCACAAACAAAGATTTTGCTAAGATTTCATGAGATTGTAGTAAGGTAGCTTTTGACGGCATGCAAAGTTGACTAGATGCTTGCTCCATTTAGCAGGAAGATTACCCATACAATTATTTTCTTTGTTAATTATATTTTGCATTGCATGCGAGACAGAATCCAGAAGGTGTCCTAAAAAAGAGGAGACTGAGAAAACTTATTCTGAAGGCTCTAACAGAATCTGGTTTGAAGGAAGACGAAAGACAAGTAACTGACATGCTTGAGCAGAAGGTAAACTTATCTGTCAGACTAGATTCTTGCTTTTCCTTATTACAAGCTGTAATCAGAATTTTCACATTCTTCTTCTTGTCATCTTTTTTTCTGTTTGTTTAATTTTACCTTTTTACGGCTCTTATGCAGATTAGTTCAAGCTCCAGGTTCATGGTTGATGACAAATATGTCCGCTTGGTGTCCAAAAGTTGAGGCTGGGTACTTTCATAGAACGTAAAACCTTGAAGTGCTGCCATTTTTGGGTAGTTTTTGCATTCAAGAATTGAGAAAGCCAAGTCTTTTCTTTATTGAAATTCAGTTTTACTTGTCTTCATTAGTCATTGGTCTTGGGAACCTGGGACTTCCTTGGGACATGTATTTTTGGGGACGCTTGGCGTTGGCTATTGATAAAAGCTCCCAATTTGCATTCGCCTACGGTCATTGTAACTGAAGCATTTTGATCTCTTCTTGTAACAGATAATTCATGCAAGGAAGAGAGTTATGTTGGGTAAGTGAGTAGTATATTATATGTATATATTTATTTATTATTATTATTATTTTATTTGATTTTATCTATTTTTCTTATATTTTCTAAGAGTAATGCTATTCATCTAGACAGTCTAGTGGCATTTTTTCATTGCCCAATGAAAAAGTACGACTGAAAATCCATCTCCACTCTAAATGAATAGCATTACTATTTTCTAGTTGTCGTTACTGTTACTGTTACTGTTACTGTTGCCGTAGCATCTTTTTGGTACATCCATCGCCACAGCATTTGAAGATGGAAAATAGTTTTTTTTCCAACTGGTGCATCGAATAGGTGTGAGGAGGTGAAATTTCAATTTCGGTTCTTGTTTTTAGCATGGGAAAAAATATCAGAATCCTTAATGAAAACTCCACTTTCAAGATGAAGCTTAACAAACGAAGGTTGAAATTCTGTATTATGGCGAAGAATGCCTGTACATTCCAATGCTACACGAGATGCATCTAGATCCCTTTCTGTGCACATTATGGGGGAACTATAGATCCAACTCCGCCAAAAGAAGGCGTAACTAGGAGGCGAATTCAACAGGCCAGCTAGATGAGAAGAACCACGATTACGATCAATAGTACAAGCGTACATCCCATAGCCTGCAATTAATTGGTATATCGTGTATGTTAGTGAATGTAAGAGTGAAATCATGTCATCCTACTTACTTCATATTATAATCTAACAGTAAGAGGTCATGTATTCTTTTTTATTTTTTGGAAATACAAGACAACAGGTAATTTCAGATAAATTTAAAATAAAATTCATTCTTGTCAACCATTACAGTGTATTATTAGATTTTGATACCAAAGGCAAGGAAAAAGAGACTTAACAGCAATTGCAGAAGCAGCAAGACCGGCTCGCTCTCTTGGATCCTTTCTATAGTAGTTTCCAAAGTATAGAATTGTGGCGTAATACCACAAAAGTGGGAATGCAAAGCCTAGCAGAAAACTGAAAACCAAACCAAACATATTATGGATTAAGCACAGGGGGGTAGTTGGAAAATGAAGGAACAGGCGAGAATACTCACGAAAACCATCCTATCCCGCAACCAAAGCAAGGAAGGGGTTTGTCCAAAGTCCCTAGTTGGAAATCCTCAGCATCTCCAATGAGGGTGTACTTGCCTTTCTCATGGTCTTCGGCCTCTGTTGCTTGCCCTGCCACCCAGCCAGAAGAAGAAACAGTTCAGTATATCTGGAATTTGGTTTCTAGAAAAGATTGATCCTGTAAGTAGCTGCATGCGGTGAATCTCATACCCGTCTAGGAAATCAACTAGCCATTACCACCAAAACCCGTGGTTTTGGTGATGCTTGATTAGTGGCAAAAACCAAACCCATGTTTCTAGAATGTGAATCAAACTTCTATGAACAGTCCACTGCTTAAAAGCGCACCCCCAGTTAACGCGACTCTTAGCTAGGGTTGAGGATGAGTCGTTTTTGTATGTAATATCACCCTTACTTAGCAAATAGGCTATTCCCACGCTTTAACAGGGGGCAAGTCTGAAATGAAGTTCAATGAAGTCATGAAGAGTGAGAGGAAATGTTTAGAAGGCAGCCAGGAAGTGTCTAAGTTCCACTGAAAATATGCAGCAAAATCAACTGAAGGAGACTTCAATGTCAGATTTGCCAAGAATCAGAGTGATGCCATTGCATTGATGCTGAAAATCAGTGACCCAGGAACAGAAAATTGGATGCAACAAAACATTGAGAAATAGTTCAGAAACGGCATAAGCAACCAAATAGAGTTACATGGCTGCATAGTTTACTGAAGATAAGTGAGCAAGCACAAAAAATGAGTTATCGAATATTTGCAACGCCTAAAAAGGAATTGGTACCTCTAAACACTGAGTGATATCGGGCTGAAGGCCTCAAAAGATCAAACTGCTTATCTGAAATTGATCTCCCCAATTCAACACCATCTCTCAAACCCAGTCCCTCCTGTATGCCAGCATCTGTGAAAATAAGAACCCATTTAAAATCAAACTATTAAGTTTCTGCAAGTGCTCTTTTAGCTCATCTGGGTGCATTATCAAACAATTATAACTAATATTGGTTCATTGTCAAACTACCAACACCAGTATCATCATAGTTGCAATGCTTCAACATAACCTGAAATTGTCCTAGAATTGCATAGAAAGCCAAACAATCAACATGGTAGGTAACAAGGCTAATGGATAAGTATTTTGAGAAGCTCAAAACCTTACCAACTAATTATGTTCTCTGGTTTCTCAAACTTATGCTTATATCATACATCTGTTTCTTGTCAACAATCAGAGGTGTTAACACAAGAGGAAGAAGTGGTAAAACAGCAGAGAAAACAAAGTTGGAAACATCATAGAACAGATTTCTGCTCCTAATTGGAGATCAGGATAATGAGGTAAGAGGTAGTTGAGTTGGTTACTTGATTCCATTGGTCCTGCTGCTGATGTCTCCAGGGGGTTGAAGTCTTCAGGTACCAACCACCCTTCGAACTACCTGCTTCAGATAATCAAAAAAGGTGTTTCCAATTAATGTAATCCCATCAAATTCCAATCTGCTTTTGCTTGAGAATCTTATTACAAATGAAACTGTAAAACTTCAAATACAATCTGGGTTCAACAAGATCATGTCATTCAAACACCACTTCTGACTTGCGTATGGGGGTGATGTGAATCATTTGCTATGGTGTAGAGATCACTAAATTAGAAGCTATGTCAAGTAAGTATTCAACTCAGAACCATTAAGCCCTCAAGTCAATGGATGACAGTTATTAGCTATATGCCTAAAAGAAAGCCAATTGTCCATTTTGAAGTTTTTTCTGTTGAAGTTTTGGAGACTCTTAGTCGTGCTTTACTGCTTTTCAGTTTTTAAATGAGGTTCAAAACTTCAGCCCACACATTCAACCTCAAATGCGTCCAGGTAATAAACCAAGCAAAAACCAAGAATCTAATCTCATTTATATGCTCCACACCCGCGGGGGGGCAAAGGGAAAAAAAAAAAACAGATAGCCATATTAATCCCTTTCCAAAATCTCTTCAATTTCTAAATATATTACATTGGATTTGGGAATTTGGTAGGAAAGGAGAAACAATAGATATGAAATTCACAAGCTCGAGAACAGCCTGAATCTTAATCTGCAAAATCATGATAAACACCTGACTCTAAAAAAGGCGGAGGCATTTCCCTCGTTATCAGAAGAGAGGTTGAGATATTGCTTACCCTTCCTTTTTCGGGGAGCAGGACAGAGAGCCTGCTAAGACATGGGATCGGGTGATAAAGAATAATCTAAGAGTTCACCCAATTTCAAGAACTCTTTCTGCATCAGTCCCATCAAAATTCAAGAATGCACATAATTCCAACCCTATCAAAACTAAGAAAGCCTTCGAGCAGAGTGGAGACACCACTCTTTACCCCAATATAAAACAACCCAGAAGTTCAAATAAATTCATCAAGGAACAGAGAAACACAGATAGCAACATAATCATCACCATATTCATCAATCACAACAAATTAGCTCGCAGATAAGGTTAAATAGATTACCTTTGGTGACTGAAACAGGAACTTGAGATCATAAATTACAGAGAGAGAGAGAGAGAGAGAGAGAGAGGGAGAAATAATAGAGGAGGGGTCTCTGTTAATTTAGATTAACAAGCAAAGGCTGCAAAGCTTTAATATGGAGAAAAGCTTTATTTTAATTTATTTATACGATTATGAAAACGACTCATTGAATATTTTGTGATCTTTTTAAATTGCAGGGTGGTAAAGGTTCAGTATTTTTTTAATAATTTATTATTTTTATTATACTCAATAAGTGATTATTTAAAAAGGATAACAAATAAATAATCATAAAATTCATTCAACTAATCCCATGGTATTATTATTATTATTATTATTTTATTTCAAAATGATAATCTGAAAGACTATTGAATTAGTTTTTATTATTACAATATTATTTTATAAATCGTCAATAATTAAGTGAAGGGCTTTCAACACTTTATTAGTGTCGGCCGGCCATCATTTGCTTTTGTTGTTTAAATGGACAATAATCAAATGAATTTCCTTAAAATATATTGTTAAATTTGTAGAATTACTTATATTAGTGTAAAAAACACAGACTATTTGTTTAACAAAAATATTATACTTACAAATAAATTTAATAAATAATTTTCACAAATTAACATAATATAATTTTTGTCTTCAACATTGCCGGTGCCCGCAATACTCCAAAGTGGAAAAGTCTCCAATGAAAACTAAATTAAAAGAATTGGATGGGTGACTTCTAATTTGTATTTATTCAAGTTATTATACTAGTGATGGTAGGAAGACCGCAGAAATGTCTTTATTCACACAAATAATTATTTTTTTTAAAAAAATAAAAAACATGATAAAAATTTAAAATGTCATTATTTAAATTGTAGGGAACTCGATATTTATTTTTATGATAAAGTAAGTATAAAATTATATGTAATAATAATTTTTTTAGATTGTCACAAAATGACTAGTCTTCACGGATAAAGCTATTTGTACAGAATGAGGTGTACATGACGCTTTATAGATAATAAAATGACAAAATTACCCCTCCCATCTCCTCTGTCTCTCTCGCTTTGCCTCTCCTCTCCTTTGTCTCTCTCTCGCCTCGTCCTCGTCGTCACCCGCTGCACCTCGATTGATTTGGGTGGTCGCAAGTTACTAAAGGTTGCAGCGGTGAGGAGGCGAGGCGGTGAGGTTGCTGCCGCGACAGGAGATAAAGACGACGACGAGGGTGAGGCGGGCGGGGAGAGAGAGAGAGAATGGGGTGAATAATCGCAATATATCGTGATTTATCATATCTGTAAAGGGGTTATGTGAACCTTTTTTATATGAATAGCGCGATTCTAGTATCCAATAACTAAACTAATAAATTTTGAGTTGACCAAAATATTGAATAAATAAGCATTTAAAAAAAAAAAAACAAAAACAAAAAAGTAAAGTCCACGAAGCGGAAGGGGAAGGGGGAAGCGGAAGCTTCAAGTGCAGTGGTAGGGAAAATGTCATTTGAAGTTAGGTATTGATCCAACATTTCAACTGCCCCTTTGGAACATTATTATTATTATTATTATAGATTATAGATACCGTACATTTTCACTTAGCAATTGTTATTTAAATAATAAGAAAATGAAGAAGGTAGTGTTTAAGAGATACAAATGGGTGCTTGGGGCAGTTGATAACCCCACAAATCTCATATTAAAATGGATTTGGTTTTTTAAATATTCCTAATCCCTTATTGGGTGCTAACAGAAATCAAAAGGCTTTATATAAATAATTAATACTCAATATTATTTGGTAATCGATAAGTCAACCTTTGTAGGGTTGGCAATGTATAGTTATTAAAATATAAATAAAATTATATTAATTTCAAACGCATTAGTTTTGGTCAACTTACCTACCCACTTAGACACCTATATATATATATATGTTTTGTCAATTCAATTAAACAAAATTTCATTATCTCAACTTCAATTTAATTCGATTTTGTTCTCCTTTTTTTTTTTTTTTCAAAAATTAAAATTTGTAAAACCCTAATAGATAGGTGGACTTAATTTGGTCGCCTTTTGTGAGTCATCAAAAACTTCTATTCAAACATAAGAAGGCACCCCCCAAACTTCCATTCCATCATCTTGAAGCTAAGTTGGGGGTCACTTTTTGATCTTTGGCATTAGCTTGCACATGCCATTACTTTTATCAAGGACCATGACTTGACTCAGTTATTCTATGATTATTAAGGTCTTTGTCTAGTCTCACATCCACATCCATGAAAGGTGGACGATAATGAAAACCTGTATAAAGTCTTAATTGAACATATCAAACTAAAATTATTATTTTTTAAAAAACAAATTCATAATAATAATAATTATGCATATATATTTCAGTATACTTTAAGAAAAATAATCCAAGATATAATAATAATATAATTAAGAGAACTTATTTTTTATTAATTAATGTAACAGGTGGTGACTCTTATATAATGGACTTTTTTTTTTGTGTGTGTGCTTATTTTGTAGACTGAAAACATGTACAACAAAGAAAATGATTTTTTAAGCGTGGAGGCCCACATTGGTGTGGTTGGGCCATGTTCACGCACTCAGCCCAGCCCAGCCCAGTCTGTCCTTCAAACACAAAGTGGGCTCCATTTCTAGTGCCTTCATTTGAAATTATTGAATCAATTGATTAATTTTGGTTAGTTGTTGTTTTTTTTTTTTTTTTTTATAAAATTCGATTTTAATTTTTGAAAAAAAAATCAGGTTTTTGGTGTTTTAATGAATTAAATGATGGTATTTCATTTTTTAATTTTTTTTTTTTTAAGCAATGGAAGGGTCAAAGTCGCAGCTGCTTCCTCCTCTTTACTGCCATGCTGATTGTTGACTGCTCCTTCACCAACCAGGCAACTACCAAGTAACAAAACCCGCACCTCCATTATTTTATTTATTTAAACCCTTGACCTTCAATTTCTTCATTGCAGACTCAAGAGACACGCAGAGGGATACGAAGGAAGAACCATGAACTTGAAGAAGGGAGTTCTAGGCCCTAACCTCAAGCTCTCCCTCCCTCCCAATGAAGCCTCCTTGTCTAAATTCCTGTAACTCTCTCTCTCTCTCTCTATATATATATATATGTGTGTGTGTTTCGTGTTGAGACATAGAATCTGTCTCTCCGGCTAATTGTACTGTACCGAATTATGTGTAGAACCGAATCCGGAACGTTTAAGGACGGCGATCTACTCGTCAACAGGGACGGAGTTCGGATTGTCTCACAGAGCGACCACGAAACTGTAAGATTATTCGATAATTCCACTGCAGAACGGGCCGAATTTGATCCGTGTACAATGTCATCATCCACAGTGTCGCTGTCGTAGTTTCATTATAATCTTGTTGTTTTTAAGTGTTCCTAGTGTCGTAAAGATCGAATTGATCCTGTGCCGGAAGGATTCCTCGTTGTTTGAGCAGAGATTAGTGTTTGTTTCAATTAATTTAGCTGCTAATGGACGTTTTCCTGGTGAAATTGCATGATGATTTATTTGGTTACCTGATTTGCCGGTCTGCCTGTTTTTGCCGAGCGCTACACTTTTAGTTAGGGTTTAACGAGCCAACTGCCAACGTCCTAGTTTACCAGTATATTTTATTATCTTAGATCCAGATAGCCTGCTACATGATTGCAAACCAGCAAGTCCTCAAGTACTAGCTTTTTAAACCATTCACACGTGATTTTTTTTTTTCAATTTTTTTGGGTCATCGTGTTACTATTTCAACTGGTCCTATTGAGATTAAAAAGTGTCAATTAATGAAAAGAGATATCTTTTTCTGTATTTGGTATATGCACATTTATGGACCTGCAACTAGCGATGAACATCGATAGTAGTCTACTGTGAAACTCTAGGATATATTAGGCTGAGGTAACTCAACTGAATATGTTTCTATAGAAAATTGGCTACTTCTCTCTCTCTCTCTCTCTCATATCACAGTGTCTCAAAGTGAATGTAATTATTGTTTGAGACTTGAATTGCTAACTTGTATGTAATAGATATAAAACTTTGCTTAGTGTATATATATATACACATCTGCTAGCATTGAACCTAATTTTAGCACTTCTTAATAAAAAAGTTGCATTTGCTTATTTATGAATATAATCCACCATTGTGGGTTTCTTATATGTTTTGTGCCTGTGAATTTCTTTACAGCCTCAGCTTATACAGCCATCAGACAACCAGATAAGCTTGGCTGATTTTGATGCAATTAAAGTCATTGGTAAGGGAAATGGTGGAATTGTGCGACTAGTGCAACACAAATGGACTGAGCAATTTTTTGCCTTGAAGGTACTTTACAACTTGTACCCTGAACCTCTGAACCTGCATTACCTCCATTTTCATCATCCACACCACAGCCGCCCCCCCCCCCCCCCCCCCAAAAAAAAAAAACAAAACAAAACCAGCCTAGAGAGGGTGGGGGTATCTCGTCATTCTTTACAATGATTGTCACAGCACTTAAGTTTAGCGAGCATACTGTTCCTGCTTTTATTATCAATTCAAGCATTATACAGCAGAACCGATAGAACAGAACACTGGAGACAGCAAAGGGAAAGAAAAGGGATAAATAGCTCCTGCCAAAGCTGGCAGTTGTCTCCTGTTGTGGGGAGCAAGTTTCAGGGAACACTTGTATGGATTACCACTGTCCACTGTGGTAATGGGCTTATCACAGTTTTGCTAGATAGGGTAAACATATGTGGGTTGATTTTGTAAAGTCGTATTGTCTGATCAGTCAGTCAGCTAACGTGCTGTGGAAATTGGATAAGACAGTGTATTATGACCTTCATATTTCCTACAAGTTTGATGCTAACCTGTATAATCAGTCTCAGGAAATTGGCCAAAGACAGTTGATTTAAATTTGTTGTATTATTATTTTATTATGTACTTACACATTTCTTTGTTTTCTGAGTTGATCACTTGATTTTAGAAGCGTTTTGCCTCTCTAGTTGCAGTTACACCACTACTTAGGATTAAAATTCTGTACTACTAATTCCTTATGCCCTAGATTGTTCTAGGTGGTTAAGTTCTGTAGTTGCTCCATTATTTAGGATGAACAACCTCTGTTAGGATTGTTGCACTTACTCATACGTCTTAATTTGCCTCAAATGATTAAGGTAGCTAAACACAATTGTTTTTGTGCATTGACAGTTAAGAGACAATTGCTATAGCTCTCATAGTTTTGGGATGGCAAGACAGCAGTAATCAGAACAATTGCTCAATTTATTCAGAAAGTTCTAACAGTCTACATGCATGAATATTGTATGCTCTCTTCATGTTACTACATGGCCCTGCCTATTTTCTTTGGCCTGGTGTAGAAGTTTGATGTTCTATGGGTATAAGTTGCACCAATATTCCTTCCACTATAACCTATGGTGCTTAGCTGTTTTCTTTAAGATTGCATCTGATCTGTTCTCCAACATTCAGGCCATTCAAATGAATATTGAAGAGTCTGCTCGCAGGCAGATTGCAAAGGAACTGAAAATTAATCAGTCGTCACAGTGTCCATATGTTGTTGTCTGTTACCAGTCTTTCTATCATAATGGTGCAATATCCATAATTTTGGAATACATGGATGGTGGATCCCTTGCAGATTTTTTGCAAAAGGTCAAAAACATTCCAGAGGCATACCTTGCTGCCATCTGTAAGCAGGTGGGGAAGATGTTGCATTAGTATTTTGATGAAATGCCTTAGTCTATCTATGGACATGTGAAGATATCCTTTACACGTTCTTTTATCTTGAATTCAGGTGCTCAATGGTTTGTCCTATCTCCATCATGAGAAGCACATTATTCACAGGGACTTGAAGCCTTCTAATTTGTTAATAAACCATAGAGGGGAAGTCAAAATCACTGACTTTGGTGTAAGCGCAGTATTGGCAAGCACTTCTGGACTGGCCAATACTTTAATTGGCACGTACAACTATATGTCTGTGAGTTCTTGTTATGTTTCTTTTTATTAATTTCCATCTCCAAAACATTTTTTTGCTCTATGTTATTCTGCTTTTAAGTGTAAAAGCTGGTTTGGTTCTATACTGTAGCCAGAAAGAATTAGTGGAGGCGCATATGGCTATAAGAGTGACATTTGGAGCTTGGGGTTAGTTTTGCTCGAGTGTGCAACAGGAAAATTTCCATATTCGCCCCCCCAACAAAGTGAAGGATGGGTTAATATGTTTGAGCTTATGGAAACCATAGTTGACCAACCTCCTCCCTGTCCACCGGAAGATCAATTTTCACCAGAGTTTTGTTCGTTTATTTCTGCCTGGTAAATATTACACTTAACAGCATTTTTGTAAATTGTGTTGGCAATCAGAAAGAAACCATCTGACAGGTTTGGACATAAGTCCTCACTTATGTCATAAGAATGTAGTGCCGGATTCCATGCCAATTTTAAGTAGTTATGACAGCGAGTTTGTTCTATTTTAGCGTTATGGGCTGGAATACGGAGAAAATTACTAACATGCCATTCTTTCATCTTGATTTCATGGTTTAGGTTTTGTTGTTGCATTTATTTTTTTTAAGGACTTTATTCTGAATCTTGTATTCCACATGCTTTTTTTTTTTTTTCCTTTTTCTGGGTAATGATTTCTTTTTTAGGTAAAAATGACTCGAATGATAGTCATGTTCCATAACCATGCATATATGTGACTTAACATTGTGGCATCTTGACATATGTCTAGATCAATTTTTGTTTTTACATTACACCTTCAGATGATCCATAGGAAGCAACTGTGACTAGTCTATAATTGTGTTATTTTCATCTTCATTAACTTGTATTGTTTGTTTCTGTATATTTCAGCTTAAAGAAAGAGCCAAATGATAGACAGTCTGCAAATGAGCTCTTGGTATGAACAAGGGCTTATTTTCTTTTGTTTCTTTATCTTTTATGAGATGGTACCTTACAAGTTGACAAATTTATTGTGTTTCTTGTGATATCCAGGTGCATCCTTTTATCAACATGTATAACAACGTAGATATTGATCTGGCATCGTACTTCACCCATGCAGGATCTCCACTTGCAACGTTTTGTTTGGTAAAGTCTGGAGCATCAAATTGAAACCCTAAATGTGTAGCTTATATATCCAGCTCCTTGGAGCAATTGAAGTATTCTCATAATTGAATGAAACTATTATCTTTGGTATATACTGACTTCCCCCTAGGTCTGGAACATAAGGTATCACTGAAATATCATAAATTAAATATTCATTTGGCAGAGTTTGTTGGTGAATGGAGTTAACTGAGGGCAAAAAATGATTACTTTGTGCTCACTTTTGCAAATTTTTGCAATTGGTTAGCAAAAAAAAAAAAAAAGAAAGAAATAAAGAAAAAAAAGGAAATGTTTGCAATTAAAGAATGGGTCAATGGTAAACCTGTTTGGATTAGAATTTTTCAAGTTAGGAATCAATGCAATTAAGGAGAAATGAATGAAGGCTTGATGCTTGATGCATGCGTGCACACGCACACACGTCTAAACACTTTATAGGGAATTGAGAATGCTGGTTTGTGGTTTGTTTGGATGCGAAAGTAAAGGGCAATTCGAGCTCTCATGTTGGAGAAGTGCAAGACAAGAGGGAAAAGGTATAGATGCCTGGCGGTGATGTTTGGAGCTGGTGGACGTTGGAAGGTAGGGTTGGTGTTTTGATTTTGATTGGTTAAGTTGGGGGTGGTGCGTGGTGGTTGTTCCTAAGTAGGCTTTTGAGGGGAAGAAGGAGAAACTGGGAGGTAGTGCCACCTATAGTGAGATTGGGGTTGTGCGATACAGGAACGTAGGGCATGGTGTCGAATGGAACGTGGTTTTCTCAGTATCTTTTGAAAATGGTCATTGCCATTATAAGAGGTGCCGGTGGCTGTGGCCACAGTGAGAGGCATGGCATTGGCCCCAAATGACTATTTTTTTGGTTAATAATATAGAAAAGGAAAAAACAGTATTAATGATTAATTCATTAAATATAATAGTTAGTGTGTGTTAGTTGATTTTACAGGTAAATGCGGTGGTTTATTTATTACAATAGTAAATTTGGCAGCAATTTTATCCATTTTATTTAAATATTTGGGTCATATATTGGAAATAACAATGGTATTTCCAAAGTCTGTAGTTCTTAGGATTAGCACAGTAGTTCACATATCTTCTGCCTGTTGCAAGCAAAACATATTTCCTTTCAAAGGGAACGAAATCTGCTATGGAAATCAGAGAGTAACTGTAGGGATTATAAAAATCAAAATGCAAGAATAATGTCTATTGTTATCTTGAGCGTGGCCCTTGTATTAATCAATTGTTGCACTGTGGTTTCTATAGTAAGTTAGATTACAAGTTTTCTGATTTTCTTTTCAGCCAGAACCTTAAGTTTCATTGTTATTTTTATTTAGAATCAATAAGTTACGCTCTCAGCATCGCCCCATCTTTGAATCTTTAACTGTCATCATATCCTTCTCTCACACAGCTTTTCTAGTCGCGTAATTTTACTTTGTTTTGGATCATACATTGAGCAAGCGTACGACTCCTTTATTTCCATAGTGAGATGCCGGGGGAGAGCACAAACAGCGAAGAAACCCGTTTTGGAAGCTAGGCAAAACACCCCAAGCCGTAAAACTGCAATTCTGAAGGTCATTCTTGGAGAGACCAGCATTAGTATAAAGCATCATCGGTAAGATTACACATGCTTCACTGCCAGTGGAATCGGGCTGAGGAACTGCTGCTATTTCAGAAATAAGAGATATGGGAAGAATAACCACTTGTGCTCTATCATTGTGATAACTTAAGAACACAGTCAATTTGTTTTCCATTTGCATCCAACAGTGTGATTACTTCTCTTGTGATGTATCTTCAATTAGTTGCTCTCTCTCGCTCTCTCTCTCTATTGTCTTGTGTAATGTCCATAGATCGAGAGAAGAATTATTGAATATTTTTAGTAGTATATAGCCTATTTTGGTACTAGAGTTACAGTTGTGCCTCTTCCTGAAGCTGAATTCCAATTGAAACGAATTTTTTTTTATATCATCATTTCTTGCTATGTCAAAAGAAGAATAAAGAACAGGAAAACCAGCTCTAGACGACAGAGAAATTACTTCAAGACTTTCTCTTGAACTTCCTCTTGGCTTTTAAGTCCACCACAATCACTGATATGTTATCTCTGCTTCCCCTGTGGAGAGCCACTCTGGAGAGGTACTCTGCTGCATCTTGAGACGCCGGGTCAGCTCCCTTGCCTCTTTCACCGGCTGCCGGACTATCGCCATTTCGCTTGTGCCAGAGAAGGATTCTCTTCCGAGCCACATCGCAAACCTCTTCGTTTGTCATCACGTCCCACAGCCCGTCGCTCGCCAGGATCAGGCACTCGTCTTCTTTCTTTCGGGGAACGAGCATCATTTCCGGGTCGGGAATCACGTAGGGTTCCAGATACCTGTCGCCTGAAGCCAGCAAGAACAAACGGGGTTTGTGTTTAAGATGGAACGAGAATCGTCATAAGCGAATACATGTCCCGATTTAACTCCGTGTCAGCAATTTATTGGAGACGTCTTGAATGTATTGCCTAGTAATATGAAATTCATACATACCAATCGACCTTGACATTGCAAGCACGCCGGAAACCCGGAAACCGTCCCACTGGATGACTTTGCCTCCGGCAGCTTCAATCCTCGCCCGCTCGTCTTCTCTATTTGGCTACAAAAGGGTAACAAAGATTAAAACCCTAGATGCCAGTCTTAACTATATATACAAGTGAAAATACAAGGAAACATATGTTCAACAGTCCCTACTTTATGGTCTACAGATAATGGAAGAGGGGCTTTTCCCCGGCACAGAACTGCCCTTGAATCTCCACAATTTGCAACGACGAGGTGAGTTGGACAAACAATGGCGACCACAGCAGTCGACCCGACAGCATCGGGGGCGACTGGCTCAAGTCTGCCCTCGCAAAGTCCCCCAACTTCAGCATCCACTCTCTGGAAACAGTTCAAGAAGGCTTTCTCCCACTGCTCCTGCCAATTACCGGCAGTGCTTCCATTATGGAAATTGTCCTTGGCTGTTTCCAACTCCTCGGCCAAAGCCAGATGAATCCGATCCCGGCAATAGTTAGCAACCTTATTGAACAAACACGTAATATCTCGATCTAAGGCATAAGCAGAAAGAAGAATGGAAACTAAAAAGGAGCATGAATTGTTATTACCTGACAACCTCCATGTCCATCGTAGACTCCAAAAAAATCAGCTGCTATGTGGGTTAAATCCTGGTCGATGCCCATCGTAGGGATTCTTAGAAAGCTTGGTAAAGCCGCAATAGCGTCTTCCATCTCCGACATCTTTCCACACACAGATGTGAACCCCCAAAGGGGTACACGACACATCTGAGACTCGGACACACTCCGGCTGCCTGTTCTGCTTATCCTCTTGTCATCCCCTGCCCCGCTGGCAAAACTAACACACTCTTCCCTCTTCCACGTATCAGAGTCAGCAACAGCTCCAACGTTGCTCGAATTCTTATCACTATTCGCTCGCGATTGCAGAGCTGCCGCCACAGGGTCCTCCTCTGAACCTGCTCTATCTCGGTCACACAAATCACTGCTAATGCATGGAAGCAAGGCACTTCCGTTTCCAGTCACTGCATTTGTATTCTTTCTCCCATCCCTGAAATCTGATACGGGCAAAGGCACTCTTGCTACAGCAGCCTCAGTCTCAGGATTACTACAGTCATAGCTTTCGTTTCCAACGCCCATCGACAGCATCGGGAGCCTGGTTGCAGGGGTCTCCGATAGCAAGCTCGTCTGGTTAGCTATTAGGTCAAGCCCAGCGATTTCCATGTGAGAGGTTAGAGATGACTCATCATAGATCAAGTTACCAAGCATAAAAGGCACAGCAATTGCTGATGATATCTCCTCCATCTTTTTCTCTTAACTCCAGAAATTAAACCTTGCAGATCCTCCTTGATCAAATTGAACTACCCTTTTCAATTTCTGTTATATATATAGATATATATATGTCTCCTTTTCTTTTTTGGGTTGACCTCCAAATCCAAATCAGAAACCCAATAACGAATTAACAATCAAATCTACACTTGATTTGGGTAATCAAATTTACTGATTCTTGATACAGTAGTTCATCAAGCACAAGGACAGATTATCAGGAACCAAACCCTTATTTTTCTCTTCTGATTCAGAATGACAAATCAAACTGGGCATAAAAAAGGATGTCCTAAAAGTTGCCAAGAACTAGCAGCTAGAATAAGACAAATAGTAGCGAGGGGGCACTTACACCAGAAGAGAAACGGGTAAAAAATCAAGAAATTGCCCAGGAAAGCATCAAGGCTTCATCCCTTCAAATAATCTGGATCAAAACCTCTTCTTTTTTCCTTTCTTTCTTTCTTTCTTTCTTGAGATTCTCTCCCACAAATAATCAGAACAAATACCAAACGACTTTTGAGTCAACACCCACTACTACTCCCAATCTCCGAGTCTCCTCCCATAGAATTTAAACACTAGCAAGGGTTCTAACTTCTACCACCAAAAGACAAATGTAAAAAGAAAACAGACAAAAAAAATCAATGCTTATATAATAAAATATATATATGTAATGTTGTTGTATAAGCGAGAGAATTAAGTTGCTTACCGTTTCAAAACACTGCATTGATTGAGAAAAGAGGGGAAGCAAGAAGAAGACCAACAAACGGGAGAAACAGAGAGAGAGAGAGAGAGAGAGAGAGATGATGAATAAAATACGTGCATGTGTCCACCAAGAGACAGTCCCATGTGTGACAGCATTTACCTAAGTTTGGTCATGTGGGTCCCGCCCAAGACACCAGGTGTCACCCCCATGATTAACCGAACCACCTCTGATTGATCTTTTCGGTGAACCAATTCAATCACCTTGATATTTGCTTTTGAATTGCACCTAATCTATTATACTTTTGGATCGATGGGTCCCACCGGACTGTGCCCTTGTGCCACGTTAATGCCCTCAATCTTTCTTTAATCATGTTTATCATCATGCTATTCGATGGGTTTAGTGGTAAAATGCTACACTTACATTCTCTATTATTAGGTTTTAAATAAGTTTTCGTAGATTTATTTAATTTAAATGATTTATAAATTATCATACACACTTGATAAATTATTTTTAAACATGCTTAAAAGGTCATAG
This sequence comes from Diospyros lotus, assembly GCF_014633365.1. Taxonomy (NCBI): domain Eukaryota; kingdom Viridiplantae; phylum Streptophyta; class Magnoliopsida; order Ericales; family Ebenaceae; genus Diospyros; species Diospyros lotus. Next base: position 9,786,560 of record NC_068339.1, on the reverse strand, counting down.
TGCGAGAATAAAGAAAAGAAAAGAAAAAAAAAAAAAAAAAAGTTGTCGGATGATATGGGTAAAGCCGGGGGGGTGTGCAAGTGGTTCTTGGTGATTGGATGGGGGTATTTGTGTAAATTGGGATATGTTTGGGGGGTATTTGTGGGAATTAAGGCGTTTGACTACATGCAGTGCACGGGATTAGGGGCCATTTGGCTGGGAAAAATATCTCTGATTCTTCGCCATAAATCTTGCGCTGAAAGTAAGTAAAACACTGTCGACATAGCAGGCTGGGGTCTATGGGTTCCTGCCACGTGTTCTAATCCTGAGGGGGGTGTATCTATGAATGCAATCTATTCACGTGTGTGTAAGAAAAAAGGACTCGAAGGTCCCAATTGTAAGTAATTGTAGGTCTAATCTTCGATGCAAAATCTGAAATTTCTCACCTTAAAATCTCTTATACATTGTCTTATAGGTGTAGGAGAGATTAATTACGGAACACGATGATCTCTAAAGTAGAAGACATAATACATAGTGTCCGTAAAGAATCACCCTCACAAAAAGATAAAATTTTCACACTACAATTACCATAAGTCGAATCTACATCATTGAATACAATCTTCTATCATGTGAACCATTTATGCTACGGACGTGGCGGCGTAATTGTAGGTCTAATCTAACTTGATCCCAAACTGTCTGATCTTCAAAGTTCAAATATTTCAATTTTAGAAAATAATATTTAAAAGATGTTTGTGATATGAAAACAGAACTGCAAATAAAATAAATCAAAACTTTTAGTTCAAAAAAAAAAATAAAAGCACAAAAATATAACAAAAAAAATAAATTAAACATAAAGATGAGGGCTGTGTGATATTGGTTTTCTATTTTTTTTCAATTTTTTTTGTAAAAAAAAAATCATATTTTATTTATAAAAAATTGAATGCAATTTGCATTTAAAAACAAAAACAGAAACAGAAACACTAAATAGAGTGTATTCGGGTTTAACTCAACTTTCAGCGACCGTCCATTAGCAGCCAGGCCCCTTCATTAATCTAATATTAAATAAACCACTAATTATTATTTTTTGATAAGAACAATAAATTTTTCATTATAAATAATTTCTTAAATATATTTAATCATGTAACAAGTACACAATATTTTTTTTATTAAATAACATAATCAAATTTCATTTTTAAATGTCTAAAAGAAGACTAACGTTGTTGAACATAATAATAATATTCAACTTCTATTTTATTAAAGATAAAAATAAAGACGAATACATATAAACCAAAATATCCAGAAAAATAGAATAAAAATACTCTCTCCCCTAAAATCCCTAGAGAGTTCCTAAACCTTTGAATGCATGCATGCATGCTGTTTCATTCAAAACATCTAACACTGAAACTTTTTTCTTAATTAAAAAAAAAAAAAATCAAAAGGTTATATTTATGGTTCTCTTAGACTTTGCTATGACTCTATGTGACCTACAAGTCACCTTTAAACTTAAATGAACCTAAAAATCTCTCCCCCATGACTTGAATTGCTGAAATACTAATTGGTCTGACTTGCCCCGCTACACATAGGCAAATCAGTTCATTCAAAACATACTCAGTGCAACATGTCTAGTTGAAATCAAGTTGGAGGAGTTGCTAGGGCAATGCAGCATTTGTACCAACCCAGACCCACAAGCAACCCATGCTCCTTGCATAATCCACCACCACACCCAAACCGAATTGAGGAGAAACTGCAGGAGGAGAAAACAATTGACTATTTTTGTGTTTTTCTCGCACTAGCATAAAAACAAGTACAAAGCAACAAAATATGAAAGAAAGGCACCGAAAACGCAGACCAAAAACATTAGAAAAATATTATTGGTATATCTTTGTGTATACTTTGGGCTACATAAAAGTATACCAATGATAAAAAAGTCTCTCATGAGACGCAGAGTATTTTGATCATAATACTCTCTTATGTAACTCAAAATATACAAAATGATTGTATATCTAGTATGACATTATTCAAGAAACACATATACCAATTGGCATATGTACCAATTTTTCACCATGCAAGAACAAACAATATTATTCAAGAAAGTTGTAATTTCCTTTGTGCTTATCCTTAACCCAAACTCACCATTTCCTTGTATATCCCCCTTTCACATAACCTAGAAAAATATTCGCTCCTCATCCTTCTGGAAACCCTAAAACACAAGAAGCCCACTAGGTGTTCCCAAAGTCCTTGAATGTTTTTCACACCCACAATACCCAACACTAAACTAAATCTTCTGTCTTGAGAACATTCAAAAGATTATACTTATAGGCCTCTTTTAAGACTTTGCCACCAGCTATTTGGCTACCACTCTCAGCTACATGGCAATTACATATCAAATTGAATATACCCAATTGAAACTTCAATGAATTACAAGTCAACCACTCGGCTAAATATATACAACCAATTGAAACACCAAATTACAAATCTTCAATATATCAAATACAAATAAAAGCAAGCCAACAAGATGGAGAAAACCCTACAACAGCAACAATTAAACCAGCAACCAAACGGTTCCAGGGCCTCTACCTTGCCTTCGAGCCAAGGCATCATTGGCGAAACTTCCTATAGATTTACTCAAAATCCTTCTATATAACCTAACTATGCACTGGATAGTCGAACAAAATTCTGTTTCACTATAATTAACAGAGGTATAGGAGGAGGAATAGAAGGAGAAAGCAACTTTAAACCACCAGATTTAAATCTGCTAGGTCATCCATTGGAATTTCAAGGCCTGTGCAATTCTCCTGATCTTGTAATCCTCCATCATCATCATCATCAATGTTCAACCATGATTGAATGTCCTGGCCTTGAACACCAAGAATATCAAAGGCCTCAGCATCATCCAGTCCAAACCCATCCCTTTCCTTAACACTGCCGCTTGTAGTCGTCTCACTTGACTTTGGAACTCTAAATATAGCTTCAGGTTGCTTGTCGAGTAGGCTACTGACAGAAGCAGATAATTTCTTAGGTTTTGCTTTAGACTTTCTTTCCCCTTTAATACTGCCTGATACCAGCTGACCAATTTCGGTCGTTCCATTTTCAGATAACAACTCTCTGTTGTTTTTTCCCTTTTCCTCCTTATCCCTCTCACCTCTCTTCCTTTTTGCAGTGTGTGAAGGAGAACCTCCAACACCGGAAACAACATTGAGCAACAACTCCCTTTTCTTTGCTTCATTTGACCAAGTATCATCCATAGCAATTGTTCTTTCAGATGAATGGTTTGCAGAAATGAGATCATTAGAGGAATAACCATGATTATTGTTGAGAGAGGCACTTTGCTGTGTAACCATTGAACCTGCAGAAATGATGAAATTACAATTAGATTTGAATTACCATATGGCAAGCTAAAAGTATCACCATATAAAATCCTGTAAAAGAAGTCTTAACCAATTGAAGAATGCTAATATGGGAAACAGATTGCTGTGTATAATGAATACATTGCAAATATGTACCCTGCAACCACCAAATAAAGTACCTGAAACTAGCCCTTCCAAGGAACAACCAAATGTGTTGCCATATTGTTTGCTAGATTCATCATCGGCAGTAGAATCCAATGATTTACCATGATGGAGGTGGGACAAACCAGAGAGGAACATATCCCTATATAAGGGCTCACTGAAGCAGCTCTTGCCTGTAGTTTCAAATTTTTGGCATCTTCCTAATGTTCGTTTAACAAATGCTGAAGCTGCTTGTTTGGCCATCTTACTACTGGCACCCTTTGCCCCAGAAGCTTTAGGACCCCAACAAGCCTGCTTAACATAAATAGAGCAAATCTCATGCCTATATTAATCAATATAAAGAATTTGTAACAGCAGCATCATTCATACATAAACAAGGTAGTGGATCTCTGCATACATAAACAAACGACTTTTCTTTAAATAATACTATTTTTCAAAGGAAAAAAATAACGAAACAGTATTAGTTGATAACCAATCTAGTACTAGGAAGGCCAAATGCATAAATGCACTTCGCAAGTGCGCTTTTTTGATCAAATAATAGATGCAACTGCCAAGAGCATTTATTTTTCTATCATTTACCAAGTTCATTTTTTTATGAAAGCAATAAATGCTCTTATCCAAGGGTATATATTTGAATAAGACCCCAGATATAAAAAAATAGTCAAAGCCTGTCCATTTACTATTCCTCCCATTCAACCCCCCCGCGGGGGGGGGGGGGGGGGGGTGGTAAATACTGGGAATGAAATCAGCAAAGGTGTAATCATAAGCCGATATCAGGGTTCATATCAAGCAACAAAGGATGGTTAGCGGATGGGCATTGGCCAGCATTGCAAAATCCAAAGGGCAGTGGATTGTCTTCAATGGGAAAGCTTATGAAAACAATTATCATTTTCCTTTTATAGGTGGAAATAATACATAAGCCATGTTTTATAGAGTTCATTATACCAAAGGGAACACTTATCACTAACTTATAGGTGGAAATATTACATAAGCCATGTTTTATAGAGTTCATTATACCAAAGGGAACACTTATCATTTTCCTCTTTTGGTGGTCGGAGGATTTGTCTTTCTGTATAGCCCGCTTCACTTCTATAAATGAGATTGTTTTGTAGATAGTCATCAATAGCTTTTGTATCTTTGTACAGGGTTCAACCCCTTTAGGCCTTTAATGATAGTTACACTCTCAATTGTGAAGGGAAAAAAAAACCACCTACATCATTTTTTATATATAATATCGTAGTCCAAGGATAAACATATTTCCTAAACTCTGTGTGCTAGAAGTAGCTTCTTTACAGACCTAATTTTTTATATTTGTAATATTATAAGTTATATTCATCCAGGGAAATTGCTTCCCCAAAACTTTGTGTCACAAGAAACCCCCTCATGCATTGGGAAGATGGGGAGACGAACATTATATCCTCATTTGCATATTTACTCTTCAGAGGGAAGATGAAAAGAAAATTAAGAGACATCTATTAAATCCCAATGTAACATAAAACCGTGCCTTAAAAAATTTCCAAAATTTAAATATAATTGCAAAAGTAGGAGGGAAGATACCTTATACTTTTCATAAGCAAAAACTAGAAGCTTGTTAAGAGCAGAATGCTCGAATTCCCTATACAAAATCAAGATGTGATTCTTAGCAACACATTGATCAAAAGGTTGAGAAAAAAACTCTTTTAAGTCCATCTCTCATTATATGAAGAAAAAATCATTACTTTTCTTGACAAGCCCTTGTCCCCAGAGCAGAGCTTAGCAGTTTGCCAACGAATGCTTTCTTCTTGGTAACCTATAATTGATCAACTAAACATGAGATGAAGTCCAGAAGGAAATAAACATCAGTTCAAAATAGAAACTTCATAAAAATCAAGTAGCTACATAACTGAGGTAGGAAGGTTCATAAAAAATCTGATAATAATACATCCAATAAAGGTAATTTCTTCCAGCTCCCATCTAAAGGCATGGCAATAGTTGAAGGAGAAGAAAGCAACAAGATTTAATATGCATGAACAGGAGAGAAGATAGATGAAAATGAAATCCGAAAGGAAATAAACATTGTTTAAGATAGAAATTCAGAAATAACGAATAAAAATAAACGAGATACAGGAATTTCATGGATAATCTGATGATACATCCAAAACATCGAAGTTGTTTCCAATTCAAGTCAAAACAACTCACATGGCCATGAGAAAGCTATGTGTCTGAATATGTATAAACAGGAGAGAAGACATAGGAGAAGCCAGCTTGCCTGCTACAGGTCAGGTCTCCAGGTGGTTGTTCTGGAACCAGGATCCAAATCCACCATCATGAGGGTTTGATCAGATCAATTGACATCTACAATGTTGAGCCCCAGAGGCAGGACAAAGGCAGATAAAGAAACCAAAGCACACAAAGTTGTGCACCATTATAATGTGAGCCTAAAAGGAACTTATATACACTGGTGCACACAATGTTCCTGTGTACAGTAGTAATGTTTCCTATGGGCTTGTGGCATCTATTTGCCAGTAATATACACTTCTACTTATTTCCCTCCCTTGTTAATACAAACAATAAAAGGGGGAAAAAAGTGCTGATACAAAATCAGGAGAACAAGAGGGAGACTAAGAATTGATTGATGGTGCTCTTGCTTTGAAATTGGAAGCTACCTGTTCATGATACTTGTCCTTGAGCTTACAGATATTGTTGCTAATTTTTTCATCCTCCACTCGCAGTAGATCAGGCTGAATAAAGTGAAAAATGACCATAAGAATATGTTAATGAAATAAATGAAAATTTAAAACTCTCTCCTACCCCCTCACTGAAACACACTCACAGAATTTGATCTTAGATCAATTCCCTTCAGCATAATTAACAGAGAGAAAAGAGTTATTTTTGTTTGGGAAGGGAGGGGGTAGGTTGGGGGGAAATGAGAATGCAGTCAATGCGGATTTTAGTGTAAACAAGGTAAAAAAAAATGACAGCCTACCAATGGCTCTGGATAAAGTCCAACACTTTGCATCTCCAGAATAGCTCTTTCATTTATGGACAGCTTACCATACTGAAACTCAGAACAGGCCATATTAGATGACAATGCTTGATCAGAAAGTACACCAGTTTGTAAACATTCCAAATTTGCACGAGTCCTTTTCTCTGGTGTGGCCATTATGTCAGCATCTAGCATGTTGTGCTCAAACTCATTAAGGGATCTCCCTTTCACAGTTAACCCACAACCACTCAAATCAGCATCTCTAGAGCGCTGACATTTCCCTGACACCCAGAGATTCAATGTACAGTATGCTAATGCGTCCAGCTCATGTTCAGTTCCATGAACATCAAACTCCAGGTCTTCATTTCTGCTGTAGGGCTGCTCTTCAATCCCTTCTTCTAAAATTAGAGCTGCAATGAGTCTCTGGCAGAGGGGAATTTCTTTATTCATAGTTCCTGGTGCCAAACGATCAGGGACAACTTTTTTGGTATTATTGAAATCTCTTTCAGGCTCAATCAACCCAAATTCATTAGTAATGCTATCCGAACTGTCAATGACTGGTGGTACAGATGTCGGTTCTTGTGAAGTGGGCACAAGATATTCCTGTTAGAAATTGGAAAATCAGAACAATTCTACTCAAAGCCCTATGGGACCTTCCAAGGTTTTAATATGTAGATGATCATCCAGGTTTTGTAACAAATGGCCACACAATGGCAGTCAACAAGGTATTGCATCCAAATCCAACGAGAGACCAAAAGAACGCCCCAAACACAAAGGTCACGATGCTTCAAAGAACATACTACCGACAGGTGGTACAATTCCAAGTAACACAATAGGGCCTACTACAAATTGGTATTCACAGTGCTACTTAAACAGTCAAAAGCATAAACATACATGTAAATGATGCATACAAATGTAACAAGAAATTCTCAATTATGAGGAACTTGTTAAAAACAGTTAATCAAACAGATAACAATGAATATCAACAAATGGTTGATCCATCTGTGGGGTCTAGGGATTAGGAAGCTAGACTCTCTACACAGCATTACTAGGAAATGATTATAGAGATTGCATTTGAACCTAACAAGTTTCGGAGGAAAATAATGGTTGAGAAGTACCAGTAATCACGTGGGGGTCAGTAGGGAGGCATTTCTTGTGCGGTAATCTTTTTCCTTCAACAGCCCAGAAAGTTGTAGCAAGAAAACTGGTATGGCAAGAGGCCCTATAAGCAAGGACTTCCCAGATGGCCCAGATCTTTTCAACATTAAAGGCATAGAGACATTTCTATGAAGGATTCCCTCTCTCATTTGCAGAGGGTATTGTGTGGTCTCCAGGACTGGGAATTGAAATCTAGGAATGCCTTCTTCAGATTACTAGATGAGCAGCCTAATGACAGGCAGATAAGGACAGCTGGATATTTCACCCACCCCCGGGGTGAGTATCTAGAGTGGGAATAGAGAACAACTTTCCTTGAAAGGCTATCTGAAAAGTAAAAATGCTGCCAAGCGTGTCTTTCTTTGCCTGCATGGCTTCCACATGATTCTATTCTTACATCACTGATAACCTACAGGAGTAAAGATTTATTGTAGCTGACCGGTGGTTCCTCTGTAAGGAGGGGCAAGAGAGTTAGTGGACCCCCTTCTTTTGCACTGTCCAATGACACAATAATTGTGGGACACTGGTTTTCTTTTCTAGATATTAGTTGTGGAATGCCCACCACAATGGACTTGCATAAAGCACAGCCAAGGAGCTTCCAAGAAGAGGATCAAGGTCAGTTTGGAAGCATGTGTTTGTGCATGATGTGGTGCATCTGAAGAAGAAGAAGCTTTTTTGAAGTCTATACAAGTTTTGAAGGGAAAATTCCTTTTTTTTTCACTTCTACCTTTGCCTCCTTTGTAGATGAGTTTCTTGTTCACAAGTGTTTGGTTGTTCAAGGTTTCCCCATTTCAGTGCCCTTCCTGTTAATACAAATTTACTTGTCAAATAAATAAAAAAAGATCAACAAAAATACACTTTCACTAGTACAAAGGTAGTAAATTCACCAATCATTTCCACCTTGTCAAAATATTACTTCATCACATGGTAGTCAACATTTGAGTCACCTAAGTACAAACATCATTTGAACCATAACTTGCAAATATTCACAGTCCAGGGCAAATGAGCTGAGTGAATACGCATCCCTTCTTTGCATGGAAATTTATTAAATGACACTCAACAATGACAAACATAATCATACTCTACAGTACATAAATTGAATCAACCAAACAGTAAAACAATGACAACAACAATAAATAAATGGATAAATTTCATGCAGCACCTCTGAGGTTTCGGAAAAAAGAACCAACCATTCTGTATTTTTAGAAACAAAACACCATTTACTTCTTTCTTATAGGGAAAGTAATTTAAAAATACCAATATAAATTATCAACACCAGAATTATGATAAGTAATAAATACCAGAAAGGAACCAGACAACAAATTGGTACCAAGTTATTCATAACAGATTATTTTATTATGAGATTCCCACATCACCAAACTAAAGTGCTTCTGAATGATGTGAATCCTTGTAATGTCTGGTTCAAAAACAGAACCAAAATGATAACCATACCCAATATGATGGACAAAAACAACATATCAAGCCTTTATCCGACTGCATGCGGACCCAATTTGATGGAGAATATATTAAAAAGACGCATCTTATGCAATTTAAGAGAAATAAATCACAACCCAATCACCTGTTGCTTTAAATAAGCTATGTCTACATCTGATATAAAACTGAAGTATGGCTCCATCTGCCTCCAGAATGGACTGGAAAAGTTATGAGCTGCACCAAACTTAAATCAATCATCCACAAATATTTTTTTAACCAATACCTAAAATGAACACAGAAAATGAGGAATTTATAAGTTAGAAGAATACCAGAATTAAGGACAGAAGCTGCAGCAACCAATAGCTCTTCACGCTCATCATCTGAACCAAGCAAGTTGAGAAAGCATCAGGAAACCAGAAAAAAGTACTTTTGACAAGTTTCAGAATAACTTGTAAAAGTATTATAGTATAGAATCTGGTCTAACCACCACGAAAATAGGTTGCGGCATTGGTTGTAGCACGCTGATGTGTATAAGCCTTACATTCAGAAAGTTTGTGGGTTAGTTGACGACTTACTTTCCTGAAAATAAATAAAAATCTATTGTAAGCTTTTAATCATCAGGATAATAATCAAGAGAGGAGAAGGGCAAGGCCCTTTATTGACAGAACCTAACAAATTGAAGAGGTAAATGTACCCAACCTTTTAATCTTGTAAAAACCAAGCCCAACACTTCTGAGTTGTGTGGCTGTTCCTGAATTACCTAGCTTTTCAGCTACCATTGGCATGAGAGATCTTGTGGATGCAAAACCTTGCGTAGCCCTCCCTGTCCAACCAACACTGCCCCCAAGCTCATCCCCAGAGAGAAATTTATTCTTTCTTAGTGGCAACACCATGGATGAAACCTTCTGCATGTTATGACTGGCCATCTCCTCCAACTCATCAGTCTTTTTGTCCTTACCCAGATATTTTACTTCAGCACCCTCCAATTCCTCACTTTCTGAAGATGCAGCAGCAGGAAATTGGTCAGCTTTGGTGTACACTCGCCCCAGAGAATTCCTGGACAACCTCCTCTGTAAACCTGACCCATTTTCTTTACCAGCAACATCAGATATGGCATCAAAAACAGGGGAATTATCATCATTTGAAACTACAGGAACAAAATTTCTTCTCCTGGCAGTGCAGGAAATCTTTTGAGCCCAGTTCCCAACTGGAGGTGAAGAAGACCACAGTGATGGCATTTGCCTGCGGTTGTTAGCAGCAATGGCAGCAGGGAGCTTGAGCGTACAACGAGAGAGCTCCCAGTCATTAATAGCAGTAGTTTGCTGAAGAACCTGGGACAACTTGTGCAAGACATGTGACCCGGTTTCTGGAGCCCTATCATTTGAATTCATTTTTGTATTTGATATGCGGCTAGCAGAACTGAAATCATTCCTGACCTTTTTCCTGTAAGTTGTAAGATAATGGTAGATAAAACACAACCACCACATGGTCAGACTGCAAGAAATTAAAGAAATGAGGTGGAGATGGCCCTAGACAACAAACACTATCCTTCAATGGAATAGGACTACAAAAGGAAAAGGACCGAATACATATATATATAAACATAACTTGGGGAATGATACAAGCACCAAATTAGTGCAACTAAAAGGAAGGGTGTTAAGTTGAGGAGCTCTTAGATAACTCAATCAATGATTCTTGTTGCCAATTCACTCTCACTCCTCACCCGAAATCAATCTCAAACAACAGAAAATATGCAACTGTAATGAAAGACAGAATTAAAGGAATGAAAACAGAAATGAAACAATCAAACCACAATCACAAGAGGCGCAAGAATTATCCTGGTTCAGGCCACGGAAATGGCCCTACATCCAGCCATCAAGAACAAGAGCAATTCCACTAGAAACCGAGTGTAGAACAGTTATAAGAAGTCCCTCTCTTCTTCCTCTCTGACCCACGAATTCACTGCACTCAAGAGAGATTACAAACACTCTTCTTTACGCAAAGTATTTCCTCTCTTCTTTACAGCAGTCTCACTCGTATTTAGAGACTTTTGGAATGATCAATATCTCACTCTTCTATCTCTATTCCACCCGAGTACAATCTTCTAGGAGATTACAAAGACTTTCTTGGACACAAGCCTTTCCTCTCACACACACTGCACTCAATCATAGAGAATGAATGATCATCTTTGGCTGCCCTGCCCTATGTCTCCTATTTATAGACATTATGGGCGGTAATTACAAGGTTTTTATTTAGCCTACACACAGACCGAAACACCCCTTATAATAAAACACCTAAGCTAGACTCTACTAACTTAGAATAAAACCAGCCGCTTCAAACACTCGAGACATCTCCTGTTCTTCTTAACCTTTTGGACTGTTTTCTCAATGCAAAACACCAACAAAGGGCGAGTTGGAGATTTTCCCATTTTGCCCCTCCCCCCCGCCCAATTCTTTGTTTTTAGAAGGGACTTCAAAAACAGGTTTTCAAGCATGAATAAACCATTGCTTATTATGCAAAAATATCACACATCACATACCGACATATATGCATCATGTATGCATGCTTGAGATATGATTCAACATAAACAAAAACCATGGCCATGCTTCATGCTTGTAAATGAGAACATATTCAAGCATAATACTTGAATTTCTCAGTCCACCATTCTAAAGCACAAGTACACCCTTTACTTTTAAAACTTGCTTGGAGAGTTGTTGAAGAAATGCGGAGTACTTGCTGTTCTCTTTCTCTTCTTTTCTTCTCCTCTTTTTTCCTTCTCTTTCTTTTTCCTTCCCTCTTAGTTTCTGCTTATCTTTTTTCCCTGTTAATATTAGTATATATACACACACCTTGCTTTGTACATCATAGTGAGATTTAGTTTTCAAACCATAAATTGTGAATAAATTCCTTGTTTTGTGTTCCACATGATATTTACCTTGATAACCACATCCGAAGTGTGTGAACACAGGACACAGCTCATATACCTCTTTTCTCAACTTTTATGTCAAGTCTATAGCATAATCTTTTATGACTTTTCACAGCTACCTATCTTTGTTACTTCCTCTTTAACCAAAATATACATTTTCAGATTTTCCTCATTACAGCATACATGTAGAGTCTTGCAATAAGCTATCTTGATCTTGATTTTTCTTCTACCCCCTCGCTCAACCACCGAGCGTCTTTTTAGTTTGGAATTCTTTTCTTCAACCAACATAAAACAATTTTAGTTATATTAACAAATAGTTGTAGACATCTTAATCTAGATTTGACTAGTCTCATCTTCTACAATTAATCTCTTTTATCATGCACTCCTCCTAGAAATGACATATTTTACCTTTTACATTCTATCATTTGATTTTTGAGAGTCTGTTCTTATCATCCTTCCTCCATTTTCTTATATGAATGTCAAGTACCATGAACCTATGAGATGGTGTGGGAACTTTATCTTATCATTTCTTCACTAAATGGTTGGGTCAAGAAGGGCATCTTGCATAAAATTTTGCCACGTTCTATTACATGGATTTGGGCTGTCAATGTGACTTTTAGAAGTCAACTAACATCACGAATGTCATTCCATTGATCCTAACTTAGTTAGGATAAGGTGCAATTGATGATGATAATGTCAAGTACCATAAACCCATGTTTAGTGGTTGGGGCTCTCTCCTAACATAACTTTGCAAGCCTATACAAAAAAAAAAAGAACGATGGAACTAACTATTCCAACCAGATCCCAAATCCCCAAGTCCAACCCTATCCACAATTATTATTAGAACATCCCTATAAGCTATATTTGAACATCAATATTATCTCTGTTTTTAACATATGTTCTGTAATAATGTGCAAGGGAGGGAGATATTTTCCATTGAATACCTCTACTTGGCAAGGACAATATGTAACATTCCTAGGTTTCACAAGGATATATAATGTCAACACCCAACAAGGGGAAGCAGTCAATTTCTTGTTGAAATGTAAAGCAAGCGGCACACCCAGGCCAAAATTTGAGATAATTTACGTGCCCAGATTAAGAAGTATTACCTGAACCCACGGACACCATTCAACCTTAACTGAACATCAGCGGGAAGTCTTGGCTGCACATCTTGTTTCAGTTCCCTGGAGCGATTTGTAGGTTTTATTGTCATCATGCTAGGAGATGCATCTGACTTTATCCGAGATTGCTTCTTTTTCATTTTTGACTTCTCCCAACCATCAAGACCAATAGATAGTGTTTGCTCTTCATCTTGAGCTGCAACATTAATTGGAAGTCTCAATTCTTCCCTATCCCCACCCATACACTCAGATGACCTAGCAGGAGTATTTGTCCGCACGCCAGTCTAGATAAATTAGAATCCAAATGTCAGTAAGTCCCCTCCGGAAAATATTAGGTTCTAGCTAAATGAAATAACATGGTGGCTATTAGCACTAGAAAATTGGCAGCATTCTCAAACAGAGCAGGAGATAACGGCAAAGAAGCCACTGATATCACAAAATTAAAACATGAAAGGAGAGATTGCAGTGAATACCTAAGAGGAAAAAACAAGAAACAAATCATGTTATATCTTGTAAAAGCAAAAAAAGAAAAGAGAAAAGTTATACCGAGAATGTAAGTATCAATACAATCGGATAGAATTTCAATTACACATAAAGGATACTGTTCATAAAGGGAGTAGCTGCAAATGTGAGCACAAAAATGTGTCCGTCTTAAGACATTCATGGAAGAACATGTAATTCAGTGAAAGAAGGAAACCGACCAATATAGAACCAATAAATGGCATTGTAACGAGTACCAGGGAAGCACACATAAAGAAAGGGAGTGAGAGATACAAACCCTAGCATCCTTCACAAACAAAAACTAGTACCAGGGAAGCACACATAAAGAAAGGGAGTGAAAGAGAAAAACCCTAGCATCCTTCACAAACAGGAACCAGTACCGGGGAAGCACACATAAAGAAAGTAAATGAAAGATACAAACCCTCCTAGAATTCTTCAAAGAAATTCGCGTGCGACGGTCAATTTTGGTCCTTTCTTCTGGCTTTTCTCCCTCGAGTTCGAAACTACTCGAAATGGCATGAATTTGCGTTGCCATCTGACCTATGCCCGACCCGATAACTTCCCGGCCACTACGGGGCAAGAAATCGGATTGTTCCATAGGTTGAACAACTGATCGCGATCGCTTCCGCGATGGAACGCTGGGCAAACACTTCTCCATTGCAGATTTCGCTTCACTGAGTTCGCCCCCAATCTCTCATCTCGAACTTTCGGAACTGAAAGAAATTGTCTAAAACCTCTGAAAATATCCAGGTTTTAAACAGGCAAAAGTAAAATATCTAGGTTTTAAATAAATACCAAGTGGGCCGGGCTAAACTGCCAGCATATCGGGCCATCTTGGAGGCCCTGGTAAGCCTTTCTGAAGTTTAAGGGATCAGGCCCATAATAGTTATTTTAGTTTTTAATTTTCATTTATACTCCAATTTGTTATATAAAGAGAAAGAAAAATAGATATATATATTATAAATGATCATAATATTCAGTTAATCTTATATATAATTTTATTATTATAAATTAATTAAAAATAAAATACTAAATTTACCCTCAATTGAAAGGAAAGTAACACCCATTAATAATTTAAAAGAAAAAAAATTAAAAATTTAACCGTATAAAAACTATTTCATTTTGCTTTTGTTCTTTCTTTCATAAAAAAATTCTTAAAACTCGTTTTGTCCAATTTTTGTTTTTAGTTTTATTATTTCCTTTTGAAATTTTCAATTGGTCCCACTTTCCTCCACTTAAAAGTAAATTTGGTATTTTTATTTTTAATTAATTTATAATAATAAAATCACGTGTCATTATTCAATATTAGCCAACCCATTATGACCATATTTTCTTTTTATGATACGTCAATTTAATTTTTTTATCTAAAAACTAATATTAAATGGATTTTCAAAAAAAATAAAATCACAAGAGAATTAAAATTTCCAAAATTTATAAATTGTAATTAAATTACTATACCACCATAAATATTAAGGACCTACGCCCTGCCACCGACCGCACCTTAATTGCCCCGCGTCGAGGATTCGAATGGTGGGAAATGGATAGGAGCTGACCGAGGATGGTCATACTTGCCGAGGAAGACGAGGCGTACGGCAGGGGATCGACCCCAATTCAGTCAACCAGCAGCTCCTGCTAACAAACAATTATTATAACTCAATGCTACCTCATGTTCACACTTAAAAAAAGGTGGATACAATGTCACTTTCTCTTTTAGTAACCATGTTGTCTCAACCACCACCATTTCAGGTCCACTTCAACACACACTTACAAATCTGGTTTAGGTTTTCTTATGTTTTATGCTTGCTTTTTATTTCTATTCATTATATAAAACTTAACATATTATTTGCTACTTCTCACTTGCTTTTAGTCTTTTTTTTTATTATTATTTTCTTCTTGTCCCTAAAATCTAATGAATTCCTTGATCATTGTCACTAAATATAGATGAGTCTCTAGAAATTATAGGTTGCAGCTATAACTAAAGCTATCAATAGGTCACGTGACTTAATAATCTAACCTGAACTCGACACAAAATTAATAAGTTTGAATCGACTTTTAATAGGTTTACGTCGTTATTGAATTATTCCAACAAATTTTTTTTTTAAGTTCGGGTTAATAACAAGTCAATTTAAAAAAATCTGAAACTGACCCAATAGCAAGACAGATTTAAATGAGTTCACACAAAACCGAATACAAAAGTTGACTCATGGCTCCTTAATTAAAGTATCTATTAATTTCTAAAATACCCTCCCAACAACTTTATATCTTTTGATATTATAATTATTATATTAAATTTTTTATAATAGATTAAGTTGATATGTGTAGAAACTGCTGTTTTGTCCATATCTATGGTTTAGGAAGTCATCCTAATTATAAAGATGTCAAGTCATCATATCATTTAATACTGAGATGAGATATGTGTGTGCATGCATGAATACCATTTCCTACACTCTTTTCATTGCGGCCGTTTTGATTTTTTCTCACTCTTTCCACCAATTTTTGTTAAGAGTTTTGCTGCCCAACGCACTCAAGTCAAAGGTATATATATATAATGTATTTTATTTTTAATATTAATATATTTTTATTAATTGGTAAAATATATACCGTATTTTAAAATAAAAATATTTAAATACTAAAAGTAAAATAGATTAGATGTACCTTAACGAGAGTGTCGTAGAGCACTCGTTAGCAAAATCTATTTTTGTTTTAAATTTTTAAAAGTTCATTTTAAAGAAAGAATGAAAATGGAATCAATTATTATTATTATTATTTTTTTTTTTGCTGTCATCTTAAAAAAATTAAGAATAAAATTAAAACATATTGTTTGATAAATATATTTTGTAAGTCTAGGTAATATAAATTCGTCTTGCTCGCGTATAAATACATGTAATTTGTTACTTAATATATTATAATTATTTGTGAAAAAACAAACACACATAAACACCATTTGCAATGTCACGTTATATTTGAATACGCGTGATCATGCATGTGAGTAACAAAGATTAGTACGATGAGTATTTTTTTTTTATTATAAAAAGAGTAAAATATGATTATTTAGGTTATTATATGATAATAGAATTAAGTATAATATGATTGACTGGTCGTTACAAAATAAACAATGGCAACCCATTTAGACCTTTAAATTAAGATCATTAGTTATTTAATCTCTTAAATTGGAAGTAACATAAGAGAAGTAGTCATACTACTAAACGTCAAAAATGAATCTTATATTTGTTGGACGAGACGGGGACTATTATTTATTTGACTAACAACACCCACCTTGACCCCTGCTCCAAGTATAATTAAAGATATTATTATTTTAAATTAAAATGAACAACACGGTAGAGTCAAAACATAAATATGCCCGCTAAAACAAAGGAGGCGAACAAGATGGAACAACGCAATCTTCCAATTGAATTCATTGATTTAGGGGATCAGCAAATGAGGCAAGGCAGGGTGAGCCAAATTCTTGGTTAAGCTACTAGCTAAATGGCCAAATAAGGAGGAAACAAGTTGTGGAGCAATGAAGCATCATAAGTTAAAAAGTTTTGACAAATTAATTAAGAATGTCTGTCTATATTCAATAGAAGAGAGCAACCAACAAAAGTAATACCTACCTACCTGTCTATCTATAAGGCTATCTATCTATCTATAATCTGTCCATCCATCCATCCATCCATCAGAAGGAGGAGGTGGAGGCAAACATTATTATTATTATTGCGGAACATGACCAGAACAAGCCATGAAAAAAGAATCACAATCATATATCATGAACAAAATACAAAAACCTATGTCTCTCTCACTATACTGAATGTCACAAACCAACAACCCCATGTTGGCATTTTAAGTTAAGCCAGCAAAACTCAAATGGTATTTTAGGCTTAGGCTGCTGACTTAAGCACTACTAAACAGGGAGGGCTCGATTTCGCTAGAGAAAAGAAGTCCCGGCGAAGTTATGGTGCAAGAGATTGTGAGCAATGTGATCCCTGGTCTGCATCGCCGCCGCAGAAACCACGGCCTTCTCCGGCACCATCTCGTCGTCGAAGAGCTCGAACCGGAGCTCGGGATCGATAGCCTCTCCACTCATTTCGCAGATGTTGTGCAGGACACAGCACGCCCCAAGCACCACTGGCAAGTCCTGCAGCTTCACCTCTGTTCTCTTCTGCAAGCAGCTCCACCGCCCCTTCAGCCTCGCGAAAGCCTCCTTCGCCACCTTCTGAGCCTCCCCAATCTTCTCATTGTAAGCGTGCTGAGCCCAAGTCAGGTTTTGGTGACTATAAGGAACCAAAACCCAGTCCATCAATGAGTACCCGGAATTCCCCACCACCCAAACGTCCTTCAGAAGCCCCCGGTTTGCCCTCTGATAAAGCGCCGACTTCTCCAGGATTTTGTCGTCCGGCATCGAACCAGGCCAGCCGATGCAAACGTCGGTGAAGACTCCCTTCGAATCAACCACTCCTTGGACTGTAATCGAATATGAAGTCTTCTGGTTTCGCTCAGTGTGGCGCTTGTTGAAGTAGGCGGCGACGCTGATTTTTGGTGCGATAATGGGGACGTGTGTGGTGTACATTGCGCCTGCGACACTGGGGATCCCGGAGATCAATTCGAATTCGTCTTTGATTTCCTTCATTTTGGTTTCGCTCGGCCATTGGAGAAACTTCTGCATTAGGACGGTCTTGATCGCGGAGCAGACCTCGAGAACGAGCTTGTGGCAGGTCGAGATGCCCAGGCCGAAGCGCTTCGAGACGAGGCGGAGAGGCTCGCCGGTGGCCAGCCGCCATATGCAGACGGCGACGCGCTGCTTGACGGGGATCGCCATGCGGAGCATCGTGTCCTTCTTCGTCACGGCCGAATCGAGCTCCTGGCAGATCACGTCGAAGGTGGCTCGGCTCATCCGGAAGGCGCGCCGGAATTCCTCTTCCGGGAAATCCGGGCTGTTGCACTGCTCCCACCAGGCCTTCGAGCGGTTCTTCACCCACAGCCGCCGCTGCTGGCCCCCGCCGCCGGATTGGGCGGAGGCGGAGGCTGAGGCTGAGGCATCCGAGCGGTCACTGTTAGCGGCGGCTTCGCTGCGAGCACGCTTGGGGCGGGTCGGCTCGGCCCCTTCCAAATCCGATACCCCTGCCGACTGAAAATTCAAGAAATTGAAATTCTCGTCCATGGGTTGGGGCCTGGGATTGTAATTCATGAAATTGTCGACTTCGTTGAGCAACAGCAATGTGGGTTCGGCGGCCTCGTTCCCTGAGAAGTCCAGGCGGCGCCGCTTCTTGGGGCTACAGTCGTCCCAATCCTGAAACAAGCTGTAGAAACTGGTGTAATCCTCCTGGGTGAGAAACGGAGAGGCGGAGACTTCCATCAAAAGGACGACAAATCTAATGAGAAAAGCGAGCTTGGAATTGAAATGTGAACGAAGAAGACAGTTTGAACTTGGGGAAAATGGGGGAGGCTGGATACATATATGGGGGGTGGGGAAGCGTGTGCGAGAGTGTGAACGCGGTGGAGAAGAAGATTCGGGGAGGTTGAGGAGGCGGTGACTCGGACTTTGTACTTTTTAGGATAATATTAAAACTTGAGCTGGTTGGTTTACGCGGTTGGGGATAGCGCTACGGGGGAACGCCTATTGGGATTCTGCACATGCCCTTTCCTTTCCTCCGCTTGTTTTGTTTTGTTTTGTTTCTTGTGGGCACGTTTAGGGCCCGAAAATTGCCCAGAAACTTCCCGAATATCAGTGGAAAGGGAGCCATTAACTTGAAAAAACATCCTACACATTACATAACTTAAGCTTTCCAAGTTAAAAAAAAAAACTAATTTGTTATTATTCTATTAAAGAAAAATCTTTATGAAAGGGATTTTCAGTATTTTAGATAAAATTTAAAAACAGCATCAACTGTTTCTCTTTCTGGGTGAATTCATAAAACTGTTAAAATCAGCTGAATTTGAGAGATTTATACACATTTTAGGGTCTTTTAATTTCAAAAATTAGATTAACTGGGTATTTAATTTGATTCTAAAAATAACACCAACTCTAAATATACTCGAGAAAATGTAATCTAGTCATATAACAATAAAATAAAATTATTTATAATAAAGTAAGTAAATGCGGAGCTTATTAAAAATAAATTATATCTGACATAACTACAATATATATATTATTGTACATACATGGAACGAAGATTGCTAAACATGCTTAATTGAAGGGTGCACAAAATAAAATAATACATCAAGTATCATCATAGATATACAAATAAAAAAAAGGGTTAAAACTTATGATATTAGCCAACTATCTCTAATAATATTAAGATTTGACATCATGATGATAATAATATTAATTTTCAGCCTTGGTGAGGACGGAGTAGTTTTATATTATTATTATTATTATGATCTATTAGTTAACTAATTCTTACGCGCGCTCTTTCTCTCTCTCTCCATCCCTTTCAAAAAGAATAATGTCTATTAAATCTAACTCAATTTGAATTTAACTAAAGTTGTTTGTATTGTGGAGAGTATTTAAATAAAAATGAAAGAAAACAACCATAATGACCTTTAAAGAGAATTTAAACCGAAATATGATCAGTGCCATAAACACATTAGTCCAATTTATCGGTAATATTTATTAAAATAAGTAAGATAAAAATTTATCAAAATAATTTATTTGTAAAATTTAAAATAAATTATTCGAATAAGAGAAAATAATAAATTTATATTAAAAGTTCAACATAAGAATTCATATAATTTTTTTAAAAAAAATAATTAAAAATAATTTTATTTGATATATTTTTCATATTCATTTTTTAATTTATATTTAAATTAACAAAAAAGTACTTAAATATATAGCGTAGTGATCGTCTTCTGTGGCCGGCAGAGCCTATGAATTTCATTGCACGCGCATGATGACAATCAGTACAAAGTACATTCAATGGTGATTAGCTAAAGAGAAAACACTTACAGTACATTCAATGATTCCATATATTTATCTTCTATTCTATATATTCTTACTGTTGCCGGCGCAGCATAATTTCATTTCATTTCAAACAAACGCAACCATAGCAATTCCCTGACCCTCCCATTAATTGACTCCAAACGCGAACCACAATTTCGCCTTATTCCATTGGAGCAAATAATCAAACACAGAAAAGGCAACAATTGCAAACTATTTGTTCGACCTTCTACGTAATTGGCACCCATCTGAACACAATAAATTGCTGGAAGAAGTGCACTGCACGATAAATGATAACGGAGGCGATCCTGAAATCAGATTTCACAGCGAGAAGATGACGTTGTAATCTTACTTACCCGGAGACCGCTGGTCGCGTCAAGCAGTCCACCGTCGATGCAAGCATAGAAAGAGAGAGAGAGAAGAGGGGGGGAGGGGGGGTCGTAAAATAAGGAAATCGTAAGCCCCGGAGAGCCCATATCGTGACCACCAATTGACGGATGAAGTTAAATGGGCAAAACCTGAAAGGAGACGAGGATCAAGGGACAATGGAAAAGGGATGAGCCCAATGCCAATTTCAACGTGAAATCCGAAGTTCAAAAATTGAGTAATGCGAGATTCATGATTCGCGGCAATGTTATTAGTCATGTGTCGCAGCATTTTCATTAGAGAAGATAATAAGTAGAGAAAATAATAATACATGATGTCTTTAATTTTCTCTAATGAAAAAACGTCAAATGACTTATCACATCGTAATCAGTTATGATTTTTAAAATTTTTCTTAAAAATTTTAAAGTTCACCAAAGGAATGTTGTATTAGTATTAGTGGGCAGTCAAGATTTAAATTGGATTTCCAAATTTGACTAATTAGCTTTTGATTTTATTTTTATTTAGCAAGTCGTTTAGTTAGGTCTAAAAATATTATACGACATGAATATAAGAATGTTTAATTATTAATATATGTATACCAATTCACGCACATACTAATTGTATCTAAATAATTACGATATTATGAGCTTCACCCAACATTCGCCTACTGCTCTTACTTCAAACCCAACCCTTTACCTACCTACATAAACTCATAAGAATAACCTCTGCAGTCTGCAACTACTTAACCAATTAGAAAAACAAATGAAGAAACTCTACTTAATTACCGTCTGCAACTACTTAACCATTTGTGTATATATGTATAGCCAGCCTTGCGAAAGACCGAGCAAGTCCCTTCTAATTTCTGCAACATAAAACAAGCTACCCATCTGTTAACCATCCAAAATCACTTCACAAGAGGGTCAAAAATCATCGTAGCTAATTAAGGCCACCAAGTTTTGAGCGCTTACTTTGCATGTGGGTTCTTTTTTTGACGAATAGGGTGTGCGCGAGAGCTCTTAACTTATCCTGTGCACACCTGAAATTAGCTGTCATGAAAGAGTTGTTTCGATGATAAAACCAAAAAAAAATGGGCACTCGCAAAGAGAGAGAGAGAGAGAGATGGCGGGTGACAGAGAGAGGGTGAGCACATAGAAAACTTCAAGCAGGGAACTTCCATGCAGGGAGCGTATGTGCCCACTCTCTTCTGTCACCTCCTTCAACAATAGCTCAGCATATACAATGTATATATATTATTTATAACATGAACCATATGAACTGTTGATAGATCACGAGAGAGAGAGAGAGCAGCTTGAAGCAGTGAAAATTAATTCTGTGTGCAAGCCCAAAAGGTTGCTGGCTGCTGCTGGCTGCTGGTAGCTAGGCTATAGTAATTGGTGTGGAAGAAGAAGAAGAAGAGGAGGAGGAGGAGGAGAGGAGGAGGAATTGATTTGATTGTGTAAGAGAAGCGATATGGTTTTATACATATATATAGGAGAGAGTAGGAATGAAAGGGTAGCAATTGCGTGTATGGAATTAACTAAGATCACATATTATTTTATATATGCTCTGGGCACTCGCTGATGACTCCCTCACTGCTCTATGACTAGCCATGAAAAGAAAAAGAAACCCTAGTACACATATTTATAAAATTAAATTAATTCCCCTAGCTAGCAATGTATCTCAAACCATCTCTTCTCTGCGCTCAATCAGCAGCCACCCATCTGTGCCAATCAAAAGGGTGACAATTCATATCAGTTGCTCCTCCTTAATTAATTAATTACTCTTCCAGTTATGTTAATGCTTCCATAGACAAGAACTAGCTGATAATTAACTACAAATTAAATTCTTCTTCTAGTTTTAAACAATTTTCTGATATCAAAAGGACATGATAATTGTAATTAATTTTAGAGCCGTAATAAAATGTTGAGCTACATTTTTTTGTACAAAAAAATTTATTAAGAGTTTCTCTCTCTTTGCACTCCAATTGGTAAAATATTGAGACAATACTATTCACAAGAGAAACTCAATGCTTGAAAATTGAGAATTTTTTTTTAAAAGATTTTACATGAGCAACATTAAACATTGATACGATACCACTTCATATAAAAAAACACAATAATAATAAATTTTATAATATCCACACAATATTAAAATTAAAAATACCTCAAATTTAATGTTATTTAATAATATATATATATATATATATATACTTAGGGATGAGAGAAAGAATCATCTTACCCACAACTCTAAATTCCTAATAAATATATGTATACCCAAACTCAACCTTATTGAGATCCGCCACCTACTTTATAAACTATACTTTAATTATGTTAGGCCACAAACTAAGAATCAAATACATAACTTTTTGGTTTTTTATTGACCACCAATGAAATGTTCGACAAAATACAAAAAAAGAAAATCTATCCCAAATAAGGACATACATCGAGAAAAAAGCTCAAGATGAAACTCGACAAAAGAGCATAATGACAAGATCCAACCAACCAATTCATGTGTAGGCAAGCACAACAACTAAAAACTAAACAAAACTAAATAAACATACACAAACTACAAAAGCCTTCACAAACAATACCTAAGCACTGATCCACAAAAGGCCACCATTGTCAAAACTAACATGCACCATCACCACCACCACCAACAACAACAAAGACAAAGGTACACAAATAGCAACATGGTGATATGAAATATCTTCAAACTTCACCCCTTATAGAGAGAATACATAAGTAAAGAAAAAAAGATATTCCAAACACTCTGAGATTTGAATTGATAAATAAATTATATCTTTATCATTCTTTGTATTGAGGCAACTAAATTTAAATTAATGGCAATCTAAACCCTTATGCTCCATTAATTAGCACAGTTATATACATATATATATATGCAGGAAAGACTTACAAAAAAAGAAAGAAAGAAAGAAAGAAAGAAATTAAGGAAGGCTATGCAGATATTTTGTGAAGAGGTATAGATCGCATAGTCATAAGTGAAATACGGAGTGTGCTTAAATATACAATAACACAGCAGCACATATAGCCAAAGTTAATTAGAAACATTATTTTGCATTCCTTGGATTCTAATAAGTTCACCTCTTACAAACAATTTAGTTTGTTTCACTGGATTCTGCATGTTTTCGACGACAGAAAATGGTAAAAAAGAATAAAGAAAAGAAAAGAAGAACAAAAATCGAAGAAGGGCTTTACTGTATCAAATTTGAAGTCAAGGAATATTATGTATTGGCGGAATACAAAATTAAGGAGAATAATAGAAAGACACATTTTCATCCTCCTTTCCATGGAAATCAACCAATTAGTTCTTGACATGAGTCTAATTCAAACACCATGCAAGCTTTACTTTGGGCACAATGGAAGAATATTTACCATGCGTAAAGTGGCACAAAGTATATATGTTTTACATTAATTAAACTTGAATAAATGCCCAACAACCATAGAATTAATTAAAATGTGCTCGATCCTTGATTATTAATATATATGTTGCTGCCAAAGTGCAGCATGGGTTGAAATACGTCATCCCTTTCTAGAATTCCCCTTTATTGCTTGATACGGTTTTAGATTAAGCTCGATTAAGGTAATCTTAATGCCAAAGCATATTCGATACCGAGCAATATGTAACGATAATTCCTCGAGTACTTTAAACTCAGCCATAATCAAACATCCTTCCAGATTGTTTAATTTGTCTCTCTAATTTTCTTCTGTATTGGATATTGTTATACATATACAAATATATGGATGTGGCCATGTGGAATAGGAGAAGAGGCAAATCATTAGTTAGGGGACAATATTGTCGCAAATAAAATTCTACATGGTGAGTGATGTTGCTTGACCTGGCCTTGATGATGAACAAGAAATTAATTGAGGTCCCGTTGCAGTGTAAAAGACAGTCAAAATATTTGCAACCATCAGATAAAAGATGCCTCGAGTTGAGTCAAGTAGACTATTCGATATTAAAGTCAAGATTTTGGCTTTGGTTAACTAGCAAGAAGTTAACAAAAATCAGGAGTATAAATAATGCTTAACAAAAACCACGTCTAATATATTTTCCATATTTATTCTTTTTATACTTGAGGGTCTTTCGATTCAGATATGAATATCTGTCAATTATTTTAAGGGCTAGTTTGGCTAAACTTTTTTTAGCAGCGTTTAAGCTGGGTAGTGTTTAAGTAGTTAATAGCGTTTAAATTGGGTAGGGTTTAAATTGATAATGTGTTTGGGTAGATATACTTTTAAGTTATCAACAATGAATATTTATGTGTTTGGTTTATAAAAGCTGATAAGCTATCAAAATTTGACAAAAAGACTAAAATAGACATATAGCTCAATAATAGAAATAAAATTAAAAAATATATTAAATTTTAATAAAAAATTAAATATATTAATATAACATACATTAATATTTATAATACATATATGTTAACATGTATACATATATATTTAACTATATATTAATATATGTTATATATATATATATACATACACAATGAACCACAACAATGGAGGCAACGAGATTGGCAAATGGAGATAAGGGGATTGGTAGATGGGGGCAACGACGACCGCGAGAGAAGGTGGCAATGGAGGCCACGGAGACGACGGACGACGAGCTGGGGCGACGGCGACAGCTGGGGTGCTAGACACGGACGACGAGCAACGAGGGTAGCTGGGGTGACGTCGAGGGCGATTGCAGCGGACGACGTGACTGTTGGCTGTAAAAGAAGGTCTGGCAGCAGGGGAATGGCGTTGCAGAGGATGAAGAAGATGGGGGTATGGATTGAAAATATGAAGAATATATGAGGGTAAATCCATAAATGAATTGGTCAACTAAGCTTTTAAAGTATGAGCTTTTGCAAAAGCTGGCCGCAGATGGCTTTCTTCAAACGCTGTTGGAGTAGCGTTTAAGCTACCCAGTGTAAATGCTTTTAAATACATCCAAACACTATAATAGCTTTTCTTAAAAGCTTATAAGCTGTTAATACAGCTTAAAAACGATCAAACCGCATAGCCAAACGAAGCCTAAATAATGAGAAAAACCAACTGTTACGTTAACCGTTGTGAAAAAATATTTGCTTATCATATCTTAAAAACACACCTCTCAACGATATATTAACAATGCAAGTATTTAAGTTCATTATTTTTTAACAGTGAAAAAATAACTATTAGTTATCATTAATCTTTTGAACGCATTCAAATGTTACATGCAACTTAAATAATATTTAAATAAAACTTATTTAACACACCAATTATATTAGGATGAGGATAATGTTATTTTCTACTCACATTAGCATGCTGCCACTTAGAGCAAGACCAACATTTATTTTGGCCACACCTAAACTGGCTATCAATTTATTAGTGTTGGGAGGTATTTTGGAGTTTTAATTGCTTGCTTTCGTCCCTAATTAAAAGCATGAAATTTGTTTGGTTCAAAAGTATAATTATATTCCTAGCTTCTTTTTTTTTTTTTCTTAGAACTCTAAACTTTTCGTGATTCCAAATATGATTTTAAATTGTGCAAAATTACTAATTTAAACACCTGACCAACAAGTGACATGCACAGGTGCTGACGTGGTAGTTTTCTGACGTCTCATCGGCTCTCTCTCACTAGCTTCTTCTTAACTTCCTCTCTCTCTCTATGGTTGTGTCTCATCTTTTTCTGGCATCTCCTCTAGTTGTGTCTCATTCTGCTGCATCTCCTGCAAGAAAATGCTACCCTCAAACTAGCCCCACTTTCAATCTCCCTATACGATAGGGTATTTATCAACTCATGTACGTCAATGACCCATCTAACCCAACCAGACAACGTAGCTCAATTGGAGATGTAGAAGACGCCGAATAAAGAGAAGATACAGTTGGAGAGAAAGAGAGAGTTGAGAAAATGCCAAAAAACTATCACATCAGTAGGGATGTGCAAAAAATCGGATAAACCAGATTTAACCGAATCGAACCGACCGAACCGGTCAGTTCGGTTAGGTTAGCCATAATACACAGTTCGATTTCGGTTATTTATTTTAAAGAAAAATCTGTTCTTCGGTTCGGTTCGGTTATTTTGATAAAAATAGCCCAAAATCGAACCAAACCGTGGAATAAACCGTGACCCCCCTTCCCCGCGGGAACCGAATCGTGACCCCCCCCCCCCCACGCAGGCCCAGCACCCCATGTCTCACTGCCATTTCATTTTCTCTTCGTCACTCTCTCTCTCTTCCTCTTCCTCTCCCTCACCATTTCATCCCAGATCTAGCCGCTGGAGAAGACGTCGCCGTCGCCGATGGAGAAGACGAAGACGAAGGCTCTTGCTATTCGAGGCTTCGTACTTCGTAGATCAGAGAGAAGAGAAGACCCAAAAGGCGGAAGGATCGAACCGATCCTTGGTCCTTCCGTTTGCTCTCCCCCATTGTCTCTGACTCTCCTACACGGCGGCACCATCGCCCCCTCCGATGCCGTCATCAACGCCAATGCGATGCTTCCTCTCTACCTTTGACGCCGACTTGGACCTCTGACACAGTCACACAGCAACGCCGACTTCAACGCCTACGATGAGTGCATCTCTCTCTCATCCGATTTCCACCACTGTGCTCGCCCTTCGGTAAGTTTTTGGCAACTTCTATTTTTCTAGAAACTTGTTTGAGTTTGTTAACTATGGAATTAATTTTTAGATTTACAAAAAACCAACCGTCCGATCAAAGTCATTTTTTGATATATGAATCACCATGGTTGGGGGAATCCAATGATCAGTTCCGATCATTGGAATCACTGGTCGGCCAGGTGGCCGGCGATAACAGATGCTCGGTCTCTTTAGTATTCTAGGTTGGTTCGGTTTTCGGTTCAGTTCGGTTATCATGATTTAGGTTTCGGTTAGTTCGGGTTTCGGTTAGTGGGGTTAGTCGATTCGGTTCGGTTTGTAATTTTCAGGCGGTTCGGTTCGGTTATAATCGATTGCACACCCCTACACATCAGTGTGCATGCATATCACTTGTTAGTCAAGTGTTTAAATGAATGATTTTGCATAATTCAGGAATGCATTTGGAATCACAAAAAAATTAAGAGCATAAATATGCTTTTGACTTAAGTTTAGGGATACATTTGAAATCACGAAAAATTTAAGGTTCCATAAGAAAAATCGTAAAAATTCAGGGGTACAAAAATATGATTTTTGCCAATTTGTTATCTTTTTCTACAATAACAATGCTTATAATCAATAAAAGAGCAACTATGGTGCTCTGGGATTCTAACTAATTCGCGAATCGCGACTAGTCATTTTTTATAGGCCATGAAATGCTTGGGCATATAGTGGTAGGGCACTCTACTCTTTGGGAATGTCAAAAATCCACTTTCAGAAAGTTCTTCTCTATTGATTGTTAATTGCAAGTTATTCATCAATTGGAGCATCTTATGGGAAAAAACAGAATGAAACATTTGATGTCTTTTCTGATCATTGTCCTTAAACAAATAAGGACTCCACTTGTAATGCTCCCAGGAAATACAGCAAGATGTTTGGATGCCCAGAAATCCCTAGGAAAATCTGAAAAACCGATTCCACTTTGCAACTCACACCTTTTCTTTTTTGGTGTTTCTGTGATGCTTGCAGACCCAGACCATTAATTGCCAGGTTTGCAATTTTATAAAAATACAAAATACTATGAAAAGCAATTTTATATCGAAACAGTAAGTATAGATTGTAGTGCCGGTAGGTACTTACCCATTTACAGTCCACGAGAGCAGAGAAGAGGGAAGATGGATGGGTCTGTATGGATCTTGGAAAATCTGGAAAAAAAAAAAAAAGAAAACAAAAATGGCTGGATGAGAAATAACATTGATTTGGGTATTCAACTAGCAAGTAAAACAAATTCACAATTAAGTAGTTGGATCGGAGTCAAACTGAGATATATTTTTATAAAATAATATATATCTTAATTAGAACGATGCTATAAGAACTTAAAAAATAAAATTCATTACATAACACTTGATAGATTCTAAAATGTATTAAGTATCAGTGTCCTACAACTAGAAAAAGTTAAACAATCATAACATAAATTGATGATGAAAATAAAACAAAACTCAAGATCAAGTATTTAAATTACAAAAAAAAAAAAAATTATTCATGTAATAACAACAGTATATTTGATATTCAAATAGTTAACATCAACTCTTTTTAAATATCTCAAATTATTATTATATTTTTTAACATATAAAAAAATGAAAAACCAAAAATCACATTGGCCGATTCACCCATTTAACCACAAATCACAATTCACTAAAAGAGCAGGTATATTTTAATGGGAATAACGAACAAGAAGACTTTGGTGGTGAAAGGTTATCTTTGAAGAAAGTAAACATCTCTAACCTTAAATGTTAAAAGTAATTACATGAAATCTGTGTAAAAATGCCCAAAACTACAAGATCTGCATGAAATTTACTCTTTTTAAGTTTCATTAACTGAGGTCCGCTACAAACATATTGAAATGAAAAATTAATAAGAGAAGAAAGAAGAGTCTAAAGTGACTATTTTTTTTGCCAACAAATATTTAGTTTGATAATATGAATTGATGATGGGTAAACTTGCAGTTACTTCTCAAATAATGTAACTGGGTCAGGTGAACTACTGGGACTGGCATTTTGCCATGATTGAGTTGGAACTTGGAAGTCTTTGCAAAACATTTCTAAGTAAAATTTGAATTTTGATGAACAATTAAAAACTACAGATAAAAAGAAAAGGCGGAGAGAGATGATAATAAAACGGTCACAATAAAAAAGTGACAAGAAATGGAGACAAATTTAGGAAGGCTGTGAGCTGATAATAAAAGCTCGAACCACAAGGTTGAATTTTTAAGCAAGAAACGAAAAGCGGTTTACCTGCACTCGGTGGGACGCTAAATCCATCAATCTTCACTCTGATTGTAAAAAGAGTAATCGGTTAAACACCTGAATAAATAAGTGAATAAAGTTAAAATCAATAACTCCAAATATTCAAGCTGAAGTAACTAGATTTCAGCTAAAACTAATCACTACTTTTATCTAGCAAACAAGCTCAGTGGGCTGAGCAAAGCTTGAACCTGGAAGAAGATAACCAAGTAAGCTTGGAAGGATGGATTAGGTTCATGAAAATGCAACTAAATAGGAGGTCTCAGGTGACAAATGCATAGACATTGAAGTTTGATGACAGATAGTTTTCAAATCGGAATGGAAAAATTAATGGCTGAAGCGTGGGTTCTCTCTCAAATTGAGCTCTAGTAGTAGTAGAAAGGAATACACATACCCTGAGTTATCACTCTATGCTTCATCATATTGCCATGAAGCGGGGAAGCAAAAGGGGATTGGTGGCATCTTCATCCCACTCCAAGTTATCCCACCACTCCTTGTCGCCATAAACAGTTGGTAGGGTTGAGGGGTTAGAAGCTCTCAGTGGCAGTTTCTTCAGCTTTGCACAACCACTAACCGCAATTTTCTCTAGAGAAGGAAAATCCACTGCTCGTTGGGAGATACTTTCCAGTTCTGGGAGATCCCGTATGGATATAATTCTAAGGCATGGAAATGCCTCCGGCCCTGCCTCTGATTCTCCCTGCCCACTGATCACTTCTTCCATTTCTTGGCAATAAAACAAATAAATCATTTCAAGCTTTGGCAGGCCTAATATCCAGGAAACATTCTTCAATTTGTCGCAGTACCAAATGTTGATGGAGCGAAGACTTCTTAGGCATCCTTGACTTACTGGATTCGTCCAGATTGCGGTCAGGTTGGGAAGGCCATACAATGCAAGAACTTCAAGGCTAGGCAGCCAATTCTTACCAGGCCCCAAGCCAATTTCCAAGTGCTTCAGGTCACAGCAATTGTTAATGCTAAGCCTTCTTAATCTTTCACCATCACTAGGAAAGGATGATAATTGCAAATAAGACAGCCCTTCACACTCTTTGATGTATAAATATTGTATACATTTAAGTAAGGAGTTAAAAGCAGAGAGCTTCTTCAGGGTAACCAATTCTGTTACTGTGATCCCTATGCTGGTCAGATGTCTTAAACAGTCCAAGTCCCCCAACCTTACTTCAATATTGCCCTCACATTCCTGCATTTCCCAACCACCATAACTGTAATACAAATTCAAGACCCTCAACTGAGAGAGTCCAGATATAGCCTCCCGTGGAATAGTTCTTAGGTAACGGGTGCGCTGCAGATCCAAATGTCTTAACTTAGTCAGAAATCCAAGCTCTTTAGGCAGTGTACTTAACTTGGTCCCTGACAGATCAAGATAATGCAGCTCAGCTAATTGGCATATACTTGCTGGGATGTATCTAAGACTGGTGAACGATAAATCCAGAACTCTGAGCACAGGCATAGATTGGAAAACCTCGTATGAAATTTTGTTCAAACAGCTGTTCCATTGGAGCAGCAAGGTTGATAAATGGGGACAGAAAGGTATTCCTAATAATTCAGTGATTCCATTATCCAGTAACGAAATTCTATGTGCCGCTTCCCAGTTTTCAACACTGGGTACCACAGTCAATCCTAAACTCGCCTGTACAATAAATCTATTCTCAGGGTCAGAAGCTATCCACAAGGCAAAGCTTCGGACAACATCATGCATCTTTACCTGGGTATGCACTTCACCAGTTTCCAGTAAGCAAGCTCCTTTTAGGGATCCTATGAGAGCATGCCCCATATTGTGTACATTATCACCATGGGAGCTATCCAAAATACCTTCACCAATCCAATATTCTATAAGTTGTCCTTTCTCAATAGAATAGTCCTCGGAGAATAAGGAACAATACAAAAGGCATGATCTCAATATGTCATTGTCCAAATTGTCATAACTGAATTTCAATAAATTGAAAACATCTCCCATACCCCGTAATTCTGATGGAGACTTGTTTAACACTTCAATGGCATACTTCCACTCTTCCTCAGTCTCTTTGTTGGCCATAGCCCTTCCAGTAGTTATTAGAGCAAGTGGTAAGCCTCCACATTTTCTAATGATGGCCTCTGCGTGAGATTGAATGGAGGGTGAACTCAAGATCCCAATTCTACCTACCTTCTCATAAAAGAGTTGTCTTGATTCTTTCTCTTTTAAGAATTCAACCTTGAGCTTGCATTGAGCATCCATATCACTGCATACGTCCACAGAACGTGTAGTGAATATTGCCTTGCATTTGTTTTGCTTGTTGGGAAGAGGAATTCCAATATTCTCGAGGACAATTCCTTCCCAAACATCATCTAACAAAAGCAAGAACCTTTTTTTCCTCATGACTTTGTATATCTTTGAAGCTATCTGCTCCGGGTGCTCAGTTTCATCCCAAGACATGCCCAACCTTACCACTATAGCCTCTTGTATCTTTTCAGCAATAACATCTTTCGAGACAACAATCCAGATCACCAGATCAAAATCGTGGTTCAATGTTAGAAGTTCATTATTTATGTATTTCAAAAGAGTGGTCTTTCCAGCCCCTCCCATACCATAGATTCCCATAACGCCAGCATCATCTTCCCTGAGAAATTGTCTCGCTTTCTCTAACATTGATTCCAAGCCGATGGCAGGCCTAGTCGGCATCTCCTCAACAGTAGGAGGGAGAGATCCATCAGCCACAATGACATCCAAAGCTCCTTTTCCCCTGAGTTTATTTATTTCCTTGAGCTGCATAGAGACTTTCTTGCCAAGCTTGTATCGAGAGGCAAAACTTGCAGTAGAGCACCAAAAACATCGCGTTGGCCGTCCAAAATCTTGTATGATCAAGCTTATTTCAGCTTCAATGGCATCAAATCTTTCTAGCCACTTCCTCACTTGGTTTGTACGCGTTAATCCCTCCAACTCTGCTAGATAAATTCTTCTCTCTAAGTCATTGCGGACAGCCTTCGCTTCTTCCAGTGCAATTCTGAGAGAGCGAACGCTGCCGTCCAAGTTGACAAAATGGCTAATCTTTCCAACAAAATATTTGCCTAAGCTAATAACATCCTTGATAACAGGAGCCATAAGATCCATCGTCTCTATTGATGATCAGAATCAATTTTTGCAAGAATCTTTAGAGAAATTTGATGGATGCAACCAGCTGCCAACCACCATTATTGACATTTCAACGGTAGACTTGCATTTTTCTATTCCACCACAGAAATTTCCACCTCATTTCTGTTCATGATTTTCCTAAAAAACTCTCCAATTATACCTGCAATTATTGAGTCCCAGTGGTTTGACATTGACGACCGGCCCTGCACTTCTCCATTCCTCCACTGAAATTTCCACCTCTTTTCTCTCAGACTTGCAATTACTGAGCTCTAAGGATTTGACATTCACAGATTCGCTCGAGGAAGACACGTGTTTGGAAACTAGGTTTTCCAAGCCATGAACCGTTGAAATGATCAGGATGGAGAGGAACAGAGAAGCCTCCACCCCTGTTCCAGAAGTTGAAGCTTTCACTAATGCTTGTGGCCCGTTTGGGAATTTCATCGAACAATTTAAGTCATCAACCCCCCCCCCCCCCCCCCCCCCCCCCCGGGATCCCCTCTAACAGTCAACAGAGAGCAAGTCTTTCCACTGTGAAAATCGTAGTCCCAAAGCAGGCAAGAAATTTAACCTATCATTCCCTCTAACGCATTGTTATATTATATTGTACGGAAATACTTCATGAAAGTTATTTTTTTGTTTTTGAAACGTTTTATATTCTTATTTTAACCTTTATTTATATTTATTTTTTATAAAAAAATATCTGTTTCTACGTTTCCATTTTCTATCAAAAACATTTCCAATTTTCGTTTTCGTACAACATAGTTGTTATATTATCATCCTCAAATGACATAATATTTATTTAACGTGAATAAATTAAGAAAAAAATACGTAGATTGTGGTAGCCATACGCTCACCCCTCCATATAACTTCATGTTGGGCAACATAACAAAACTGGTTTCGATGCTCTTTAAAGTTGAAAATTCATCAATCAGTTTTAAATTTTAAAAATTAATTACAAACTCCTTGTATATCTTTTAAACTTTTAATATTTAGACAAACGCCCCTAATTTTTTATTTTTTACAAAATTAATCTCTCAACCTTCCTAAAATAATCCAAGAAAAATTTGACAAAAATAAAAAGGTTCAAAGGTGTTTAAGTTAAATAACTAAAATTTAAATATATAAGCTAAATACTCATAGTTTTAGCGATATACAATTAATTTTCTTAATGCCATCAACAAAATATTAAGACATTGTGGTTAATTTTAGAAAGTGCAATAATTAATTGGACAAAATTTAAAAATTAAGAAAATGTTGAACTAAATAACTAAAACTAAAATGACACATAGTTAATTTATATATTTTTAGTAAATTATATGAATTATCACTCCATTTTTTAGAAATTAGTATGCATTGCATGCCTTAGACTTAATAAGTTTAAATCTTTTAAATATTTGTCAAAGTTATAATTTCAAAAACACTTTTATTTAACTATAATGTAATTAGTTGTGTTGTAAACCTAAAGATATACGTGCGTAATTTTAATTTAAATATTATAATATAAAAATTAAAAAAATCACAAATCATTCAAGAGATTTGCCTAAATTACACCACTCATTTACGTGTTTTAAAAAATAACAATGATATCTATTAACTCTTGTTATTTAATTTCAATTTTTTTTTTGTTGTCTATAGTTTGCCATTAAATTCGCTGTGAGCATCCAAAGTATTCAAATTTTTTAATTATATTTCTCAATATCCTAACTTTTTAATTATATTTCTCGAGTCTCTACAATCCCATCAACATAGATAATAAAGATCTTATTGTGTTGATAAGAGATTAATTTTTTTTATTTAAAATGATGACAAAATAAATTTGTGATCATCTGTAAAGGTCTTGATGACACGTATTTTCACATTTGTCATGATTTCTCTCTCACAAATAAAATGGATTTGGCTTTCTCTTAATTCTTCATTTTATTTTTATCATATTCGAATATCAACATTAATTTTATTTTGATAAATCTATATGCTTATAAGTTTGTCTTTTGCTTTTAGAGATGAACACATTTAATCCTCCATTCATTTGATGTTTTTGGGTATTGGGCTAGTCTTTGGAAGATGAACATATATACTAATTGATTTAATTTGGATATAAGATTTTTGTTAGTTTAATTTAAGTATTGAATTTTAGTTTTCATTTAATTTATTTAAATTCAAATATTTGTTTATCTTTCACTAGCTATCATGTCAAGAAGACGTGAAATGAGACAAGTAATTGAGAAAAAAAATATATATATATAATATAAATAAAGTACTCATATTTGATTTTTTAAGAAGAAAGGAGTTATGTGTTATATTAAAAATATATGGATGGTGAGTAAATTTTTATCAAAATTCAAGTGTTATATGTAAAATTTATCCAAAAATAATATGGCTCTATAATTAACTTTTTTTTTTTTGTTTTATTAAGAGCATAAAATTATAGTTTTAATATTTTTTACTTAACGGCGTTAAGTTTAACGGTTCCGAAACTACATGCGCGCTTTTACGCCGAAATAAACAGATAACTAGTCTTTACCCAAATTTGGACAGAAGTGGCTTTTAACCCTAATAATCTTGAATATCAGGACAAGTACCTGTGAAGGAATCGGGAAGACAGTAGGGTTTTGCAAGTGCGAGTTCGAAAGAGCTAGAGGGATATGGGGAATCCGAAGCAGAAGTGGACGGCAGAAGAAGAAGAAGCCTTGAGAGCCGGCGTCGCAAAGCACGGGGCCGGCAAGTGGAAGAACATCCAGAAAGATCCAGAGTTCAACCACTTGCTCTATTCTCGCTCCAACATTGATCTCAAGGTCCTCGTCTCTCTCTCTCTCTCACACACACCCCTATTATATATATATCTACACACGTGCATGAGTAAACGATTCTATACCGTGTTTGTATGTGTATGTGTATGTGTACGTGAGTTTTCCATGTTCTTGGGAATAATGTAGTGTGCATCAAATATGAAATTTCAAGTGCTTGATTTGGATTTAGAGGTTAATTGGATTAGTTGGTAAAGCATATAAGATTATTAAAAACCGGTAAATAAGCTAACCAAGTAGCCTATTAGACCCATTCTGAAAAATGACTGTAAGGACTTGATTGTCTTAGCATTGTGAAGTAGGGGGACCCAGATGAGGGGAGAAGAATTGTTTTTTTTTTTGGTAACGTAGGAATCGGAGGAAGCCCCAGTTCATAAGCCTTCGCTGGAGACCGTCACCTGAGCAGAAGAATTGTTACTCATCGCAAGGAGAGGGAGGGGGGGAGAGTTTTTTGCTTGCACTTTGGAATGATTAATAATGATACAAGAGCAAAATTTATCTTATAGAAAGAGTGCATAGCAACTATCACCTAAATGCTACCATATAGGATCTTAATGCTATGTAGGGTTAGTGGGCACAGGATCTGGGAACTCGCTTAAAGGATGAATTGTGAGGTACATTTGAGACTCCCAGACTCGTGTTAACACCAACTAAATGTGATTTAATCAAGTATGGGACATTTGACAGATAAACATGTCTATTGGTGCACAAAATACACACTTCCTTCTCAATATGTAGAATGCAAAAATGTTTTTCTTTTTTTCCGTACCATTTTTGATAATTATAATTTGTTGGTTAAAGAACAAAATTTAATATTTCATGTATAAATAAAAATATTTATATTTGCATGTGGCCAATGTTTTCAATGTGCCGTGTCATGATATTTTGAAAATTAAGTGCCAACATGTTCTTGTCTTGCCTTGCCGTGTAGTATTCATATCACTTATTTTTTCCTCCATTTATGAGATAGTCTAAAATCATAAGGTAGTAGTCCTTGTATATCAGCGTGTTCAGGTCTTCTCATGTAGTATTCATATAACTTATTTATGCCTGCACCTCTGAGATGGTCTAAATTCTAAAATCATAAGGTAGTAGTCCTTATGTATTTGGGAGTCATAGTTCTTGATCTTTAAACCGTTTCAATGTTGCATGTTGACACATGAAAATTTCAAAGCACCCTTTTCTTCTTTCTAAGCATTGTTTTAATGAGATAATGGATGGACCTCATGTGTTTTGTAAGCAAATCCTTCTTAGGGTTGGAATAGTTCAGACTTGAGCACTATTCATATGATTCATTTCGCCTTCTTTCCCACTACAAAAAATATTTGAGAAAAAAGAGAACATTGTGGAGTTGCATGTTCCGAAATCCTTGGGCAGATTGAAGAAGCCTAGGGTGCTAAAAAGCTGTTGATTGTTACTTGCTACTTACTTGCTATCTGCTTTAACGTAGTTATATCCAAGGGATCCTGGGATAAAGCATAGACCCATTGGACGCTATTATATCATGTATTAGTTATGCCTGGGGTATCTTTAAGATATACAATATCTTTTGCCACACTTTCCCCAAAGGAGTGGATATGGTTTAGTCATCTGGCTGCTTTTCGGGTCCCTGTCCAGAGAAGAGATAACTACCTATAAGCCTCTGATACATTCATATGAGATTTAAGCAAATGATTGGGACTGTTACTTTTTCAAGTTGAGCATAATTAATCATGCATAGTGCCCTGTGGTTTAGTGAGAGATATAATCTTATTTTATGTACTTTTCATTCTAAGTACTGTTAAATTTCATGGGAGCTGAATGAATTAAGACTCTAAATCAACTAGGTAAGCACTTTTTTTTTTTAATAGCAAAACTTGATGGAAATCAAACTTGAGTGGCTTTATTGCCCCTTAGAGACACTAGGTGTGGTTTAAATATTGGTTTACTATGCAAGTTCCTAAAGAAGAACCCAATTTACAAAGGTGTACACATAATCATAGTTCTGAAAGGCGTGAGGCCCAGTGAGGCGCAAAGGGTCCTGGAGCCTGAGGCGCGAGGTGAGGCGCGCCTTTGCGAAGCGAGACGCACCTTTTAGGAAAAAAATTCAAAATCTTGTAAAATCATAAAAAAACTATCAAATTATCAATAATAACACATACATATCATTATTGATTCATTATCTTCAAATTCTAAACTAACATCATCAGAGTTGATTCATTCATCATGCAAATTCTAAACTAGAAATATCATCAAAGTTCAAACTTAAAGTCTCAAACTCAAACAAGTACCAATCATCATGCAAAATTCTAAAAAAACATATAAACACTACAAGTCCACAATCAATAAAGAAGTTTTAATCAATTATCATCAAGGAGATCATCAACATCAAGGTCAATATCTTCCATCATCCCCTTCAATCAAGAAAATATTTTCATTTTGAAAAATGCTATTTGTCTAAGTTTGGAAGATTAGCGCATTATAAGGAGACATATAAGAAAATGTTTTCATTTTGAAAAACTATCTCCCGGTATTTTAATAGCTAATATTCATTGTTGTTAAAATGTTTTTTTCAAGAAATAGTAGGTATATATTTTGAGGGTGGTAAAATCGCTAAATCCTGAGTTTGTACTAAAATCAAAATTCTATTTTCTTATTGTTATGGATTTTGATTTTTTAGATATTTTTATTGAATCCAAATGGGGTTCTTTCTTATTTATATTTATGTATTAAAGTAAATGGAAGGTAAAATATAAATAAAAGAAAATGTATACACCGTGCAAGGCGAGCGCCTCATTGAAATCGCCTCGCCTCAACCTAGGCAAGGCACTGAACTAGTGCCTAGGCGCGCCTTTAACAACTATGCACATGATACATTTTGTTCCATCTCTCCATCTCTAATTCTTGCTATGCCAATTGTATGATGGCTGACATTTCCAAGTCTCTTCTTTCTCTAAAGAATGCTTTTATCACCCTACTCCCTTTCCAATTCTGAACCTGTCACGACCTTGGGAATATGATTGTAATTGGGGGAAAATCCACGGTGTATAAGCTGTTAGGGCTAATTGTAGAAGTTTAGAGGTTATGCAGGAATAACTAACTCTTGTATAAACAGTTAACAGGGCTATTAGAGTAGTTGGTTGTATTTTCTATTATTTCCTTCAATTGTAAGCCTATAAAGAGGCTGACGTAGTTAGAGGAAGGCATGATTTGAATGACAATTGAATTCCCTTTTCCTCTCTCAATTCTCCTAACTCTCCCTAGATTTCCCTCTATTCTCCCTCATTTCTCTCTGTTTTGTTCTTTCTCTCCCTCCTTTTTTGCTCTTTCTCTCCCACATTCTTACCAATTTACTTCCTAAACCCTAGCCAAACCCTAGGATCGTAACATTTGGTATCAGAGCCGACGATTCTTGATTGTGATTGGGAAGTTGTAGCAATTGGCCAAGGGGATTCCGTGCAGCAAATTCCGACAGAGGTTGATTCTTGGAATTTGAAGGCTACTACGAAATCTAGTAGCATCAGGCGAGTTTAGATGATTGATTGTGGAATTGATCGAGGCGATAGGTGTTTCCGAAAGCAGCGGTAATTCCGATGATCGTTGGCAGTAGGTTTGGGAGTTGAAGTAGTGATTTTTGACAATACAGGCTGGAAGTGGATGGTGATTGGGTGGCGATTGTGAATCACTTCGATCCGACGAGTAGTAAAGGCGCTATTGAAGCAGAGTCTTGAGTGATTGAGATTAGAAACTGCCCACAACAATTTTTGCAATTGATGATTAAGCGATCCTGTCCAGCCTGAGGATTCGATCAGTTCGACGACAGATGAGCGGCGGTCCTCAGCTGTTGAATTGGTTCTGGACGATTCAAGATGCCATGAATTTCGGTGACTACAGAACCATTGGATGGTGATTGGGTGAATGACCCCCCTAGGTGATTGATGTGAGGCGATGGTCGCCTGTGAATCTAGGCACACCTATTCGAATCTTGAGGGGGAAGCAGGTGGTAGCCTTTTGGATGGAATTTCGATTGTTGAAATTGATAGCAACGATATTTTGAGGTTGTTTATCTATTGATTGGTCAAAACAGTGTAGAGTGATTTCTGGCAAGCTAGATTAGCGTCAATTGAACAAGGAGGTAATTTTCGTCGTCAATCTAGTTAATCGTGTTAT
Organism: Diospyros lotus; assembly: GCF_014633365.1. Lineage (NCBI taxonomy): Eukaryota > Viridiplantae > Streptophyta > Magnoliopsida > Ericales > Ebenaceae > Diospyros > Diospyros lotus. The sequence goes on along the minus strand of NC_068339.1, from coordinate 9,746,708 downwards.
AAATTGGGAGCATTGACAGCCTTTAAACACATCCAAGAAACCAATCAAACACCATTCAACACACTCACAACTCACTGGCTAACAAATCACAACACGTCAGATAATAAAAAACAAAATTTAAAGGCATAAAACAAAACAAGAAAGAAACATCAAACCACATGAGAAGACATCGGTTTTTATCCTAGTTCATGCCACGTGAATAGCACTACATCTAGCCTTAGAACCACCTTCGAGAGCAGTCTTTATTTACAATAATTTGATCAGTACTGTAGTGGCCGCCCTTCTCTCCCTCTATTCCAAGCGCCCCAATTGTTTTTCCCCCAAAATTACAAAGCTAACAACACCTAGCATTCCTCTCAAAGACAATCAACACTCGCAAACCGTAGAATGAAAAAAGTCTACTGCACACACACCCCTTGCCTTCTATTTATAGAGTAGGGCAAATATCCCAATGAAGACTATTTAATATTTACAATTTAACCCCCCAACTATCACTAATTAAAGATTGGGATATAAACTTCTATTTAGTGCTTCATTTGCCTTCAAATACACTGGTATAACTGATCTTCTTGTCTTATACTCGAGACAACACTTTAATCGGAATTGAACTTGGATTTGAAAGGCGTAGCCGAGCAAGCAAACTCGGATTTGAAAAGCAAAGACGAGCAAAGCCACTTCGGCTCAAAATTGAAGACGACGCAGGCCAGGAGAGTGTTGACAATGATACCGAGTTGAATTTGAAGTCAAATTAGAGTGGCACAACAGGTATTGGATCGGGAATGGGTCGAGAAGTGAAACTAAGAGTCAGCAAATTCTCAGACTGTGACAAATCCAGAGGTCCTCGAATGTTGAATAGAGGTTGAGGTGAGAAGGAAGGTGCGGTAGAAGTGTTGAGAAGAGAATTGATTTCTTTTTCTCGGAAAGTAGTTTGTGGTCTTTGGAAGCTGTTACAAAGGTTAGGCTATTACTTATCTATAGCACTTCCGATCAAAATTGGTGATCAGGCCAAGGAGCATCTTTGGTTGTTTGTTACACAGTGCTAGGTCCAAATCAAGAATTATCTAAAGAAATAAGACACATTTGGAAATAGTAGGCAAAGCAGATTCTTAGAAGGTGTATTCGTAGCTGCCGATTTTTGGCTAATGCATCATAGCAGGTGACGATATTGATTGGGCAATGATTCTTGCAATTCCAGTGAATTCAAGAAGTTAAACGAAGAAGAATCAGACTCGAAGATTGGTCTTGCTCGTTGGTGATTCAGGCGATTATTGGAGGCTGTCCAGCAACAACTAAACTTTGGAGGTTGTTTCTGAACCAAAGATTCAGGAAGATTGTATAGAACAACGATCTATGGAAGATCGATTTTCTGTGGCCGTTGGTCATTTTAAAAATAGGAATTCTGAAGCTAAGGAATCTCAGGTAATGCAGGAGAAGGTGACCCACAACCAGGAAGAAAGTGTGGCCAATAAAGAAAATATGTGGGAGAATCTAGCTGCCTCTCAAGAAGTGTAGAGACACTGGGAGAGGCGATGGAGCAACAGGGTTAGCAGATTAACAACATGATTAACATGCTGTCTTCGTTACCTCAATTCTAGTTATCACTGGTTTCTCCTCCTCGGGAAATAGCTAATCCAATTTTGCCCAACCATGGTATCCTCCCTATGATCTATGGACTGCAAGAGATAAAGGAACTCCGAGTCTTGGAACTTGAAATTTAGGTAAGAGGATCATTTTCCCACACTCCCAATCATACCCCAATGCCTAGGGAAGGGGAGGTCAGGTGGACTGACTTTGCAAAAGATCTGTGTGACCGATTTGGGGAGAAGAACATGATTGATGTGATTGAGGAGTTCAACAAATTAAGGCAAGGGGGATTGGGGATAGATTATCAGGTTAGATTTGAGGAGCTAAGGCCCCTAATGTGGAGCTTTTAGCCAGCCTTGACAGAGCATTATTTTGTATCAAGATTCATTAATGGTCTTGACGATGCATTAAGGTTCAGTGTGAAAATGTTCTACCCTACTATGATGGTGGAACAAGCGGCGGAGAAAGCGAGGCTGCAAGAATTGGCACTAGAAGCCATTTGCAGAAAGCATAGACTGTCATCGGAAAGTTATCGTAAGAGTAACTCGCAAGTTTGTAAAGGACCATATGTAACTAAAGGAGTTTTAACGAAACAATCCAGACTGAAACAACTTTACAACTGTTCTAAGGAAGCTAATACTGAAGCTGTTGAGGGGGAATAACTGGAGGTTGAAGGCAAGAATGGTTCTAAGGAAGCAGATTCTAAGAGAACGGCTTCCTTGCCTTTGGTTTGGGAAAGGACGGAGGAGTCACAGGTTAAGATAATTCCTGCCAAAGAAAATTCCCTTGCTATTGTGAATAATTTTGATATCGGTCACTATGATAGTATTGTTGTCATGTTACTTGGTGTAGACAAGATTTGGAAGGTGAAGGAAGAGAAGGGTGCTGCGATTTGGTTCAGGAGTTTTGATATTGTGGAAGAGGAGGTTGCTACCATCTGGTTCGAGAGATTTGACATTGGAGAAGGGAGCCTTGACATGATGGTGATCCTTGGAGTTTACACTTCATTTGTGCAGGAAAAACAAAAACAACATAATGTAAGGGAAGATGGGACAAAGCTTAGAAGTAGCAGTGCAAGGAAAAAAAAAGGAGAAGAATAAATTAGATTTTTAAGGCTGGAATTTGATGAAGATCAGAGTCAACAACTGTCAATTCTTGGGGACAAGAATTGTTTGAAGGGTGGGAATTGTCACGACCCTGAGGATATGATTATAATTGGGGGGAAATTCACGGTGTATAAGCTGTTAGGGCTAACTGTAGAAGTTTAGAGGTTAGGCGGGAATAACTGACTTTTGTATAAATAGTTAGCAGGGCTGTTAGAGTAGTTAATTGTATTTTTTGTTATTTCCTTCAATTGTAAGCCTATAAAGAGGCTGGCGTAATTAGAGGAAGGCATGATTTGAATGACAATTGAATTCTCTTTCCCTCTCTCAATTCTCCTAACTCTCCCTAGATTTCCCTCTCTTCTCCCTCGATTCTTTGTTCTGTTCTTTCTCTCCCTCCCTTTCTGCTCTCTCTCTCCTGCATTCTTACCAATTTACTTCCTAAACCCTAGCCAAACCCTGGGGTCGTAACATAACCCATCGATTGCAAGATGGTTGGCATTTGCATTTTTTTATTCTTTCTCTGTCCCAATTGCTTTGATTTAACCCCACATCTTGGTTGTGGCAGGCGGAGATGAAATACTTAGTCACCAATTGCAAGATGGTTGACATTTGCATTTTTTTTGTTCTTTCTTTGCCCTCAATTCTTTTATTTGGCCCCACATTTGAGGGAGATGAAATACTTAGTCATCTTTATGAAACTTCTTGATTGCTACCTTTCAGCCTAAGTTTTTCCCTGATCAGTTCGTTGCATGCCTCTGTGCATACTTGTCCATGGACAGTGGGCAATGGTATTAGTGTGTTTCTCCAGTCTTATTGAAGTATTTGATTTCCTTATCACTTATTAGATCCACAACATCTTCAATTGGAGAAATCCGCTGCCAACATTGCAGGTCTTCTGACTTATATGAAAAGATAAACCAAAAACTTTCCTGGCTTAGTGGCACTAAAGTGTTAGTCCAGCTTCCAGAAGAACAGGGTTGATCCCATGTGATCATCTCAGACTAAAGCTAAAATTTAATGAAGATTCTAATTGAACCAAGAGAAAATGAATGAAAGAAACACATCTCTTTAACATGAAGCTCCAGGACCTTTCTGTTTCATAATGATGTTATCTATTATTTTTTTTCCCTTTACACAGGACAAATGGCGAAACATGAGCGTTAGTGCCAATGGCCAAGGTTCTAGGGAAAAATCACGAACATCAAAAGCAAAGGCCAACCCTGATCCTGCTACTCCCTTGCTAAATGCCCAGACTTCTGTTACCTCCAACTCAGTTGCAAATGATGGTTCGACAGATGTAGTCATGGATGATTCATCAAACTACGTATTAGATGGGAAAACTGCTTCAAAGTACGCGTCCTGATCTTCTCTTCTACTGGTAGACATTTTTCTTTTGGTAATTGTGTTCTTTGTGTCATGGTGGGATGCCAGTTCTATTGCATATTATTAAGTGTATTTGGTTCTTACCAATGAATGATATTTTGCTTATAGAGGATTTTTATTTTTTATTTTTTATTTTTTTTGGTGTGGGGGGTGGGGAATATGGAAAATATGGAATGTAACATTGTTATAAGCTGGTGGCAAAGAAGTCACCGGGAAAGGTCTCCAGGTTTTCCACGTTCAAGACAATGATTTTGTCTTAATTCATTAAGAAACAAGGAGTGGGTTACTCCATCTTCTAAGGCCTGGCCATCAATGGGTTAGAGGCACCATTTGATTGATCTAATTGCAACTAGTAATATGGTAAAATTTGAAGAGGTAGATTAGGCATGGCTGCATGGTTAATGGTTACTTTGTACTTCTCAGCAGTCTGCATTGGAGTCAATTGAGATAAAGCTGACTAAAATGGTTTCTTTCACGTGCACAAAAGGTGGGAAATAACATCAATCAAGAAGCTTGTCATGTCAGGAATTGTGGGTGTTGTACGAATTAGGGGACACCAAACTGGACATGGGTTAGGGTGCATGAAAAGAAATCACATAGTATGACCATGCAGAATTTCTAAACCTCGAGACAACAAAAAGGTGAAATGGCAGAGTTTGTAATCTTTTATTGAATTGTTTATATTGTGTGATCAACATTTGAGGGATCTCACGTGAAAAAGAATGTTGATTTATGCCATTGCTTTAATTTCTGCCAGGTCTGTAAGTATCAAGCATCTGTGTCTGCAGAATTGTAGTTCCAAGTTGCCATTATACCTGCTGTGTAGTTCTTTTCCATTGTGATTTTCTTCTCTCTCTCTCTCTCTCTGTTTGTCTTCTGATTTTAGGTAATGCTTGACATAATGCTTAGTTCCAGGTACAATGCGATGATTTTTGAAGCACTTTCAACCCTGAAGGACCCGAATGGATCAGATACCAGTGCAATAGTTAGTTTTATTGAGGTCTGATTAATGTTCTCATCTTTATTTCTTTTCTCATTGATTTATATTGTAGAAAGCCATATATTCAGTTTATGAAGAAATCAATTTGTTTTGTGTTCTATGCTGAAATTATATGTGATTTGTTAATGATCTGTACTGAAATTATGACAATGATAGACATGTGCATAGATATCCAAACAGCCAAAAAAATGTCTAATTGTGAATAATATTGTGCATAAAAACTAGCTTATAGCTTATCCATCAGTTAAGAAGGTAAAGATCAGAGAATCCTTGATTTACGAGTGTGATGAATGTGGATCATGCAAGGGACATGTAGTACACAACTATGCATTGTTTATAGACCACTTAGTTTCCTAGAGTTTAGTTTAGTATGGAAATTAAAAAGGTCAAGCCCACTTCTTTCCAACCTGATGGGAATTTTTTGCAGTCCTACTTTGTTGTTGTGGTATTTGCATCATTCTAGCACACCACCTGAGCATCCTATGTAACAAGTGTGTCAATATGGCACCATGCCTTGGCATATGAATGTCTTCATGAGCTCCCAATTCAGAGATGGAACATATCTCCATCAATTGGCCGATGGTGGTAGTATGGTGCCTTATTGTTGGACAGAGTTTTGGGTACTTATAGCACTCCTTCGCTGGTGGCAGGACTTTTCTGCCTAAGATCTTGCCATAATGATGCTCACAATCACAACACGTCTTGGCTTGGCCACATAAATTCTCCTTTCTAGAAGCCACAATCCTAGTTTGTTAGTTTCCATGTGTATTTGATGGTTTCTATTGTTTAATGACTCTTGCATGTCCAATGACTTCTGAATGCTTGGTGGCTCTTGTATGCCCAATGACTCTTCCATGCTCTTCACTCCAACATGCCTAGCATCCCCATACCTCATATGGCTCATAAGTGGCTCCAATTAACTTAACGTCAAGTGGGGTCTATGGTCTCACCTGGAACTTGCAAGGCTTTGCAGACTATAGGTTGGATTTAAGGCTTAGTCAAGCTTGAATACTTTTCTCAAAGGATGCTTACCTTGAGGAGCTCAGAGAAAGGATTCAAAGACAAAAAGCTTATGTAGCCATGTTGCATCTCTCGTACATGTTTGATCATGTCTGCACAATCTCCACGATCTAGCATTAGAGGCACCACTCCCCCACTACACGCTCCGTCCATCCACTATTGACATTGTCATTATGCCATTGGAGTTACAGGCCATGACTCATGATCATTTCATTTGGATGTAAACTTTATGGCCTGATTGCTCCTCTATAAAAATGGGATTTAGACTTCAGTTAATGGCAATGGACATGCTAGGGATTCAGTTTCTTGTAGATTCTCCACTGCCTCTCTCTCTCTAAACTGCATTACGTCTCTCCTTTCTGGACTATTGGTAGGTCATGCTCTAATCACCCATTGCAATTTTAGAATGACTTAGCCTTCTCTGCCTGCCAACAATTGGCATCCAAAACTTGCTAATTGTGTGGGTGACTTCTGCATTATGATGATGTTGCTTTTATGTCTATGACAACCAAGCCAAATTATTTGCATCTTATGTCATCTGTATTTATGCTGTCAAGGGTGTGTTGCATTAAGCTGATTATGAAGGATTTGGGTAATTGTTCTTGCTGGATGCTTTCATGGCATGACCTTTCTCCTTGGTCCCCCATACCAGTAGGAATCACTAACTTGAGATCCCATGTATCTGCTTCTTTGGAAGTCTGGGTATTTAGCTCCAGGAGGGATTCTGGGAGTAGGGCTCAAAATTTGATAAACAATTTCTTATATCCACTATGGCTTTTAGTTGGGCAAGCATCCTAGCTCTCTGGAATGACCTCATGGAGGCTTGCTACAGGGATGCACCATCAACTTGACCGAAATATTTTATTCGTTACATGTTTAACATTTTTGCATGCCCATAAATTCAATCTTTATGGTGTTACCATCTTCCTTTTGTCAATATTAGCCCTCTGTCTTATGAGTCGGTTTAATAAAGATTTTCTTTAGTGACGGTGGAAGTTGACTGCTTAGGTGCAATCTCCATGGGTGTTCAGTTTTTGTTTCTGGAACTGTAGGTAGGCTGATTAAGGGGATCATTTCTTGCCAAACTATTCACCTTGCACTTGGAGGAGGTTTTTGGTCCAAGATACCTTGCTAAAGTTTATGGTTTTCGTTGTGCTTTTTATTCCTTTGCTTTTAGTTCCCCCCTTGCTTCAACCTTTCATTGAAATAGTTTATTTACTATCATGGAAAAGGAGAAAAAGAATAAATAATAGGCAGAAAAGAAAGCCCGTTCTCACTGTATGTTGCATATTCATTTAGCTACTTCCTAATCCAGTGATATTGAAACTGTTTGAGACCAAAGTTGGAGTGGGAGATGTGATTTTACTGATCTAGCCTAAAATATTTTAGTTAAGCTAGATTCTTGTTGTGGTTAAGTAGATTAAGATGCATGAGATGTGATTAATATAGTTTGGACATTTAAGAAAAAGACCAGTAGATGCACAGGTGAGGTGAGTGGAGAGAATTGATATTGTACCAAAAGAGTTAAGAGGAAGACCAAAAAATCTTTGTGGAAAAATTTTACACATGACATGGGGTATAATGGCTTGCAAAAGATGTGACCGTGAATATAAATTATTATTGTTGTTTTTGTTGGTCCAGCAGATTGTTGATGGTCCCAGTCACGAGGCATTCTGTGCCTATACATGGAGTAGTGCATGTAGCTACGAGAATCACCGTATTCACATTATGTTCTTCAACTAAACGTCCTTTCAATTGATCAGTATATGTTGTTTTGTTTAAGAGTTACTAGAGTTAATGTAATGAATTCATATGGCGCAGACTGTTGTTTCAATTGAACAATATATTTGGATCTAATCCATGAGCTTCAGCTTTCTAATGTGTTGCTGATCTCTGTTAACCCATATATACTTGTTTTACTACTATTTTTCCATCTGCCATGATTTCCGTGTGTATGGATACGGATAGATTATTTCTTTATAATTTATGCAGCAAAGACAAGAGGTGCCCCAAAACTTTAGGAGGTTGTTGACTGCTAGATTAAGAAGGCTTGTTGCACAAGACAAACTTGAAAAGGTGAGTGGTTTATTCCCCGTAGTACATTAATCCACTTGTTTTTTTGACAGTTCACAGCCATCTAGGTTTATTGCTGGAGTACTCGGTATGCTCTGTTTGAACATCAACATGGAACAGAAATTGCTTTGGAAAGCAGTTAAAGAAATTTGAACAAAGAGGAAGGGGGGGGGGGAGGAACATGCATATTATCTGGCTTTCATTACTTGTGACCAAAATGCAGGTCCAAAATTGCTACAAGTTAAAAAGAAGAGTATTGGTCGGGGAAAAAACACCGACCCCAGTGCAGAAGGATGTCCGCCCGAGGCCGCCACAACCAACTTGTTATCTTGGTGACACAGTAGAAGAAGCGGCAGTGGCTGCCGCTTACAAGGTTGCTGAAGCAGAAAACAAATCCTTTGTAGCAGCGGAAGCCGTCAAGGAGGCGGAGAGGGTTTCAAAGATGGCTGAAGATACAGATTCACTGCTACAGTTGGCCAAAGAGATCTTTGAGAAATGTAGTAACAGAGATTCTCTACTTGTTTCTGCGCATGTTTCCCCTTTCTATGATGCGTATTCTTATGCATGTTCTCTTTCTTGGCAGGCTCTCGCGGTGAAATTGTGCTAATGGCATGAGGTAGGATTGTTCCTTGGCTGGCCCAGGTTCTGAACATGTGATGATGGCATGATATATATATATATATATCTTCTTAAATTGAAGAACCTAAATATGCCCCTTATTTTATTCACTCTGTAAATTTTTAGCATATCATATCTTGCTGTACTTTTGTTATAGAGTTTGTGTGCCTAATTCTAACCAGATTGTTAAGCAGACTTTACTCAAGTTGTTCTCTCTCTCTCTCTCTCTCTCTATTTGGCGTTTCTTCGGTCACACTTGTGTAATAAATCTTCTCCTTTTTTTCCTTTTTTTTTTTTTTTTTGGTTTGCTCCTCTTAAAAGAGCCATCCATCCATTTTGGAGCAATGGTAGAAATTTCAAAACTTGCAGAATGAGTTTGGATAATTTTTGCTGTTTGGAAACTCTTTGGTATCAGATGCTATTGGGTGGTCGCTCAGGCATAGGGTGAAAGTCTTCGATCAATTATTCTAGACGGTATTCAAAAGCAAAGATGAAGTGACAAGCATACGAGAAGAAGTTGATTCGTCATTTGTGACATCTACTTTTAACCTAATTCCAGCCCACAAATTGTGATTAAAAGAAGAAGATATTAATCCCAAAAAGTAAAATTATTTAGTCAAACATATATGATCATGATAGTTTATTGTTGAAAAAATTATGATTAAAAGAAGATACTAATGTTAAAAATATTATTTTAACAAGTAATTTATTCAACTCCCAACTAAAATAAAAAAAATTAAAATCACAAAGATAATAGAGAAGAAGAATGAGAAGATATAAAATATTAGGAATAGAATAGAGAAGAATATTTATAAAAATAAAATAAATAAGTGAAGTTGAAGAAATATATATAATTTAAGAATAAGTTAAATAAATATATAATTTTTTGTTTCTAAATTTAAGAATAATTTTTTTTTTCATTTTTTTTCCTATTCTTTTTTTCTTTTTCTATTCTTTCTAGCTCTCGCTTCTTCTCTGTCATCGGTGACTACTGCTAGCTGAAGATGCATACGATCAGAGTCTACCATTAGAAATGCCAAGTTAAGAGGATTAACATACAAAAAAATGAAACAGATTTAACGACTAGATTTTAATAGATCTAATTTTTAACTTTCGGTCAAATCTCAAAAATGTAATCAGTCGCCACCAACTATCGTGGTCAGTGATTTCATGGTCATTAGTCGTCGATTGGATGTTGCTTGGTTGGCTAACAATCGTTTGGATGTTGCTTGGCCAGCTAGCGATCATCAAGTCATTATTACTTGCTTGTTCAAGCCACTATCGACATCATTAAGCCATCATTGTTGACTTTATGTGGCCGCCAACAATGGAGGATGAATGAGGAAATAGGAGGAGTCGATGATTATGGTGGCGGACGAGGTTGACAATAATGGAAAGAGAAAAGAGAGAGAGATACTGGGTTATGTGAGATTGGGTTTGGGTGAAAGGAGGTGGGGATGGGGGTGGTGTTTTTCCTATTTTGTGTTTTTAATTAATTTTGGTTGAAAACACTCCAAATAAAAAAATATATATTTTAATTTTTTTTTCAAAATTTTTATTTGTTTTCGAAAATGTATTTTTAAAAATAGCAAAATAAATATATTTTTAGTATTTTGAAAAACAAAAAACTCAAAACAAATTGAAAATAACAAAGAGAATAAGCCATTTTTTTATTTAACCCCATTTTGAATAATTTTGAAATTAAAATTTTAAAATTTTAGGATAAAGAATTTTCAAATTCTACATTTTTATTTTATTTTAAACACAAAATTCTATTAAAACTCTTAAATTAGCATTTTCATTCCAAAAAAAAAATTAGATTTTAAAGATGCTATAAATAAAATTTTAAATTCTAAACTCTAGAGGTTATTCTCTTCGTATTTTAGATTTTAATTTTGAATTTTAAATTTATTTTCAGTTTTAAATTTTGAGTATTTATTTTAAAATTATTAAAAATGTGTTATTTTTGTCTTTAGTATTTTTTGTAATAAAATTAATCAAAATGATTTTTTTGTTTGTTTTAAGTTATCTTTATAATTTTTTATTTTTAAAAATATAAAAGTAAACATATTTTTATTATTTTAAAAAATTAAAAACAACAAAAAGAACCGAAACTTAAATGTTTAAACTCTCAATAAAATCTTAATTGTTTTACCGTTCAATCTTTGCCAATTACTTAGAAGATTAAAAAAATTATTTCTCTATTTTAGGTAAAAGTTAAATTTCTACTCCATCCATTGTCGTGTAGCCTTGTGCTTCGGAGCCAGGTGTATGACTGACTCGGTTCTTCCACGGTTCTTCCAATTCCCGGGGCAAAATCGTAAATCTGACGCGGCCCCGACCTTTATAGTGGAACCCTCGCCCCCTCTTCGCATAATTTGCTCACTCCCTCGCCCACCCTTTGGCCATCTCTCGACTCCTCGGCGTAGATCAGCGGAGGTTGGGAAACCCTAACCTCCTCAATCTTCAAAGCTAACGACGCTTTGCTTCTCTCACACTCTTAATCGATCGATTCAACGGTTCAGGTGTTTGATCTTCTTTCTCTTCGATCCGTTTGTGTTCAATATCTGCTTATCAATTGATTGATTTTTTGTTTTTTCTCCTTGTGTGTGAGATTCCTCTTGAATCTATGTTTTCGAAACTGCTTTTCTTTCTTGTTACCATCGTGAAACATGCCGAATTTATTTTTATTGTGTTTTCGTTGTGCTTATTTTTAAATTCTTATTTCACCGTTGTTAGGCTTATAGTGGAATAAGTTCTATGTGGATTTAACGTGATTTAATAGATTTGGCCTCCGATGTTCTTCCGAGACCCCTTTTTTGATGTATCTGTGATAGTCTTATAAGATCCTTAACTTGTATTTAAAATTGAAGTGTTTTTCTTTTATTCGAGTAGTGGTCTTGCTTTTTAAATATGACGGATGGAGTTGAGAATCAATGAGTCGAAACAAATAAATTGTAAAAAAGAGAAGGATGGCTAGGTTTGTTCAATTGGGTTCCTAACAAATAGGTGACTGCTTACCTGTCAGTTTTTTGTAATGCCATTTTGTAGTTTTGACTCATGTTACGGTTTTATCAATGGTGGGAGTCTCTCTCTCACGTGAGGGTATAAATTGTCAACTAGTCTAGTCCACTGTGAGTATGAGTATGTGGCGGAGTTCTTCATCTTTTGCTTATTGATGAGTGTCAAAACTGTTTTGCAGTCATGGCGGGTGTCGCACCAGAAGGTTCTCTATATGACGCGCGTCAGTATGATGCCAAAATGACTGAGCTGTAAGACTTGTCTTCTTCTCTCTTCCCCCCGCCTCTTTTTTTTCTTTCTCTCACTATTCATTGGTCGGGTGCCGGTTGCATGTGCAAGGATTAATTTTTTACTGCCGGTCCATATCTTTGAGTCAGCTTAAAATAAGTATTTAATGGTAATTACTTTCCTTGGTTTATGATACAGTCTCTCAGCTGATGGGCAGGAATTCTTCACATCATATGATGAAGTCTATGATACCTTTGATTCTATGGGCTTGCAAGAGAACCTCTTGAGGGGCATCTATGCATATGGTACACTTAATTACTTCAATCTCTTTCTCTCATGGGTTTCACAAATCATGTGGCATTGCTTGAATATTTCCATATCCTGCCAGTTGATTCGTTCCAATTATGAAGCCACCTTTTCCATTTTGGATTTTAAACTTTCCTTATTATTACTGATTTACTGGTTGAGCTGGATTAATTGTACATTCTCCATGCATATTCCACTTTTATATTTGTGTTTGGTTATAGTTTGGATTGGTTGTTTTCCCTATAGGTTTTGAAAAACCTTCAGCAATCCAGCAAAGGGGAATTGTTCCCTTCATCAAGGGCCTTGATGTAATTCAACAAGCTCAATCTGGAACTGGAAAGACAGCAACCTTTTGCTCTGGTATCCTTCAACAGCTTGACTATGGGTTAGTGGAATGCCAAGGGTTGGTTTTAGCTCCAACTCGTGAGCTTGCTCAGCAGATTGAGAAGGTAATGCGAGCACTTGGTGACTATCTTGGTGTGAAGGTACATGCTTGTGTGGGTGGCACAAGTGTACGTGAAGATCAGCGCATTCTTTCAAGTGGGGTTCATGTTGTTGTTGGCACTCCTGGTCGTGTATTTGACATGCTGAGGAGACAGTCACTTCGTCCTGATTACATTCGGATGTTTGTGTTAGATGAGGCAGATGAAATGCTTTCTCGTGGGTTCAAGGATCAGGTTTTTATTTCAACTCACTATAATGTCTTTCTATTTTATTGATTAATGCATTGGTAGGTAGTGATGGAAAAGGAACCCAGGTAAAATGAGGAAGCAAAAATATCTGTCAGTTGCATCTTCTATCTTCTTTATAGATTTGTTTATCTATTATTTAATATGTAATCTTCATATCTTTTAGGGATTTAAGAAGATGGTTGACAAGTTTAAGGGTAGAGTTGGTGAATAGAAGTTGAGTTTATGATCACACAGCATCATTTGGTAAAAGAAGAAAAAATGGGATTTAGCATGCCCCAGGTTAGTGCTACTAGGGCAAGATCAGTCGGGTGACTCTGGAAATGTGCATCTTGTGGCTTATTGTGAGTTTGTACTTGCACTGTAGCTTGTAGCAATTTGTGTGTTGCAAAAGGTTGGGTAGTCTAACAGGATATAGGTTTATAATCTAAGTTGCTAATTGTATAGATTGAACCACATGGTAGATCCAAAAGCAAAAGATTTGTGAATATTTAGTAATGTATATGTCATGCATAAATGGGATACTGGTTTGAGGTTAGCTCAAGGTTTGCTGCTACCCCAGCAAAATCTGTGCTTAAATAGAGTACGATTGAGCCTTTTAAGCCCAAGGTGCCGGTCCACCCTTTGAGATAGCTTCTCCATGGCCAACTTTGACATCAGGTACACGAGGGGAGTCATTTAATGGTTAGCAAAACAAAGAAAAATAAAGAGAAAAAAGTGTTATTTAACATGTAGAAGAGTCTTTGGAAATTAAACTCCAACCAAACCAACGTTTTGGTAGAATTGCAACTTATCTAATTTTTTCTTTATGTTTTTAAATGTCAATATTATTCAAAAGAATGGAATTCTTTGCTAGAATGCGAATATTGAACACCATGGACTGTTTTCATTGTTCATGATGTGATGTACTTTATCCAACTTTAGTGTTCATATCTAAGTATCTATGATATAAAGGTTTTTCAAGCTCTAATGTGAAATCATAATTGTGCTGATCCCCAAGTGCACGTAACGTGCCTTGAAGTTGTTTATGCTTTGCAGTTTCTGGACTTCAGAATGGATGGTATTGACCACAGTTTTAGTGTGAAATTCTGGTCCATGTTTACTTATTATTTATTTGTGATGCTTGTTATCATACAAAGATGGCTAGACTAGGGATTCTTGTTGAAGGTTTACACCCTTAAATGTTTCAATTTGTGTGTTTTATTAATGGTGGCTTTTCTTCCAGATCTATGATATATTCCAGCTTCTACCTTCAAAAGTTCAGGTTGGTCTATTCTCAGCCACAATGCCCCCAGAGGCTCTTGAAATTACTAGGAAGTTTATGAACAAACCTGTGAGAATTCTTGTGAAGCGGGATGAGCTCACTCTAGAGGGTATAAAGCAATTTTATGTCAATGTTGAAAAGGAAGAATGGAAGTTTGAGACACTGTGCGATCTTTATGAAACCTTAGCCATCACACAGAGTGTGATCTTTGTGAACACACGACGCAAGGTTGACTGGCTGACTGACAAAATGCGGAGCCGGGACCATACAGTTTCAGCCACTCATGGTGACATGGACCAGAATACAAGAGATATTATCATGCGTGAATTTCGCTCTGGTTCTTCTCGTGTTCTGATCACGACTGATCTTTTGGCCCGAGGTATTGACGTCCAGCAAGTTTCCCTTGTCATAAACTATGATCTCCCCACTCAGCCTGAGAACTATCTCCATCGTATTGGGCGTAGTGGACGATTTGGCAGGAAGGGTGTTTCCATCAATTTTGTGACAAGGGATGATGAAAGAATGCTGGCTGACATCCAGAGGTTTTACAGTGTGGTAATTGAGGAGCTGCCATCGAACATTGCTGATCTCCTATGAAGATTTTGCGTTCTATTAGTTAAGAATGATCAGCAATTTTCTAATTTACTAGCCAAGTACTATTTATCATGCTGTTTTGTTTAATAGGTGTATTGTTTGTTTACATCTAAGATGTTTGGAGTAAACCGAGTATTTTGAGTAGTTATGAGTGCTCTGCTGCATTCGCACAACATGTTATTAGCTATCAAACTTCCTCATGAAAGTTTTTAGCGGCCATCTTTTGACTTTTTTTTGTTTTTTTGTTGTGCGTTTTGTTTTGTTCATTCAACGGACAGGTGTATGTATGTCTTCGCCAAGGTTCTCTTAGGATTTGTTGAGCCCTGGTAAGTTTCGTTGGGTGGTTGGGAATTGGAATTATTGTGTCTAGGTCAAAGAATTTTGTGGGCATAGACATCCACAATAAATGGTAGCAGAGCGGATTATGTGTTGCTATGTGAGTTTTTTACAGGGCTAGATAGGTTGACAAATAGATTTCTAAAAGGGGGATTAAAAGATTAAAATGTCTTCATCCATGTTATATTGAAAAAAATATAATACAATATGGACGAGAGCATTTTAATTTTTTAACCTCATTTTATAAACCTATCTGTCGTCAACATATTTGGCTCTCAAAAATTTTTCGTTACTATGGATGCACAGGTGGAGGACATCCTTGTGAGGGATGGCTATGAGCGAAGAGGGACATGGTTGCCATGGTAAGAGTTGTGCCGACAAGCCTGCCTTCCAATCGCGGAGACGCATAGCAAGAAGGTCCGTGAAAAGTATGTTTCTCTTGTGAAGGAACGACTAGAGCCAAGTTTGATGCCAGGGAGAGCCAGCTTGCGCAAGGTGATAAAAGGTCGATGCTACCTAAGCGATGGGGTGCAAACTTTTGGGAGTGTTCCACTTGGCCCAGTTGGAGGCCGAAGACCCTATGGTCGGGCAGGAGGATTTCACCCAGCAATTTGAGGCCGCTGGGGTTAAGCTTGCAAAGCCGGAGAGCGAGAGGCCCTTGGAAGTTTAGGTAGGTGATGGAGGACCATTTTGGAAGAGTTGGCATAACCAAAGACCAAGGGCATGGGCTTGGGGAGGTCGAGGCATTGGGAAGGGTTGAACGTCGAAGCCCGCATGGGCAGTCCAGTTGGTCAAGAAGAGGGCACAAAGTGCTTTCTGTGGTGAATCTTGGACCAAGATCAAGGATCGATTCTCGCAAGCAGCAGTGTGGGGGTACCTCTCTCCAAAGTGAGGGGGGTTTCTTGTGCGCGATGAGTTTGGGTCTAGCCACTGCGTTCGGTTGGGTTACCATAATTAACCTCCTCCCACGTCTTGTCGGGCCGGGAGTGGGGGCGCCTGAAATAAACGATTTCATCTTTTGGACCAAGGTCGAACGCTGAAGACCAAGTTGAGGGAGGAATGCCCAACAAAAATACTTTAAACGTGGTGGAGCAGAAGGCAAGAGAAAATGGTGGTGGTGGAGGAGGATTATGCCAAGGCGGAGTGAGTGGCATAGCAAAAGAAATCAACTATAAGATCAAGAAAATCTAAAAATTGTTATTGCTAAGAAGTACCATTACACTATTGTCAAAAACATTTCATCTAACAAAATGAGAAGGTAATTTTACTGTTCCATTTATGGGAATGGCCAAAAGGAATTTTGACTCCATCCTTTCATTTGTGTTATTTTATAGTAACTTCTTCATTTTGTTTCGTGAAAAATTGACATCTGCTGATAACTTTTAAGGTAAATAATAATTATGATCAGAATGTGCAGCGAGGATTAATTTTATGGATACCTTTTTGAAATATGTTGGTACAATATTTTCCGAGGATGACAACATTAACTTGAAAACAAATGCAAATACCTTTTTTTTACTTCAATTTTTCTAATTTTTTACTTTCACGCAGAGCCTAGAAAATATTTTGGTAGGTCACAAAACTTTATTTGTGATGATGCGGAGCCGATTACCCTCTTTTGTCTCGGATCAAGTACCTGTAAACGGAGTTAGGGACTCGTTCTCCTGTGATCACTCCAACGTTCAAGTCTGTTCAATAGGTTATTAAAGCTAAAGTATGTAGTTAAAAACTCAAGAAAAAAAGATTCTCTTACTTATCTTGGTTGCTTCTTTTTATTCTCCTGTCAAGATAAGAATTCCTTCTTTGAACTTCTGGGATTTGAATCCCATCCCTTGCGAAACCATGATCTTGATAGAATGAATATGGTAATCAATTTTCAAGAGGCTCAGGATGATTCCTACCTTCATGATCTTTAGAATGATGATTGAGGCTGAAGAATCCGAAAAATCCTCATTGAGCAAAAGGCTAAATTTTTTAACCAATTTGTTGAGACGTATCTACCATGTGTCTATCTTGAACTTAGGCTAAATGTTGACCTTGGCTTGGTTTTTAGGCGAACATCTGTCTTTACTTTTATTGGCTGTTTTCCCAAGGTATTGGGGTAATTACGAGCCCAAATGCATTCCCCTCGTCAATTTGTTGTGTTAGAAAATGAGAAACTCCTTGATTTATGTTAGTATGTTTGAAAGAAAAATACACACGTAACATGTATTCTAAAGTCCTTTTGACGATTTCCTATAAATAATAAAAGGATTATAAGAGATGTAGCATGAGTAAGTGTCCTAATAAGCTTATGCTCAATGGAATTCTTTCACCAAGTAGCATCGGACAACTCAAAATATCTTAAGACATAAAATATCACCTTTTAATTTAATACGGGTTAGTTTAGTAATTATTGAAGATATTAAAAAATAAACTCATAATAAAAACATTTAAGACAGTATATTGAGTAATCACTCAATATATGAAAAAGCACATTACTCAAAAAAAAAAAAATCTAAATTACAAAATCATATCATAATCGACTACTTAAAATATATTTATAACATTTATATATTATAAAAGTATGATATCGGTACACTTTGAGCATTGTGTCTATGTAAGCTATCATATTGCTTGTTATTGTTAGAATATAACAATTGAATTTATATCTTCTAGGAAATAGCTCGACAAGGCGCGATGAGAAAGTGAGGAGAAAGATCTGTGCTAGCAAAGGGGCTTTGATAGGTTGCTTAGATGGAAGATAGATCGATCCGTTGTTTGGGAGAGTAAAAATCTCAAAGTTGGGCCCGATCCATTGTCCAGGAGAGCAAAGATGATGCCCTTAGTCTTTGGATGCATTCTAGACAATGGGTATTTGAATGACTTGTTGGCTAATGGGGTTTTCAGGTGACTAGGCTTCGAGAGAGTTAAGGGAGTCTCTAGGAAGTGCTTAGCTTTAGGGTCTTTAGATGGCTCTGCAACACAAGCATAATCAGAAGACACGAGAGGAACTCTCTCGCACGAGCCCTTTGATGCCAAAGTAAGATGGTGCCATGATGCAAAAAAAAGTTTATGTATGCTAGGCAAGGCTTCAAATGAATGTCTTTGGATGGAAGTCTCCAAATAAGAGTCTCTGGATGAGGTTTAGTTATAAAGTGTTAGATCTGGGTCTTTGGGTGCTAAATCTAGGACTAGATAGAGCGAACTTGAAAGGTATTTATAGGCTTTCATAATAGGGCCACGTGGCAAGATAGGACATGTAATATCCCAAATAAATAAATAAATAGAAAAACTGTAAACTAAATTTACTGAAATTAAATTTAGTTAATTAATTTAAACTAATTAAATTGAGAGGCGGTGCACGTGTGCTTACAGATTAAGCAAAGTGGCCAAATTTGATATTTTTATTTCTTGTCTCATGGAAGCTTCTGGTCAATGGAAAGCAGAGGAGCAGAAAGTGAGAGATAGAGATCAGAGGGAGCTGAGAGTGAGCAGGGAGTGAGAGGGCTTGGCTGAGGGAGAGATTGAGGGGGAGAGATCGAGACCGAGAGAGTGAGAAAGAGAGATCGAACGAGGGAGAGAGAAGGAGGTGGTGGCCATGGGAGGCTGGCCGAGCTTTGCTCGGCTATGGCAGCGACGCGGCAGCAGCAACGGGGGGCGGAGCGACGCGAGCAGCAGCGGCCAGTAGGTGCGCGGTGGCGTGCGGAGGCTGCAGCGGAGGCCGGCGCTGGTGCGCGCAGGCGTGCGCGCCATGGAGGAGAAGAAAGAGGCAGCAGCCGCGGGAAGAAGAAATGAAGAGGAAGAAAGGAAGAAGAAGAAGAAGAAGAAGAAAGGAAGAAAGAAAGAAGAAGAAGAAGAAGAAGAAGAAGAAGAAGAAGAAAGGAAGAAAGAAAGAAGAAGAAGAAGAAGCAAGGTGCAGGGGAGGAGGCTGCGGGAAGAAGAAGAAGAAGAAGAGAGGAGAGAAGAGAAAAGAAAAGGAAGAAAATAAAGAAAAAAAATAAAGAAATTTTGGGACTTTGTCGGCATGAAAAGTGATCAGGTACGTGGGTAAAAATTAATAGAAGCATGTTATGTTTAAATTATAAATTTTACGCGATTAAAATTAATTAATTTGGGTCCCGGTTGTGTTATTTGCTAGGAAATTATTTAATTTGCCTCGGGAGCTTGAGAGAAGTCGGAATCAGCTAATTCCAGGCAAGTTCCTAATCCTTTCCTCGTGTTCTTTAATTCCCGTGAGAAACCCTGTGATTTCTCGTATTTTATACCCTCCATTCGTCTGTTTCGATTCGTTTATTAATTATGGACATTTGAGTCGTTTGATTTAAATTTAATTTATTAAGCTGGCTTCGAGGATTTTATTAGCGTGATTTAATTTAAAATAAATATGAGACTCGTTGAGATTTTAATTGTGGTGCGCTTACGTGGGATTTTAGATGGCTAAATTAATTATATTGCATGGTAGATTTATTTAATTAAAGCCGCGATTTTATTTATTGCCAGCAAGCGTTTACTTCGCAGTGGGTGCGCAAGAAAAGCAAGGAACGGCCATGTAAAGGCAAGCTCTTAACCCTTTCTTCCTGATCTTTAATTCCTGTGGAAGGCCCCATGATTTCCTGTATTTTATCACCTCCCTTACTTTAATTCGGCACCTTGCCTTATTGGTTGAGCTATTATTCATTTGTTTTAATTTAAATTAAATCTGAGACTTCTATAATTTTATTCGTTGTGAGCCTACAGGGGTTTGTACCGCCCCCATTCCTTTCGGAATGATGCTGAACCTAGTTGGGGAACTAGGTTCCTAGTCGTGCGGGTTTTTTCTCGGATTTACTTATGATTTGGTTAGAGCTATTGAGCAGTGGGGCAGGGGTCAACCGTTTGGTGACGTTGGGGTAGACTACGATATGGCCCTGAAGTGGACCGTTGGGTGGACACCCCTAGTCACTGGCCGTTGACCGGTGCCGGACACTGCTGACTAGCTCTGCCGGTATGTGATATACTGCATGATTAGATACCTTGTATTACTGTTCATGATTTGATATGCACATGGGTACGGGATGCATGTTGGGATATTCAGTTATTGAGTATGCTTGGACACGAACATTCTAGCTTGGTTAGGTTGCATCCAGCACGGCATATGCATGGCGTGTGGTTTACTATGTGGGCGGAGCATGGCCTGATGCCTGGATGTATGGGCGCCTTGTATCACGTTGATGCTCACTACGCCATTGTATTTATATGTGCATTGCATGGATACTGGTAGTATTTAGTTCTCGGACGGGAGTACCGTTTCGAGGGAGCCTATGGCTCGGTTGTCGGGAGTACCGATGGATACGGGTGACGGGAGTACCGACCCGGGATTGCGCGCGCAGATTTGTGGAGATATTTGTTGCCTTTCAGGGCAGCGGCAGTTTGGTATGGGACTTGGGTGCCAAGTGTCTTATGTGGGCCCCAAGGACCGGTATGTGCTTTTATTTTGTTATGCTATTGAGCTGTTGTGTTGTAGTGTCTCATGGCTTGTGTGTACCTGGGAGTTTATTTTGGGGAGAGTTTCCTGGTTATGTTCAGCCTTCAGCCTTTCTTTCTTTATGCTTGCTGAGTCTCTCGACTCACCTTGCTTTCCATCATTCCAGGTAGTGGCGGCATGAGCCATGGCAAGGGAGTCAGCTTTAACGGCAGAGTCGGTGTGGTGTACAGGCAGTCTCGTCAATCCCTATCCACTCTGATGTCTAAGTAGAATTTACTCTATTATTTCGTACTGTGCCAGGTGTTTTCTCGAGTCTTGTGTATGTCGGCACAGGAGTTTGTGTTTATTTATTTATCTTGTGACCGCTGTGTTAGCGGGGTACCCATAGTGCATGCATGTTTTGAGCTTTGCTTCCGCTGTTTTTATTTTTTGTGTATGCATGCCGAGGTGGTCTTTGTCTGGTGTCTCATTCTTTTCTCCTCCCGTAGGCGCTCCCGTTCGGGTAGTCCGGGCGGCTAGGATATCCGGGCGGGGGTGCTTACAGGACATGTGGCATGCTGCGACGGCTTGACTTTTCGAGTGAAAAGGTTACGAATGAAGCATGAAGGCTTGAAGGTGCCTTCGAGAATGAGATGTTTCGAAAGAGAATCCTTTGGATGAGGCTTCCTTGAAGACTTTTCGAAGTCATCGGGAGACTTTACCCATAAGACTCTTCGAGCTTAAAGGGTTGAATAGCTTAAAAGCTTAAGGGTAGGGCTTCCTTGAAGACTCTTCGAAGCTATTAGGGGACCTATGCTTGGAAAACACCTTTGGGGTCTTTCGGGTCTTCGACCTTCTTTTGATACTTCGGATTTTTGACTTGATTTTTTTAGTGTATCCCACAACACTTGTAAAAAGAACAACAAACAACAAATCATTAGTCTCATAAATTTAGAAACTTCATGTATTTTACATAACGCAACTAAATAAAAAGGTACCTTAATCTATTAAGACTTGAAGCTATAAAGGAGATTGTCAATTGATGAAGAAAATAATCGGATTTGATTTCTCCTTTTTAACCCTAACCTTGACGATTGATAAAAAAATATAATTGTAATTTATTTGTCTACACGTGGGGTAGAAGGAGAAACAAACTTTTATTTAAAATTGTAAAAGTAACTTTTCATTGAACCTTGTTAAGAATAGTATTTATCTTGTAAACTAAATATAATTTTAGTAATCAATTATTTTATTAAATCTTTTAATTATCTTATCATTATCAGATAAACACAATCATATCTAATAAAATATTTACTTTAATTATCATCATATGTGTCATAAGATAATTCTCACGTCCAAAATGATAACAATCATAAGTTGGCTATAAACAAAAAGAAATATCTTTTTCAAAATTACTATTATTTAAGAAAATAAAAAAAATACTATTCAATTCAAAATATTTAATAAATTATCACTCTCCCTGTATGTAAATTACTATTCAATTCATATGTAAATTATATAACATTGCATTGCATTGCATGTGGTGTGAATTTTTATTTGTGGATTTCTTTTTCATCTTCTTAGTTGGTGATTTATGAACCAAATCCAACTCTTTTTTTCCTTTCAAAAGTTTTCTTCTCAACCATCCAAAACTCACAATAAATTATATTTTTTATTTGATTATATGTATGATTACTTCAATTAATTGGGACGGCCAATAATAATGGTAAAATAGTAATTTTGTTCATATCTTCAATCACTTAATCAGCCGAGTGATTATTTTCTATTTTTAAAATTATTAACTACACCTAAAAATTCAGTCCCAGCCCATAAAATTTGACTCGACTTTGTCACGGATTCATTCATCACCTTTTGTTTTTGTTTCTAGAAAGAGCATAGATTTTATTTTTCCAAGGATAAATTAAGAGGTTTGGCAGAAATACAAAATATACTCCCACTTTCTAAAAATTATATTAATTACTTTTATTCTTTCAAAATTATGTTAAATTCTCGTAAGTTAGATTACATTACAAATGATACCCTTTAAGTTTTATAAGATTATGCTAATTCATCAACAATTTTTTTTTTTTTTATTGGAGAAAAGCTTGATGCCTTTTTCAAAATAAGGTGTATTTATTGTAATTTAATAAAATGTTAAGATGATTGAATGGAATTTATCATACATGTATATGCATGTATGTGTTGGTCATCTACTTGGCTTTATCATCATTTTCTGATTTCTTCTTCATTTTTAGTAAATAATTGAAAATATGGTAAATAGTGATATTTTTAAATAATTAACCCCTAAAAATAATAACAAAGGTATGAATCCCTCATTTTATTTTTCGGGTTCTATACAATTACTACAAAAAAATAAATTTGAAATACAATTTCTGAAATATGAGATGCCATTTTTATATTTTTTGTAAATTTTTCGGATATAAAGTATAATTTGTTCTTTCTTTTTCTAATTCAAGGAGGCTCGTTTATCAGGTAATAATTTTTTAATAAATTACACTTTCACTCTTAAAATTGCATTAAACTATAGCATGTATTTCTATGTTTTTAGAATTACTCTATGTTCTCTCCGTTAAACACATCAGGAAATCCGTATAGATAAAATATCAGGAGCGTAAAGTAAATCTACTAACAGGGATAATTTAATATAATTTTAAAAAAATGAAGGCGACCAGTGTAAATTTTTAAAGATGCTAGGTACGCCGTGTATTTTTTAACAAATAAGGGGTATTTTTAACACTACCGGAAACTTCTGGACAACTCCGTGGATTTCTGAAAAGTAATGGGTTCAGCTGTGCAAGGGTCAATCCTCCACGGTCCAGTCCCAATTGAAGCTGAGAACTAACTTTTCCTGGCATCTCGAGAAGAGAGAGAGAACGAGCGAGCGAGCGAGGGAGAGAGAGAGAGAAAGAGGGGGCTTGTTGTTTCAATGGAAGATTTCAGATCCAGATCATACAGTGATGGAAGAATGGGAATGGAGAGGTACAGCTATGATGGGCAGAGAGCTGGGCCACCTGCTCCCCAAGATTTCAGATGTTACAGTGCTTCATATGCATCATCTTCGGATCATTATTCACAGCCATCCCAGACTCAGATGGAGATGCCCAAAGATGCCAAATTTAAGAAAGGCAAGTCTGAAAATGGTTCAACTTCCAAGAGCTGGAGTTTCAATGACCCAGAGTTGCAGAGGAAGAAGAGGGTTGCAAGCTACAAAGCCTACAGCGTTGAGGGCAAGGTCAAAGGGTCTTTCAGGAAGAGCTTTAGGTGGCTCAAGGACAGGTGCAATCTCATGATCCATGGTTGGAGGTGATCGAAGCTCAGACCCTAATTAGGTCTCATCATCATATATCCATCTTGTTCTTATGATCAATCTTATAAACCCCTTTTCTTTTGTATTGGTTCTACTTGTTGTCTTAGTACTGCATAAATATCTTAAATTCACCACCATCAATAAATTATCCATGTAGATTGTTGTGAACATTTTCTTTGTTTGGCTTTCTAATTTGCAAGAAGCAGCTTATTGTTGATTCCCGGTAGATTTTATTCTTGAGTTAGTTGCTTTATTTTTTTTCTTTTGGAAGCGTATTGATGAATTGGCTTCCTACCTATTGTTTTTGTGTAAATTGTGAAATTTTCCGTTGCTTATTCACCTAGCATTTGCCTTTTGGGTTGTTTTTTAGGCGAGTGGACTTTTTCCATTTTTTGCTTATTTGTTCCATCTACAATTTAACGCAGTGAAGGTTCTCTTTTGCTTGTTGGTTAATTCACCGGTTCTGGGGTCATAAATAGATCCTAATCTTTAAACAAATTGTTATGGTTTTGGACACCGTAAATCTCCTTAATCATGAGTTACTCTATCAGGCTAAAATTTAATTCCATTTCTTATTATGAAATTGTATCTTACTGCCACACCAGTGTTCATATTGTTTAGCCTTAAAAGCCCGTATGTTCACTCAGGTTGAGTTGATAACTTGTTTGGGGCACTTGGATGATTTCCTACTTCTATCAAGATTTATGATTTACTTGTGAGGCCAAAACTCAATGCCTTGTTCTCAGAACTTCACATGCTTTGAAGCACAGTTCTTTGCTAGAAGAACCCTTTGAAAAGGTGATTATTCTTGGACTTTTGAATAGGTGAGGTTGCATTTGAAGTTTATTCCTTCAAAGATTCAGGTGGTTGTTTTCTTCTCGTGGCTTGATAAAAATAATTAAATAACTAGCAACCTCAAATTCATGTAGCCGACCTCACAATCACATTATGGTATAAAGACTTGATAGTGGTTTAAGAGTAAACCTTGCAACAACAGTAAGATAGCGCCATTAAGATCTGGCATCATGGGGTGGAAACCAACCCTCCCATTACACGGGTAAGGCTGCATCCTTTCTGGGTACCCTTGTTGTTTGTCATGTTGTTTCCAAACCATTTCTCTGCCCCTTCTTTAACCGTTATGTTCTCTTCTTGCCGGGGAGGTAAACTCCTCGGAGGAGGTCGAGGACCTCTGAAGCTTGAAATCCACGGAAATGGTTCCGGGAGAAGAAACTCTCTTCAGCCGGCCTATATCTTTGTAAAAGATTGCATGTTTCTTCAGCTTCCATTCTTTCTGCTGAAGTTTGGAACATTGGAATCCTTGAATTGGTTGGTGCAAGCAAAGCCATTGTCTTTGGTTGGCCTGAAGGCAGAAAGGCTAGTAAGTATCATAAAGAGCAGGCCCGATAGAGCCAACTGTGTCGTCAGGTGAGCGTAGAAGTTTGGATAAGAGTTGTTGCTAAAAAGTAACGTGGGGTTACATGAATTCTAATTCTATATCTATAACCATCTCGAAAATCTTGCTATCTCTTTATGATCCATCCGTTGGATTTCATTTTATCTTTCTTTGAATAGAGGCTTCTTTTAGTTGGCTCGGGAGACAAATAAACTGCAAAGTCCTGAAATTTAAGAGCTGGAGGATTTGCTCGCTCGTCTTCCTTCCTTCCAGCAAAATGGTTGGATTTAGAATGACTCGTTCGGATGAATTTTATTTATATATTAATATTAACAATTCAAAATGAGTTACCTTTCAAATAATGGAATCATATCATACAAAATTTGTACTATTTTTCTTCTCTCTTCGTTCGCACTCTTCTTTTTCATCGTGTTTTTGGATGCTTAGAAAATTATTTTTGATTTCTTGTTTTGTATGAAAAGAAGCTACTAAACACTTTTTTTTTTAAAAAAAAAAATAGAAACAAAATCTAAAAAAGGGGTTCAAAAATTTATACCAAACACAATTCAATCAAATCTCGCATTTATTATTATTATTATTCAAACCGCCGACTCCATTATCATCTTAATTAGGTTCTGTGTTTACCAGAACCATTGGTACTTTACACAAACCAGCTCCCATAAAATTACGTATCGAGGGTTGAATTAATGCAGACCAAAATATACATATATGATATCAAACCAGCAATGTATGAAGTCTTAGCATATGATATCAAAATATACATATTTCAACAAGTCAATCCGGGTACTTACGTTTATTTTTCCCTTTAAACAGAAAAGCAGCATACTTCTTTAACCAGAAACCATGAGTGCACCACGACGCCAACAAATAACTTCTTAAAAGAGTAGCCTGCCTGTACTAAAAGAACCAAGGATGATTCCAAAGGAACAGAAGGAAAATCCTAGGAAGGCCATATGTAGAATATTAATTATTAAATTTTGTTTTGGAGAGAGAGAGATAAGAGAGAGTAAATTGAAGCCTTAGCATTACTGAAAGTTCTAGGCAAAGTTCGTTCCGGGGAATACAGAAGCAAACTCTCTTCTACTAGTCAAAGAAATAAAAATAGAAGACGAAGTACCGGAGGGACTACTACTACTACTATGAAACTCTCTATTACAGAAGAAAAAGGCTTCGTTGGTTTTCAGTCATATGCTCAAACAAGACCCAATATGTCCAACCAAGTCAAGCAAACAGTTATAGTGGACAGAATTTTTTAAGGGAAGAACTTAGACCCACATGACGTTTTTAATACAATGGCAAATTTGTAGCACCACCAGAGAGACTTAATCTACTACACTACCCAACATCAAGAAACAGACATCATAGGGGAGAGGTGTTGCAGGAGAATTAGAATGCGGGCGGGAGATATACCAACTACGGCAACCTCACCTTGAGAAGGTTCACTAGAATGGCAGCTGCTTTCTGGTTATTTCTTCTGTTTATTGACTACAGGTCTTTCATCAGAGCATCAACATCAGCACACAGTTCCTTAGTTCACTTGCCTCCTATCCAATGTCCAACACACAATTGTATATGATTTACAAGAACCAAACCGCGCAATTATCTAATAATGAACCACTTCTTCATTGTCAAAATGCAGGCATTCGATACCCTTGAGAGTAGACTCATAGTTCTTCATGCCAGGGTTATTCCTCCCAGAGGATGCGCGCTTAGGTTCCGAGGATCCACCAATGGTTCCACTTCTTTGCGCACCTGAGACTTTCTGCAATGTTCCTAAACTTGGATCGGCATTCCGGGCACGAACAGGACCGAACTCATTTCCCACTTCATCAGGGCCGCCAGAGATAGCAGCCCGCCTTAAAGATCCACTTGACCGCCCCATAAAAGCCGAGTTTGACAACTACATGATCCAATTAGCAAGTTCAATTGAGATATTAGTCACAAGAATAAAATTCACAGCCTCATTTCAGAGGGGCAAATCACAGTATTACTTCAGAAATACATAACACAATCAATGGGCGTGAGGGGAAAAGAGGGACAGCTAAAAAAGTGCAGATAGAAATTCAGAAGACACAGGCCAAAAATATTAAATGTTATATGGATGCAATTAACCAATGGTTTTATTAGCAACTACAAATCTTCGGGGGCATACCAATTACTATCGGACACTTCATTTTATTCGTAAGAAGTTTATTGCAGCCTGTAAGAGAGTCTAATAAACATTTATGTATTAGTCATAGAAAAAAAGGCGAACATCACAGTAGTGGGTTCCTAAATTCTTTTTTCAAACTGACAAACACTGGTGTGAAGTGCAAATACGAGCAACACATCCTACATAGGTCATCTTTTGGGCTTCATAAGTATGGATAGATAGTAGTCTTGTGACTGTAAGAAAAAGGACATACCTAAGGCCCAAAGAAACCCCCACCTCTCAAAACACACACACACACACATGAAGGTCGGTCACATTGATCTACCAAGTATATAGTTTTCATTGTTGACCTATCAAGCATAGAACCGAATTGATTTTCAAGACACCTTGGTTCCTCTTCTCAACCTTTACTCAATCACCCTCTCGCAAGGTTTGATATTTTGGCTCATTAGCTTGATTTCTTTATAATTTTCACAACTTTGAACATCTCCTTTATTCTTATAACTGGGCACTATAGTGCCCTTCCCAGTTCCTACTTATCTGACCTACTTTCTGATTTAATATTTAAGGATCGTATTAAATGATATTGTTAACCACAAAATACCTTCTCCTCCCATGCATATCCATCCTTCTATAAGGATATCATCTGGCTCAACTAATTTACTATTCTTCATTTTTTTTTTTATAGTTTGCTGCACTTACTTTGAGCAAATGACTCCGCCCTCCCCCCACAAAAACAAAATATAATATAGTCAACCAACAACTATTGAAAACATATTATACCAAAATCTAAATCTGTCCTAACCATGATATTCTGCTTTCTTTCTTTCTTACTTTTCTTGGTAAGGGCAGATTTAGATGTTGGTATAATACGTTTTCAATAACTGTTGGCTGAATATATATTTTTATTTTTAATTTTTATTTTATTTTATTTTATTTTTTGGGTGGGGGGGGCAGAGTCATTTGCTCAAAATGCTATGGTTAAAATGAAGAATAGTAAATCACTTGAAACAGATGGTAAGGTAATAGAAGCATGGATATGCATGGGAGAATAAAGTATATTGTGGTTCTACAAAAGGCCCCTTTGAGAAATCATTTAATTGGCAGTGTCATATAGTGCACATTAACAGCTTACCATAGCTTCTTTACTTGTGGAATCATTTGTGACAGGGCTCTTTTGCCTTGATAAACTTCCAGCATTTACAGCTTGTCCAGAAACCCTTCTCTGAGAGTGATCCATAGATGGCAGGCCACCTAACCTTCCTTCTTTGTCACCTGCTAGAAGGACATAACATAACCCAAACCATGTAAAAGAACAATCACATGGAGGAAACCAGATTTCTCTTATTGTAAAGAGGCAATGAGAACATTAAACATTTAACCTATACGAAACTCAAAAGGTTTTTGGGAAAAAGAAAAATAAAAACAATTAAATAAAAACGGCAGCCCAGTGGAAGAGGTTCCCACCATTGAGGGATATGGGGCATTGTCAATTGTTCACAGCACACATGTAGGGGTGTTTCCATGTTTTCAATCTTGTGACAGCCACATCACAAGGGAGCTAACCTTAGCACTGCATCAATGATAAGGATCCAAAATAAATTGTGAAAGGACCCACAATGAAGAATAATGTGTCCAATCATGTCAGCGAGATGGA
Source organism: Diospyros lotus (assembly GCF_014633365.1). NCBI lineage: Eukaryota > Viridiplantae > Streptophyta > Magnoliopsida > Ericales > Ebenaceae > Diospyros > Diospyros lotus. Next base: position 9,717,510 of record NC_068339.1, on the reverse strand, counting down.
CTAGTGGGGACTTATTCTCATGAAGATTTGTGTTAAAAGGATCCTTAGTTTCCAAGAAGCAATGCAGGAAAATCACCTGACTGCCTATCAGCATTGGCAACAGCAGGGGGCAATCCGGAGCTTGTTCCAGCAGAGGGGCCCTAACAGAAGCAACCACCATATAGATGAAAAGAGTGCCAACTAACAGCACAAGGAAATTCATTGTCATGTAACTTACAAATGCGCGGGGAGGAGGAGTGGCAATTTGTGATTGTTGATACTTCAAAATGGTCCAATCAAAGACATAATCAAACTGGAATCCTGCAACAGGATTGAGAGGCAAAATGACATGAAATCTGGACTATACTTAATTATGGTAGAAAACAAGAGAGAGAATGACCAAATATCCCAGGTACAGAAAAATCTTTACAAACCTTCACGAATGAAAAGGTCACGAAATATTCTCTTTAGATAAGCATACTCTGGCTTATCATCAAACCGTAGAGAACGACAGTAATGGAAGTATGATGCAAACTCTGTTGGATAACCTCGACAAAGGGACTAAGAAAGTAGTGGATTATTGGTTATTGATCAAGATCAGAATAAGATTACAATAGTAAACATCCAGTCACTGTGATTTCAGAAAGTTACCTCAATAGATGTGGAGACCTTTTTCTCACTAATTTTTTCATACTTCTGTTTCTTATTTCCTGCTTTTAGTCCCTGCCAAGGGAGACTATACACAAAAAGGATGCTATAATATACACAACCATCTGAGGACACAAGGGGAAAATGAGAGGTATGTTGCACCACTTACCTTCCTCTTAGGAAGTACATGAGGACATATCCTAGAGATTCCAAATCATCCCTCCTGCTTTGTTCTTTGCAATTCAAAAGCAATTTGAAAGAATAGTCAATGTCCTTTTTTCTTTTTTTAAAGGCTAGAGATCCATTGATAAAGAGTGTGCATTTAAGTAAGCCAACCCAAAAACACAACAATATAGAAAATGATTACCAATGCCAAGATGAGTGTTCATGCTTGCATATCTTGCAGTTCCAGTCAAATTTTTATTCTCTCTGCAGTATCCATGATGATATATGATGAATGTTCCACGAAGCCAATTGGTAATAGAAAACTTTAACATGCTAAAAGAGACCAATAATAAGATTTAGAAACTTTGTGAATAAGAAATAGATATAAGACACCGGTGTGCCGACAGAATGTGAAAGTTTATCACATGCTGATAGCTCAAGTTCTCAACCATGATCACCACCATGGTCTTTCATGGTACTATTTTCTTGAAAAAGTAGGCAGTGGGAAGACTGCTGCCTCAGAAAGATCAAACAACAATGTCATCCAAATGAAAGATAGCATCAATTACTTCATAAATAATTTAGTAACAGAGTTTGCCACCAAGATGATATGCCAAAATAGATACAAACTAGCAACAGAACATATTACATGCTTGGTTTTATAAATCATGCAGACAAAAAAGAAGGAATAGCCAGGTATCCTGGTGGCAGCAATCATGGTTTCTGTTTCTGCAACCTCAGCAAATTGTCAGTGGTCAAAGCAGAAGGCACAAGAGAGGACAAAGAGATATGGGCAATGTGTAGATAATTTCCACTAAACAAAACAGTGACACATCATAAGGATGGTTAAGTGGTATCATACAGTAAGGATTGTCCTTATGACTTAGTCAATTAATCTCTCCCTCTTTTTCAGTGAACCAGTGTTTCTCTCCTATTATTTCCCTCCATTTCACTTGTTACAGAAGTCCCCACACGATATATCATATAAATTGTCCAGTCCTGTTTTGAACTATGTTTAATGTAAACATCTGAAACACCAAAAAGCATTTAAATTGAGGCGACAAAAGGCACTTCCAAGTTAAATGCTGAACATTAAGAGAAGAAAAGGGAAAGGGAGAGACAAATCAGAAGGTTCAAATTCACTTCCAAAAACCATAATGAAGGCCCAAGATCCACAGAATAACCCACAAGGTTTCACCCATATAAAAAAAAAAATTACTGCAACAGGCTACATATCTATATCATTGGCAAAGACTAAAAGTGTACATGACTTGATGTTAGAAAATGTTTCTTATCATCAATCATTTCTGAGGGAAAACAAAGTGTAAAGAATCAGATAAAACAATAAAAATTAGCTTCTTGATTGTGTAATTCTTCTAAAGGCCCAACTTCCCTACATAAAAATTAGGAAGTGTTCCTATTTTCAATCAAGGGCCAAAGAACATCCAGAAAAGAGAGCAGAATTCATGTGTTAACATCTCATTGCATGTTTGGACAGAGACAGCTGGGATCCATTTAATGATAACATGATCTCACCTGTAAGGGATGTGTTGGTGAGTTGTTGTATCTCGATATTTCTTAGCCAGACCAAAGTCAATGATGTAGACCTAAATAGAAGTTAGGACCTTGTTAAAACAGATATCAGGAAAAGAATAATATAGTCAATATAAAGACACAAGTTCTATCTGGAAAACCTGATTAGCCCTCCTTCCCAAGCCCATAAGAAAATTATCTGGCTTGATATCACGGTGCAGGAAGGATTTAGAATGAACGAACTCAACACGATTGATCTGATATATGCACCAGGATTAAAAATGTTGACCAATCTGCATAAGTATGTAAAATGCTACAAAGTGCACATTAAATCAAATGTAATTACCATTTGGTCTGCTAGCATAAGAACAGTCTTTAAAGAAAGTTTCCTACTACAAAAATTGAACAAATCTTCAAGACTGGGCCCAAGCAAATCCATCACTAGGACATTATAGTCACCCTCCACTCCAAACCATCTCACATTTGGAATTCCAGCTGCAAATATTTTAGAAATCTTACAATTAGAAAAAAGTTCATTAGAAATCACATTACAACAATCACAATAAGCTAATAGAAAATTTTTTCATTACTTCCGCCCTGTAGAATTCTGTATATCTTTGATTCGTAAAGTAACTGAGGATGCTTTGTCTTCACATTTTCCTGAGGTTAGAAACAGAATCAGATAGTTATCCAAATTGAAGGCTTAAACACCAAATCTCTACAGCAGATAATGAGAATGAACTTAATACAAAATATGGGAAAATATGCACATCAAGCAAACTGACAAATATTACGAGTAAGAAACAATTATCTTAAACATCCCCACCCCCACAAAAAAAGTATCAATTCACAACTCCACCGCGTCTATCCACAAATAGTTCATCACCCCTTATTTGATAGTTGGAAATTAATTTCAGCCCATGTGCAGAGTAATTACTGAAAGCTACAATAAATGTCCCATGCATGCTTCCATTGGTACCATGTCCTGCTCCATCAAGATCAGAATCAGATCTCCGATATAATGAACCAACTTCAAATTTAGTAACATCAAGCATAATTTTTAGCTGATGCTTTTGATTAGAGAGGAACTGGAAATGCTGAATGCCCTACAACTTAGAAAGACAAAAGCAACCTAATAAAAATTAAATTGTTCCGAGATGTCAAGGTGCTTCCAAATATAAAATTGATTTTCTTTTAAGCAAGTTTTCGATGACTCTACTACCAAAAGGCAGAAACATGCATTATTTACATTCTTGACGGTGAACAAAAAGTTACTGTTCCAATACTGGCATTTATTTGCATGCAGTATAAATATACACACCTCAACCATATATTTAACTCCTTTGTGTTTATTTCCTACTTATTTTATGCTTGTAACATTCCAAAAGGCGAATTGGCAGACACTAACCTTTATGGGAAATTTATTGCAACATAATTGACTTTAATAAACAGAAATAAATCAACAATTAATGCGCTAAGTGTATAAAGAAAATACCAGCCACAAAATTCTAGTAGATCCCACATCGGATAAAAAATAGGAGATCTTGGGCCATTTAAGAGAAGTACACAACTAGTAGATCCCACATCGGATAAAAACTAGGAGATCTTGGGCCATTTAAGAGAAGTACACAACACTACCTAGCAGCTTAAGCTCGTGGATTGGATACCATGTGCCACAGTGGCAATGCCACATGGTTGAAGGTGGGCAACTACCCCCCCCCCCTCCCCCCGGGGGGCGCATCTCCTCGAGTATGCAAAAAATACATATGGTATAAAGTTTTAAAAAATATTCAAGGCCCCATTAAATATATAACATGTTGGCCACTTCAAAAAAAAAAAGAAAAAGGTCATAGGAGATTTAAAAGAGAAAATGGTGACTTATTTTAAGATATTTTAAAACATTTTTTTAAATGTTTAGGATCACAATAAAAGAAAACATGGAATATTTCACAATCTTAAAAAGTTGGCAAGCAAAAATATATATGAACGGGCTACTCCGGCGGCCTGAATGTATATAGACTTTTTTATAAATATAAAAAAAAATCAAAAATGCCTATTAATAGTAACTTTTTATCTTCCTTGGGCTATTTCTTTGGGTACATGATGACTGTTTCCAGACTTGAAATTAACCATAGAAGAAAAACAAGACAATGAAAGAGAAAAGAGAAAAAAAAATACAAAGGCATGAAAAAAATTGATTGAGAACAGAATAAAGTTTTTTTTTTTTAAAAAAAAACTTCATCAATTTATGGCAAGTTTGCTTTTATAAGGTAAGGAAAAAGTCCTATATATTATTTTTATTTTTTTTTAGTAATGTTACATTAGAATCAAACTTCATTGTTTTGGGATAAATAATCATAACAAATTATACTTCTAATACTAACTATATGAATTATATTACTAATTATTTGATAGTTTGAATCATATTTAATTTTAAACTAAAAAATATTTTTTAATATGTTAAAATTAATAGAAAAAACTTCTATGAAGGCCGTAAGATTAGCTCTCTTGTATGGCATAAAAGGTTGGGCAACAAAGCACCAAAATGCGCAAAATAACATGAGAAGATGAGGATGTTATGGCGGATATGTGGCCATAAAAGAAAATATAACAGGTTAAATTGACCAAACACCCTATGAACTTTGGTCATTTGGCCTAGACACCCCTTGAACCTCAAAATTCGCCCAATTAGCACCTAAACTTTTCAAAATTGACCGGGACACCCCATAACTTAGCCACAACACTCCCTGAACTTTGGACCAAGGGGTGTCATGGCTAATTTTGAAAAGTTTGAGAACTGATTGGATTAATTTTAAAGTTTAGGGAATGTCCAAGTCAAATGACCAAAGTTTAAGAGGTGTTTGGTCGATTTACCCAAGATAAAATTAGAAATGAGATTATTCAAAATAAAGTCAAAGTAGCTCCCATTGAAAATGAGATGCATGAAACATGAGTGTGATGGTTTAATCATGAGAGGATAAGACCAATACAGTCTCCTATGAGGAGGAGATTGAATGGAATGGAAGAAATCTTCAAGAACACAAGTAAAGACAGGCTAAGTAAAACGTGCTGGGATTAAGGCTTGTGTCACGAGTAGCTAACCAAGTTACAGAAATTTTGATTTTTTATTGCTGTAACTTTTTCGATTTCTTTTACTACTATAATTCTTGTTATTCCTTTACTGATGTAATTCTGTTAGTGAGTTTGTTAGCCTAGATTGTGCCCACGTGTAAGGGCTAGAATAGGACAAAGGAGTTTGTTACAACCGCAAGGGAGAGAATGATCTGCTGTGGCAGCGTCCCTTGATAGAGTGTATATACTCCCCAAGGCTCTCTTGGAGAGGGTATCGATTATCTAAGAAAGAATTCTGAACTCTTCCTCAAATTCTCTTGTCTCTCCCTAATTCTCTCTCTTTTCTCTCCCTTTCTTTCTTCTCTGTTCTCCTCTGTTTCTTCATTCTGCACTTCCTAATTCATACCGAGTTAGGAGAGCAGCCATTGTCATGGCTTAGCAGTGACAGCTTGATAGGTGGTTGTGTTGTTATACTTTTGGACAAGTTTTTAAAAGGAAAGCAATATTAGATCAACAGTCATCTAATGGTCAAGATAATGAAAAAAGTTCTCAAAACAATTGCCGAGCTAAGATGAATGTAACAGATCTTGAGTACAAATCCTTAATTAAGGATCAAAATTTTAGATTATGATCTAAACGAGTAGGACACCATACGTTGAACATATCTGCAAAACAAACTTTTTCAACCTTACCATTATAATTTTTTTAAGAAAAAATTAGATAAGTTAATAGAAATTATGCACCTCTTAGTTTGAGTTCGGCAATTGGTTTGACTTTAGTTACTGAATTAAATATGTGGTGCTACAATACCATATTAAAGAATTGCCCCCATTAAATTCAAGACTTAGTGCCTGTTTGGCAATGCTGTGGTGAAAAAAAAAATCACATTTTTTATTGTAAAAGTGCTTTTAATATTTTTTATACTTTTTGGCCAAAATTTAAAAGTGCTTTTAACGACAACAAAAAGTTATTTTTGTTGTACAATAGAAGCAGGATTTTGGAGCTTCTTCCGTACAGCAAAAGCAAAAGCAGAAAATTAAATTATGAATGGAGAAAATCAAACTTAATGGACCCTTAGCTTGGCCACTACCCACCCAGACAGTGACAAAGTAATATGAGAGCAATATGGGAGCAACTTAGTTCTTCATCCATTCCATATCAAACACTCCAAGAGGGCATCAGACAAAGTTATCTACCTAGCAAGGTGAATATATATATATACATATATATATATAGAGAGAGAGAGAGAGGACTTAATGTTCAATAATGGAACTTGGTCTCCATTGGCAAGAGAGACAGGGTTCAATAACTTTTCAAAAAATGTTTTTTTTTTTACTAATAATTGCAAATGTTAGGTAAAAAATCAGTACATGTGCAGAATAAAACTATGTTACAAGGACTTATAAAAGTTCTATCACTATATGAAGGAAAACTGACCATAGCTTAGTTAAGATAAGATGCAATTAATGATGATGATTATATGTAAAAAAAGATTTAACATAAATAGACTTCTCAAATAACATTTTCTGTCTTTGTTTTCAAATTTTTGAAAATGACAACAAAAATTATGGGGCCATTTGGAAGTGCTGTCAGTTTTTTTTTTTTGTGCGTGTGTGTGTCAGCTTTCAGTGTTGATTTTCTTATTTTTGTGTTGTGTTCATTTTCAGTTAGAAAAAATAAAAACTGAACTTCTCATTTGATTTTGTTGTCAATTGTCAAAAAAATTAAAACTGAAACTGAAAATATTTGACTTTTCATTTTGCGTTCAGATTTCTTCTTTCAAAAAATGTGATAGAATTATTGTTGACATCAACTAATAATATGTTTTCATATATCTATGAATTAAATAACCTAATTTTAAAAAAAATTACAAAAAAGTAAATAGAAAAGATTGAAGCAGCACTTCAGAGGAAGCCTGGCATGGTTTGTAGTCTTAACTGAAGATATGAGCACTAACAGACAGATTAGAGCATCCTTGCAGATGACCAGTTAGCAAAATTTAGCAGTGAAGACCTGCCCTGCAGCCGTGCAACAATTGATAAAGAAGACTCATCAGGGGGGTACTGGCTATGAGGAAGAAGAGCATTCACCAACTGAAGCTCACTGGAGAAGAAGTCCTCACTGCTTGAGGACCAAAGACGATTGCTGGTCCACCGCTGTGGAGAAGATCCAACCAACAGCTGCTGCCGCACCAATTGAAAAACAGAGGTTTGACTCGTAATGAAGAAGAAAGAACAAAGGAAGAGCACCAGGATTGACCCTATTGCAAAAGACTTGATTGCCTTCATCACTGATCAAGCAGTGAGAGGGAAAGAAAAAACCCTTAGGTTGCAGAAGACAGAAATTGAACTGGAAAAAAATGAAAATGGAAAGGATTTTTTTCGTTTCCAACATTTTCCATTTTGTTTCAGTTTTTTTTTTTTTTGGCAACAGCAACAAAAATCAAAAAGCCTATTCTATGTCAGTTTTCAAAATAATGAAAACTGACATAGAAAACAAAAAATGGTAACACTTTCAAACAGGCCCTAAACAACAGATTCAGTTTTCATTTTATCAACTGAAGATGAAAACTTAACACACAAATCTAAAAACTATAACTGAAAAATACATGAAAAAGGACAACAACATCAAACAGGTCATAAATGTTTTGGATCATGGCACATGCCCTCCAGTGGCAATGGTGCATTTGCAAATACCTACTTGAGCAGCATGGCCTCGCATCTTTCTTGTTCAGAGTACCAATATTTTAAAGCACACATCACTAGTGATGGTCGCTTAGAACAAATCTCCCCCCCCCCCCCCCCCCCCCCAAACAAGAGGATTATTAGAAAGTTTTCCCAAATCTCAAACTACGGAACACAAGCACCATAGGTCCATAACAGTGGCACAATTCACCAAGTTCAACTGGCAACAAGCACCAAAGTCCAGCCATCTCCAACCAGAGCTCAGACATGTAAAAATGCACTTCTGATCCACTTACATTATGCTAATTATGCAAAAAATGTAAGTCAAGGACGCCAGAGCTTATGAATTAAAAACTGGAACCAAATTTCAACAGATTCTAGCAACTTCTATCCAAACTCTAACTGCGAATCATGTTAAAACACCAACTCATACAGACACAGTATCACAACTCATCAACCTTAAGCACCAAATTGACAAGTTTGACTACTCACAAGCTCGATCGCAACCTCTTCGTTAGTCTCAACAGATTTACCAACTTCTATCCAATCCATTAACCACGAATCATATTAAGACATCAACTCACAGATAGACACGGTATCATAAGCCTTAAGCAACCAAATTGACAAGTTTTTGACTACTCACAAGCTTTATAGCAACTTCTTCGTTCGTCTGGATATTCGTTCCTGCAAAACAGAGCCGAACCGTAACCACCAATTCACTGCGGGAAACAGAGAGCAAAGAGTCAACTCACCGAGATAGATCTCCCCGAACGATCCGCTGCCTATTTTCCGGCCGAGACGGAACTTGTTGCCGACGCGAGGCTCCATGATTTCGAAACCCTAGCTTCCAACACAAAAAAAAAAAAAAAATCCCCAAACGTCGTAATGAATTCAGATCTAGGGCTGGTAGTGAGGGAGAGTGCGGGAGCTTCTCTGTGCCGTGGCGGTGGCTTCTCTCTTACAACCGCGAAGACGCATGATTTTCCTCTCTCTACACGGCCATAAGTCGTCGTCGGGTTTCGATCCAACCAAAGCAGAAGGCAATTCAACAACTGGATAGAATGTGCAGAGAGAGTCAGTTTTGGCTTTTGGGTAGAGAGAGCGAGAGACGATTGTCCCGCGTGGGAAGTACGCGTGTCCTGAGTTCGGCACCGCTGGCAAATAAAAAAAATGGAAAAGGCTCAGCGCCGCTTTGTTTGTAATTATGGGGTCCGTATCACGTGACTCCGCCCACGTTGCAACGCACCATCACGTGACCCGACGTCACTTAAGTTTCGTACGAAACCTTCCATCAAATTTCGATTCTAGTAAAAAATATTCGGAAATTCTTTAATACTACTACTCAATGACATTGGTAGTGAAAAAGGGTATTATGTATAATATAAATAATATAAAATAAAACACAATTAAGTACCAATAAAATTAGTAAATAAAATAATTAAAATTTTAAACCACATGTATTTATTTATTTTATTATTGAAGTCTTACTAATAAAATATTTTCTTAAAATATCATTTATATATCATGTTTAAAAGATAAAAGTTAATTATGCTGATAAAATTTGAATTTATGATCTCTAAATAATAAATAATTTATGAATAATTTAATCACGGAATTTATCTTATTTAAAAAGCGTTTCTCATCAAAGTGATTCTTATTATAATTAAAAATTCACAATAATTAGAATTTGAGCCTAATCAAGCTTAAGATTGTGTTTGGTGGAATAAAACAAGCAATTAATGGAGCATATATATATATATATAGAAATTAAATAAACAAAAGAATATTCCAATTTGTTTGCTTCCAAACATGGGATGGTACTGCAAAGCCAGCCGACAATAACATTCTCATTGTAATGCTTGGAATTTATTTTTTTCTTGTCACTTTTTTTAATCCTGTAAATGAAATCTCAACTCTTTAGTTTGTGTCATTTTTACTCGAAATAATCTAAATTATTAGATCAAATTACTAACCGTGTTAAGCAAGAGAAAAGTAATCCTAATCCACCCATATATATATATATATTATCCGAATTTATTATTAGTTTTATAGAGACTCTATAAAGTTAAACGAGTTTATTAAGTTAAGTGGGATAATCCACAAGCAAAGGGAAGGAATTGACTTTTCGTAAAAGAATAAAAAATTATATGGGCTTTAACTTTTTATAATGATATTTATTTATTACTCAGCAGTGTTCAGCTTTTATGCGGCCCTCAACTCTGTTCTCATCTCATCATCCGGAGGATGCTAGAAAGAAGTTGCGAAATATATGGATTGGATCCATCCATCAAAAGACGAGGCAAACACAACGGACTAAAGCCCAGAGAAAATCACACATTTTCTCGCTGGGAAAGCCAATTAAGAACAAGATCCCAAGAGATCATATCATTTCATTCAAGGGTTGAAGAAAGAAGAGCCACACTTGCATTTCCATCCCTCCGGCTCATAATTTGCATACTGGACGCCCAAATGACCGGTGGTTTCCGGCACCTGAACCGGATTACAAGGCCGGCAGCCGCCGCACCCGCGCAGACAGTTCGGCGGCCTGGATCCAATGGCGCTCAGCCCCTTCAAAACCCAGAAAGAAAGTTGAAGAGAGTAAGTTCATTTTCCGTGATTCTAAACAAGCTAGCAGCAGAAAGGGAAAAGAAAAGAACAGAAGATTGCCTGTTTTGAGGCCAGCAGCCAGATGATTAGGTGCAGAGAAACTAGTAGAAAGGAGCAAATTCTTCTCCTGTTCATGATGATTGAATGCCCAAATGATGGCTTGACAGAGAAAAGAAAACAAACAAGGTTCGTAGTCTGACTTCAATCACGCTTCAGAAACAGTGAAAGTGGCTATTTATATACATGTTTGTTGGGCCTGATCATCTTGGATTGCTCTCTCTCTCTCTCTCTCTCTCTACCTCTGTGCCTGTGTTCTGGCCTGGTGGGGAGATTTAGCTACAGGGATAAGTGATTCTACCTTCTTGTCAAAACTGACAGAGCCAAGAGCTCAAATATATTCTGTTTTTGACTACTCATTCCACTAGCCACAAGGTTGATGACGCGACGCTCCCCCTTTTCTCAGCAAAATCGTCAACATTTGCAAGGAACAAACAAAAAGGTGTATTTGCATTTGATTTGTCAAAGTTATTATCACTAGAACACTGGAAATAGTCTATTTAATTATAAACTATAACAAGAAGGATTTGAATTGTGAAAATATTCCGTTTAAGAAACAACTATAAGACGGATTTGAATTATGAAAACAGGCAATTTGCAAAACACAAAGTTGATTTTAAGTTCTTTTTCCAACAATTTGAGAAAAAAGAAACAGGCCGTTTGAGATGGATTTGAGCTGGAAACAGTTGTCTATTTAGGAAACACATTGGCCTAGAAAACACTTGACAAACTGGAATAAACATTAGAACTCTGCAAAGTGGTACAAATTTGGGATAGAATTTGCAGCCCTCAGTGAATGGGGAAGAAGCAGAGAAGGACGGACTGGGTGTCAGGACTGATGATCAAGCAAGCAGAGGGAATCCAACCCAGAACCAGGAGAGCTTGAGCTGAGAGGAGGGAGAGAATATAAAATGGTTGCCATTATATCACTGTACGCAGCTCAGGAGCAGGGCTAGCACCCAGTGCTCTGCTTGCCGGGAGGTGTAGATCACTGCAGACACACAAGGAGAATGACAATGAAATATATAGGATCTCAATTGGGTTATCTAATTAACCATATTCTATCCCCTTCCAAATTCACTCCGCCTGCTACTTTGGATGGCTTTTGACGAGAAAATTTTCTTCACCAGCGGATATGTATGAGAGAAAAAATTTTGTCCAGATACACAGTAGGGCAGTTTGCCTAGACTCAAACATATTTTTAAATAATTTTTATTATATAGCATAATCTTTTATATTCTTACATTATTATATAAAATATCGATAACCATGGTTCATGCAGTGGCCAGTGGGGTTTACAATTACGTACATAGATAGCAGTGTGATGCCTAGCTGCTGCTCCCTTACATGGCTATGTATACTTTATAAATAAATGGGCAGACAGCAAATGTGAAGCAGTGTCATGTCTCTAGCTGGACATGGCTACGGCATTAGGGCACAGCGCTACAACAAGACAACCGCATTAGTTGAAAGAGATTTATCGTAATAAACTTATGGGTGAAATTTGGGGAAATTTATAATGCAATTGAGCTGTCACTCTCTTATACCTGTTTTCTATTTTCCAATTTCAAGATTAAAGATTTTTATACTTTTTTGGATGAAATTGTTACAATATTATTAGTGGGTATTTCTTGTCGGGGATAATATTTATAAATAAAATATATATTATATTATAGGTTGGTAATTGTCATACATATTTTTCGAATCACTTCTTATAGGTTAGACTCAGTTCAATAGGTCAATTCAATCGCCTAAAACTCAGTGGACTCACCCGAACTCGTTAGGGCAAGTTCATACATCGCTGAAATCCGAGATCAGATCGCAGAACCAAACAAACTTAGAGCAAGGCTTCCACCAAGCTCTCAGCAATATACCCAACGAGCTTCTAGCGATGTTTCAAGCTCGCTGGCCTAACTGGTCAGCTCGCCGATTAAACTATTCAACTTGCATAACAACATTATTGTTGAATAACCGGAGACATGGACCCACTCACTTTATCTAAAGCAAACCAAATCTCTCGTAATGAGGATCCTACTCCCGATTTTATGCAAATGATAAGAATGACTTGTCCCCCATATTATCTTTATACTTTTGTATTTTATGCAATTGTAAACATCTATCACTATAAATAAGGGTCAAAAACACCATTGTAAAGAAAAAACAACAAGAATAATTACATATTGTTACTCTGCTGGAATACTCAAAGAACAATCGTGGAGTAGGCATCGTTCTGGCCGAATCACATAAAATTCTTTTGTTTTTACTTCTACTTAGTCCTTTCTCCTTGCATTTAGGCTCATTTTCTCATTGCGGGCCTACAAATCACGATCGACTGATTTTAAACGTCGACAGTAACTTAGTGATGAGCCAAAGAGTTGAGGAGTTTTGAAGTTTGGGATTTAAATCTTATTAGTTTTAATTACTCTACCATTATGTGATTATGAGTCATACATATAATTTGAGTATAAAAAATGAAATGATTAATCATGTTCCTATTGTAACTTAGTACGATTATGGTGAAAGTGTTGGCTTCTTGTTGTCCGAATAAAGACCAGACTCTTTCTATATATGTGTGTCATATTTTAAATATATTGCTTTCATTTTCAAAATATTAGAATAATATTTTGGTCTGAAATTCAGTTATTATATAATATAAAGATATGCCATGATTTATAAATTTAAAGATGTTATCTTATTATTTAAAAAATGTACCCAATTTTAACTTTTACATATTGTTATGTTGCTCACATTAGGCAACATACGCGAGTAACAAGTCATTGCACTTTAACTTTTTCCCCTTATCATAAATTAACATTAAAATTGTGATTATATTGGGTGTGACATGTTCGATAAGAAAAGTATTTATTGGTTGATGTGATTTTATTATATGCAAGTAGATTGGATAAAAGACCACGTGTGATTGAGAGGGTGTTTGGCTAAGCAGTTTGACCTATAAGTTATGTAGTATTTTTCTCTTTAAGTGTTTGATAACACTAATTAGTTTAAACGCTACTACAATACTGTTTGAAAAAAGCTTGTGTCCCCCAGCTTTTGCAATACACACTATTGTGTTGATTGATTAATTTACTATTTTACCTTTAAATATTTTTAATATTTACACCCCTTGTTTTTCTCTTCTCCCATCTTTCCTCGAGTTTCTGCCATTACTACCGCTATCGCTGTCGCTATCGCCCTTCCTCTAAATCCATCGTTGTTGTCCTCCAGCTAGACCGCCGCAAGCTGTAATACCCCGAGAGCCCAGAGAAGGGTAGTATATATCAAGAATAAGTAAGGAATTAAACATCACCAGCTGAATACCTTTTGGGCTGAACGTTGGCAAAGAACTCCAAGATTAAGCGTGCTTGAGTTTGGAAAGTTCAAAAATGAGTGACCCCCTAAAAAGTTCGCGTAGACCCATCAAGGTAAGTTGTTCCCGTCCTTCCTATTGCTCAATGCGAGATGTTACATATGGTATCAGAGCCGACCCATTAACCTTTGAGCACGATTGTGGGGCAAACCTCAGCGAAAACGTTGAGTCCCCCTTGCGTATAGGCATCTTAGGCGAATCCCACATCGGCCATGCAAAATGGGGAGATTTGGGACAGGTTGTAAGGTCTCATGACGAGGACGTCATGTGCTTAAGGAAGAGAGAATGTAATACTCCGAGAGCCCAAAGAAGGGTAGTATATATCGAGGATAAGTAAGGAAGGAAACATCACCAGCTTGATACATTTTGAGTTGAATGTTGGCAAAGAACTCCAAGTTTAAGTGTGCTTGAGTTGGGGAAGTTTAAGGATAGGTGACCTCTTGGGAAATTCGCGTAGGTCCATCAGGATAAGTTGTTCTGATCTTTCATATCGCTCGATGCGGGATGTTACACAAGCCGCTATCAAGTTAGTGGGTCACGCCCGTCGGCTACTACGCCCATCGACCGTTGCCCCCATTTGCTTCAACTTCTTCTTCATCGCCCCATCAGCCATTGCCCGTCACCATCCCCACCCTCATCTCCTTTGAGCTTCTCCTTCACTCTACGTGTATGTATGTATGTATGTATATATATATATAAAACAACAATAAACATATATATTATATATAACAATATTGTACTAATATAATTTTAATATATAAATGTATAATTTATCAATATTTAATGATAAAATTTTACATAATTTAATACCATGTACATTTTTGTTTTTTTTGTCAAGTTTTGATAATTTATCAATTATTTCGAACCAAACACATAACTATTAATTAATAACTTAAAAGTATATTTATTTAAACATATTATTAGTTTAAACACTACCTAACTTTTAACTTAAAAGTTATAAAAAAAAAAAAAAGATAAGCCAAACACCCCCTCGGTGATTTGATGATTCACTCTGATGCATCTTTATAGCCCATGATGACTCCCACCAACTTCTCGTTATACTTTCATATTTTTTTATGTAATTATTTAAAATTTTAATTATTTTTATGATATTTTTATATTTATATTCTTAAATTAATTTAATTATTTTTTTAATTTTTATGTGTGATAATTCAAACTTTTTATTATTTTAATTACACTCTTATATTTGTATTTTTTACTCAATTTAACTTTTATATTTTAACATATAAATAAAATATTAAATTAACTCAAAAATATAAGTAAAAAAGTATGCTTAAAATAATAAAAAAAATTAAGTTATCACATGAAAAAAAATCAAAATATTAGAGCTAACTTAACTAAAAAATATAAATGTAATAGTCTAATAAAAATAACGAAAAATCTGAATATTTACAAGAAAAAACATAAAAATAAAAAGAGAAAAATATGAATTTGACGTAGAGAAATTCTATTTGCAACCACTTATTTTTCTCTCTGCAACCACTTTTCAATATATCTGAAATACACTCTTTTTAAAAACTCATTTTTACCCTCACTATTGCAGCTACTTTCTTTCTTGACGAATTATCTGCCATTCATGTTGGAGACGATGCAGCGAACACATACACATACACACACACACATATATATACATAGAGTCACACGGACAATCTTCTCCACCCACTAGCCTTCTCGCATTCACAAGCACACACACACACGCACACACATATATATATATATACACGCACACATACATACATACATATATATACACACGGACATTGGGAAATGGCCATACCCACAGGCAGTGACCCCCTTAATGGCGCCCCGAACCTTGGGATTTGGGGGGCCATGAAAGACAATCGTCGCGACTGCCTTTTATTATCTTCTTCGCCCTATAATCGCGACTGTCTTTCGTTCTCTACTCTGGCCATGACTACGTTGAATAGCATTTTCTTAAGGCTAGAGATCTACGTGTATATATGTGTGTGTATATATATGTGTATCTGTTGTAATGGTGGCGATCGTCGGCAGCTGCGATATCACCTATAATTTTACAGAGACAACCCACACCCACACAATTGGTCGATGTTGTAGTGGCGGTCGAGTATATGCAGGGCCAACTTAAGGCATAGGCCAGTGAGGCCTATGCCTGGGGCCCTCTAAAAAAAGGACCCCAATAAGCAAAAAGTTTTAGAGTAGTAGTGCGACAACAATAAATGTGGGTGAGGTGGAGATGCCGCATCAATAAATGCAATAAATGTGTGTTGATATTTTGACTTTTGAGTGACGTGATATGAGAGAGAGAGAGAGAGAGAGTCAAAGAGAGAGGTGTGGGTTGGGCTCATGCTCACGACTGTTGGTTGACATAGCTAGCTTTTCTAAGTTTACAGAATATATGTAACCATCACTTACGAGATATGAGATGGGATTTGGGGGTAACGAAAATAAATTAAATTGTTGAAATTGAAATGGACCTTCGTAGAGAGAGATTGTGAGAGTATAAAAGGGCTTCAGTGAGCTTGCATTTAACCTTTCGCCCACACCTTTGTGCATGTGTGTGTGTACGATTTCTCTAATTTTTTTAATTTGTTACAGCTTACAAAATACAGAATATTGACAATTTAGCAACATGGTAATTGATTTTTTTTTCTGTATTTCTCTTTTTGTTATTTTTGTTTTAATATTATGATTAGTTTTTAATAGTGTATATTTTAATTTACTTTAATGTTATGATTAGTTTTTAATGGTGTATATTTGAAGGTAATAATATCAAATTTTATTGCTATTTCACCATAAAGTACATTTAAATGAGCATAGTTAGGTGCTACCTTTCTTACTTTCTTGTATTTTTTAAATTATTTTTATTTTAGAAAAATAATATTAAAGGGTTTAAATTATTTATTGTTTGAATAAAAATGACTGGTAGGAAGTATGATTTTGAATTTAAAAAACATAAGAAAAAAAGAAAAGTAGAATAATTAATTCAATCCCAAAAAGGTGCACTTGATAAACATCAAATGTTAGAAAAATCCAATGAAGATTTAAAAGAAAAATTAGATGAAAATTGTGAATAAATTTTTGAGGATAACAGCTTAAATTCACCAAAAAATATTGTAGAATATGATTAAAATTTAGAAGAAGATGTTCTAATCGACAAGAATAAAAATGAAACAACTATTAAAAATATTTATGATCCAACACGATGAAAAAATTTAGACTCAAGATTAATTGATTTATTAGTTGAGAAAAGTCCAATTAGACATGTTTTAGATTTTTTAAGCGATAAAAATTCTAAACATTTTTCTACGATTCATTACATTCGAAATTTACTAAATGGAGAAAAACATGATAGAAAATGGTTAGTATATTCAAAAGAATTAGATAAAATATTTTGTTATTGTTGTAAATTATTTAGTTTGAAATCAAATATAGGTTAATTAGCAAATGAAGGGTGTGGAGATTGAAAAAATTTTAGTACTAAACTTAAAAGTCATGAAACAAGTAATGATCATGCTATAAATATGAATATTTAGGTTGATGCTAAAACGAGACTAATTAAAAATAAAATAATTGATCAACATTTACAAGAGAAAATAAATAAAGATAAAAAATATTGGAATAATGTACTAATAATAATTATTGCTATTAAAAAAATAAAAAAATACTACTTTTACACCATTGTGTACACCTTGGGCTACACAATGGTGTAAGAATGTCTAAAATACCCCTAAACCTCACTATGAGGCGCAATGAGGCACGTGGTATTTTGGATATTTTTATACCATTATGTAGCTCAAGGTGTATACAATGTTGTAAGAGTAGCATGACTCTAAAAAATATTTCAAAAAATAATTTGGTATTTCGTGGTACAAATAAGAAGATTTATCAAAATAATAATAGAAATTTGTTGAGTTTAATTGAAACGATTGTTGAATTTGATCCAATAATGCAAGAACACCTTAGACGCAAACAAAATGAAGAAATTCATAGTCATAATCTTGGTCATAATATACAAAATGAGTTGATAAATACTTTAACATTAGGAATAAAAAATATAATTATTAAAAAAAATCAAAGAATCAAAATATTTTTCAATTATACTTGATTGTACCTATATATAAGTCATCAAGAATAAATGTCTTTTATATTAAGATATGTAGATATTTCAACAAGTCTAATAAAAATAGAAGAGTATTTTATACATTTTTTAAAAATGGATGACACATATGGTCAAGGTATTTTTAATGCACTCACAAGTAAAATAAAAAATATTGAACTTGATATAAATAATGTAAGAGGACATGAATATGATAATAGATCTAATATGAAAGGTAAACAACAAGGTGTGTAAAAAATATTATTATATATAAATTATAGAGCATTTTATATACCATGTGGTTGTCACAATCTTAATTTAGTGTTTTGTGATATAATTAATTCATGTGTTGATACTATGACATTTTTTGGAGTCACACAACGCATATACATATTATTTTATTTTTCTACAAAAAGATGAAAAAAATTACAAGATCATGTTTTATATTTGACACTTAATCCATTATTATAAACTAGTTGGAAAAGTCAAATTGAAAATGTTGAAGTAATAAAATTTCAAACTCCACGAATAAGATATATTTTATATCAATTAGCATAAACTATTGAAAATCCTAAAACAAAAGGTGAAGATATTTCTTTAGTAACACATGATATTGAAAAATTTGAAAATTTGTTAGGTATGATTATTTGGTACGATATGTTGTTTGCTGTTAATATAGTTAGTACATATTTACAAAATAAATATATGGACATTACTATTGCAATAGATCACTTGAAAAGTCGTATTATTTTTTTAAAAAACAATAGAGAAATTGGATTTAAATCTTTTATGATTTCTACTAAAGAGATTGCAGAGCAAATGAATATAGAATCAAAGTTTCGTGAAAAACGTATAATAAAAAGAAATAAACAATTTGATAAGAATGAAAATGAGGAGATGAAATTATTTAGTGAAGAATTTTTTATAATTAATTATTTTATATATTTAGTTGATCATGTTATCTATTATCTTCAAAATAGATTTGAACAATTTAAAATTTATGAAGATAATTTTAATTTTTTTTATAATGTAGAAAAGTTAAAAGTGTTTGATGATGATAATTTGAAGATAGATTATTTAAATCTTGATTTTTTTTTAAAATGATATTGATGGTTTAAATTTATTTTTAGATTTAAAATAAATTATAACTACACAAATTAAAACACCACTTGTGATACTAAATTTTATAAAAAAAGTAAATTCTTTTCCAAATGCATTGATAGCTTATAGAATATTATTAACCATTCATATTACTGTAATTTCAGCAGAAATAAGTTTTTCAAAACTAAAATTAATAAAATCTTATTTACATTCAACTATATCACAAAAAAGATTAAGTAAGTTGGATATATTATCAATTAAAAAATTTTACTTTCTAAATTAGAATATAAAAATTTAATTAGTGATTTTGCATATTAAAAAATAAGAAAAATAAATTTTTATTATTTTTTAAAGGGCCACAAAATTAATTATCGCCTAGGACCTCCCATATGGGGATGGTATTGACTCTATGGTTATGTGTAATGGTGATAGACGATGGTAATTTTTGAGAAAAAAAATTGACTGCAAAGAGTTATAGACGTGGCTACAAAAGAGTAAAAGGGCAAAAATAATATTATAGTAAAAGCTATTAGAATTTTTCTTTGCCGCAATGACTCCTCAGCAACTGTGTAGCGAGAGAAAGAGAGGGAGAACCGATTGGGAAAGAAAGAAGAGAGTGCAAGTCAACAAGTAACTTGACCTTGACGGATATTAACCAGATTATAGAATCGGCTAATGGTGATTAATTTTTTTTTGGGAAATTAGTCTTTTATATACTTTAATATTTTAATGTGACATAAACTTTTGATTATGAACATGAATGTATACATTTTGAGATCAGCGCCCAATTTAATTAAACTCAAATTTAATTATATTGAAATATTTGATTTTACTTTGTAATTAAATTAATTCTACGTTCAATATATCGTATCCAACCCTAATTAATTTGGGCATCAATTTACATAGAATTCAAACGTACCTGATTCATGACCACTCTTCTCTTTGCTCAGCGCTCCAATTTATTTATTTTTTATTTTCTGTACTTAATTTGTTGTCAGTCAACTTAGATCTTTTAGATTGAAAGTGAAAGTTGTCGAAGTAAAAGACAAAATGGATCGTGATGAACGGAGGAAAACCCGGAAGCATCGCACCGATGATGCAATCAAAAGTATCAGATCGCGGTTTTCCCAGAAAAACAAACTGCTACGAGCCAGACCTCAGCTCGCGCGTCGTGTACCCAACGCTGACAACACTCGGCAAATAAGATATAATATTGACAATGCTAATAAATTAAAAATATATGTAACATAATATTGATAATGTTAATAAGACATAATAGATTTATAATTTTTTTATAAGATATATTTATTACATCTTATTTTTAATATTTAAATAATTAAATTATTTATTTTAAAATACAATACATTATCAACTAATTAAATTATTCATATACAAAAAATAAGGTGCATTTATTATGTTTTAATTATTATCTTAAATATTATGCTAAAATAAAATATAATAAAGAAAATTAATAACATTACCCATAAAATATTATGTAGCTAAATCTAATGCCTATTTAAACAATTTAACTATCTTTATTAAAATGTTACCATAAACTAGTGGTATTCATATTATCATATTTTTATATTATTATGTTGATTTAATATTATAGCCATACTATTTTATGTAAGAGACGAGATTTTTTTATAAAAATTTTTTAATATGTAAAATTTATATCCACCGGCTCGTAAAAAAAAACTAAATTATACACTTATTTTCAAATTTAGACTTGCATTTTATTTTTCTAATATATACATTCAACTTATTATTTAATTTAAATGATAGATTATCATTTTTTTATTTATATTTATTATTAATTATTGACTTGATAAATTATATTAAAAAATTTTGTCAACAAGTTCACATCAATTAAAGTTGTTATCAGTCATCTAATAATTGTAAGGGCTTTTAGCACCATAAAAGTGACAAATTATTATAATTTATCAACTAAATTATTTTAGATCATTAATATAAATAAAAAATAATAAAAAATTATTTATAATTAAAATTAAAAAAGGAATTTGAATGCTATTTTAAAAAAAATTAAAACATTAATATAAATTTAAAGACATAAATGAGAAGTCAACCGTTGGTGAGAGGAACGTCGAGAGAGCATTATCTCCAGCTGCCTGTAATTCTTTTTTTTTTTTTTTTTGCTTTTCTCTTCACGGGGCTTCTCTGCCGTCTCTCCAATATTTACACCTTCTCTCTGTAAGTCTTTTGGACCATGGCTGGCTCGGACTCGAACGATCTCAGCGGGAGCAGCAGCATATGCTGCGTCACCAACACCGAATCGCATACTCCCCCGCTCCCGCCGCCTGAAATCGCCCCTCTCGTACGCCTATCCGACAACCTCGAATCGGCTTTCGACTCCTCGCCGGATTTTGACTACTTCGCCGACGCCAAAATCGCCGTTGCCGACGGCCGAGAAGTCGCCGTCCACCGCTGCATCCTGTCCGCCAGAAGCCCGTTCTTTAGGACCGTCTTTGGCGCGAACAGAGATAAAGCTGTGAGGTTGGAGTTGAAGGAGTTGGCCAAGGATTTGGAGGTCGGTTTCGAAGCTTTGGTCGCTGTTTTGGTGTATTTGTATAGCGGAAAGGTGCGATCGCTGCCGGAAGGCGTTTGTGTTTGCGTCGACGACGAGTGTTCGCACGTCGCTTGTCGGCCTGTGGTGGACTTTATGGTCCAGGTCCTATATACTTCTTCCACTTTTCAGATTTCTGAACTGGTTGCGCTTTATCAGGTAAATAGCTCTGTTTAATTAGCTTCTTTCAGTTTCGGATATTAAACTGACACTCGTTCTTCTTTTCCCGTTGCATGTTTGACTGGTAGGTAACTCAATTGTCTCTTTCTTATTTTAGTGTTTAACATTTATGAAGGACTTTGATAGCCGCTCAGTGACATGAAAGACATTATTGCACCCAGAAATTTCCAATAATATTTGTGGGAGATTTGTTCAAAAAAATAGATATTTTTTCAGGGATCAAGAACTATAGGAACATGAGAGGAGTTTATGATCTTAAGCAGTAAACGGTTTTAGAAACCAATCAGGTCTATAACACGGGTCTCGCTAACCTGAACAGGAGTGGTATTAGTCTTTTGCTCTTGATTGTAGTCCTATGCCATGAAAATTGTCTCTTACATACATACATACATACATTGGGTTTTTAAGACTATACTAGGTGAATTCGGTTCATATATATCAAATAATTGGATTTTTCTAATAATTTTCAAGTTTGTTATGAACTTATAGTACCTTGGCAGTGAATTAGGTCTAGAAAAGTTGGCTTTAAACCCATGTGTACGTTAAGAAAATTTAAGTACTTTCAGATTTCTAAGAAAATGTTAGATTAGCTTAATGTGACACTTCATCTCCAGCTGAAGAAGGATGACATTCTTCCTTCCTCAATCAAGTGATACCCTAGTCAAGTAGTCTCCCACTCCACTAGAGTGTGAAGGTGCTGGATTGAGGCTACCTCAATTCTAGTGTTTCTAGTAGTGGCCACAATGACAAATAGTATAATGACACACTTAGGTCTTGCTACTACTTCGTCACGGGTTCACATTGTAAAAGAAATTGCTATTAGGTGTGTCTCACCCAAGACTTTCGTTAGGTACTGATCTGATAGTAGGAATTCTTCCGTAAATTTGGAAGAACGGGTAGAGGTGGGAAAGGATTGAGAAGGAGAAATAGGGAGAAATTAGAGAGTAGAACTAGAGACGAGAGAATTGAGAAATGAGAGGGAAAGGAATCTGTGGAATAATCCTCACATCAATCCCCATCCTTGTCTTATCTGGTATTTATAGAGGAACTATAAGACTTGGCGCGACATTTAGGAAATCTGCCCATGCGTGTGCCTATTAAAGTAGCCTTGTCATCCTAGGAAAGCGTTGTAGGAGGTCAGGGAGATACTCCCAAGTGGTGGTGTTCGGGTGTAGGTGAGACCACTGCACTAGGACTTGAGTCAATGGAGCAGTGTCGTTGTAGATCACCCTTTTGTCAAGCATTGCCAAGGGCTCACCCTCTTCTTCTATGTCTTCAATCGGTACTCGCAGTGTACTACTTGCTATGTCTGCCAGACCAATAGACTTCTTCAGAAGGGAGACGTGGAACACTGGATGAAGTCCCACTCCCTCAGGCAACTGGAGACGGTAAGCTACAAAACCCATCTTAGCCAAAATTTTGAATGGCCCATAGAACTTGGGACTGAGTTTAGAGATTGGCCCTTTGCGGAAAAGGTGTTGTTGCAACCGTCTGACCTTTAGATAGACCTCCTCTCCTTCTTCAAACTGCCTTTCTATTCGATGTTTATCCGCCAACTGCTTCATTCGTTGACTTGCTAGGGCCAATTCCTGCTTAATGGTTAGTAGAGCTTCCTGTCTGTCCTTCAGATACTGATCAGTTGATGTTTCCGTGGGAGAATAGTGCATTACAGCCAGAATGATGGGGGGGTAGGTATCCGAACAGAGCTTTGAAAGGGGTCATTTTGTGTGCTGTATGATAGTTGGTGTTATACCACAATTGGGCCAGAGCTACCCATCCACTCCAACTTCTTGGCTTGGAGACACATAAGCACCTAAGATAAGTCTCGAGACATTGATTGACTCTCTCAGTCTGCTCATCTGTCTTAGGATGATAGGCAGAGGAAAGATGTAGCTTGATTCCTAGCCCCTGGCATAAGGTCTTCCAAAATTGGCCGGTAAAGATCTTATCATGATCTGACACTATAGCCTTAGGTAAGCCATGTATTTTAAAGACCGAGTCCATCAATTTCCTCACTACTTCAGTGGTTGTGAATGGATGAGCCAATGTGAGGAAATGGTTGAATTTAGTCAATTTGTCCACCACCACCAATAGAGTGCTAGCCCCCTCTGATTTTGGTAATCTCTCGACAAAGTCCATTGAAATCAGTTCCCATGCTTGGGACGGTATTTCCAACGGTTGTAGAAGGCCCGGATAAGGGATGTGCTCATGTTTGCACCTTTAACAGGTAGTGCATTCCATAACAAACCTTGTCACATCCTTCTCTAACCCCTTACAGCAAAAAAAGCTATCAGACCCACCGGTAAGTTACATTGAGTCCTGAGTGCCCACTTATGGGGGAGTCATGCAGGCTTTGGAGGATCTTTTTCTTCAACTGTTCGTCATCCCCAATAACCACTCTGTTTTGGAACCTCAATAGTTCACCTTTTAATTGGTAGTTAGGGTCAGAAGTTGCCTGCACTAAGATCTTAGTAAGCAAATCTTTGATCCAAGGAGTCTGGTCATAGTTGTGGGTAATGTCTTGCACCCAATCCGGAACTAAGGCCGAGATGGCCTGACAGGAGGTTGAGCCATCTCTCCTTGACAGAGCATCAGCTGCTCTCTTTCCCTTTACGGTAGAGAATGATGAAGTCAAATCCCATGAGTTTGGTAATTCCCTTTCTTTGTAATTGATTATGTACTCTTTGTTGGGATAAGAATTTCAGACTCTCATGGTCTGTCTTAATGGTGAATTTCTTGCCTTCTAAGTAATATCTTCATTTCTCCACAGCTATTAATACTGCTAGCAACTCCTTGTCATATATACTCAACCTCATGTGCCTTGGGGCCAATGTTTGACTTAGATAGGCCACCAGTCTTCCTTCTTGGCTAAGCACAACCCCTATACCAGTGTCACAGGCGTCTACTTCCAAAATAAACTCCTTGGAAAAATCTGGTAGAGTTAATGTTGGGGCCTGAGTCATGGCTGCTTTAAGAGATTCAAATGCTTCCTCTGCTTTCGGTCCCCAACCAAAACTATTCTTCTTTAGCAGATTGGTCAGTGCCTTGCTAATCACCCCATAGCCTTTTATAAACCGTATATAGTACCCGGTAAGACCTAGGAATCTTCTCAAGTCCTTTAGGGTCTTAGGTTAGGGCCAACTCTTCATAGCTTCAATCTTGTGAGGATCGGTACTAACTCCATGTCCAGATATGACATGGCCCAAGTACTCAACCTTCTCTTTTGCGAATGAACATTTAGTCCTTTTCACATACAATTTATGGAATCTAAAGATCTAAAATGCCAGCTTGAGATGAGATAGGTGCTGGTCTAGGGTGGAGTTGTATATGAGGATGTCATCGAAGAATACCAATACGAATTTACACAGATAGGGAGCAAATATATGGTTCATTAATGCTTGAAATGTAGCAGGAGCATTAGTTAGGTCAAATGGCATTACCAAGAATTCATAATGCCCTTGATGGGTTCTAAAAGCGGTCTTAGGGCAATCAACTGGGTTCATTTTGATTTGGTGGTAACCGAAGGTCAAATCAAGCTTAGAAAAAATGGATGCTCCGGTTAATTCGTCCAACAGATCTTCAATAATAGGAATAGGGAATTGATTCTTGATGGTTAGTGAGTTAAGCTGCCTATAATCCACATAGAACCTCCAAGTGCCATCTTTTTTTTTTACTAGGAGGACTGGTGAGGCATATGAGCTTTGGCTTGGTTGTACTAGGTTTTTGGACATCATTTCTCTTATAAGTTTTTCTATTCTTGCCTTTTGTATAGGAGAGTATCGATAGGCTTTTAGGTTTATTGGTTTACTGTTGGTTTTAAGGTGAATGGAGTGGTCAAGGATTCGATAGGGTGGAAGGGTTTGGGGTGTGGCAAACAAATCCTCAAATTCCATTAACAAATTGTGAATGGGTCTAAGTGGGTGTACCTTACTGTCCTCAGCTTTCAAGGGATTGTCCATGTGTGAGGCATGCTTTTGATCTCCAATTGCCCTTACCCCAACATCCACAACATAAATTGAATGTAGTTGTCCTACGGTTGTACTTCCCTGTTCCACTAGCTTCTGAATTCTTTTCCTTGAAACGGCCTTACATTCCCCAGTTTCTTGACTCCCATGTAAAGTCACTTGTTAGCCCTCCCAGTTAAAGGTAACCTCCAGGGTGTTAAAATCAAACACAAAGAGGCTTATTGTCTTCATCCAATCTACCCCTAAAACAGCATGACACCCTCCTAGCTTGAGTATTCTCAAATTAGCCGAGAATTCACGCCCGCTCATTAGCCACTTGAATCCCATGCTCTTGAATTGACTTACCATCTTAGTCCCATGGCTATTAGGACTAATAGAGGGGGAGTTTCTTATAGGTCGCACTGCAAGCTGTTGGCGGTTGTCTCTTCTAGGAAGCTATGAGTGCTGCCACTGTCAATCAACACTACTAGATTCCTTTTTCAGACCAACCCTTTCACCTTAATGACCCTACCAGCTGCTTGGCCTTGCAAGGCATGCATGGAAATTTCACCCCCTTCGTTCCCCTCCAAAACCTCTTCATTTCCTTCTATCCCAGCTTCCTCCTTTTCTTCTACCTCCTGTCCTTCCATAGTTAGGAGGAGTTTCTTACACTGGTGGCCCTGCCCATACTTATCTCTGCAACGAAAACGTAGCCCTAACTGTCTCTTTTGGTCCATCGACAGGTTCCTTGGCTATACAGTAAGTTGAATGACCTTACT
Organism: Diospyros lotus; assembly: GCF_014633365.1. Classification (NCBI taxonomy): domain Eukaryota; kingdom Viridiplantae; phylum Streptophyta; class Magnoliopsida; order Ericales; family Ebenaceae; genus Diospyros; species Diospyros lotus. The sequence continues at coordinate 9,690,711 of NC_068339.1, read as the reverse complement.
TGTGGGTCCTCCTCTCAGCCATTCTGAATTATTACCCTTGTGATATCCCCCATAGGTGTGATCCTCCCTGCTTCTTTTAGACGACAACCTATGTCTCCTAGCAAGGGTCTCCATTGATAGCTCATGTAGGCAAGCTTGTTCAGCCGCTTGTGCCACAGTTGTGGGGTACAACATCTTAACTGTCGGCCTAATTAACTCCTCCAACCCATTGATAAAGCTTGAAACAAAATATTCGTCATCTAATTAGGGATGAGACAATGAGAGTAAGAACCTCAACTCCTCGAATCTAGTTTGGTATTCCTCCACCGTTCCATTTTGTTTCAATTTGTTAAACTCCTCAATTACATCAGATCTGGTCTTCTTTCCAAACCTTCGGCACAGTTGGTTAACAAACTCTGGCCAACTCAAATCCATCCTACCATGGCTCCAATTTTGGAACCATGCATCCGCCACATCATCTAAGTAGGAAGCAACCATACATATCTTATCACCTTCAACAACTCGATGTTGATAGAACATCTATTTACATCGGTGTATCCACCACCTCAGTTTGTCCCGATCAAAGGCCAGAATCTCCATTCTCGGACCGGAATGGGGTGGATTGATCCCTCCATAACACCTATGGTTCAGTCCTTCTCCCAATTCAACTTGATCTTCTCCACACCTTGGCTCCTTTGGTTGCGGTTTGTTCATCGGTGAAGTTAGGATAGGTGCTAATGTTGTCCTCGGAGGAAAATCAGTTGGCAAACTGACATTCGCCTGCCGAGCAAACATGCTCAAAGCTGCCGTCAATTGCTAGCTGAGTCCAACGAATTCTTCTCGAATTCCGTTCACTACTCGATCCAATGTGGACGTGTGTTCTGATCTACTCTGGTGGATCTCCTCTTGAGTGTTCTGAATTCCCAATTCCATCGTCTCCAATTTGTCATCCACCTGCTCCTGGTGCTGTCGCAATCCTAATTCGATTGCGTCCAATCTATTCTCCATCTGCTTCGCACACGTACCGTCAGCCATCACCTCTACCAGGTCGTCGGCTCTGATACTAAATGTCAGGTACTAATCTGACAGTAGGAATTCTTCCGTAAATTTGGAAGAACGAGCAGAGGCGGGAAAGGATTGAGAAGGAGAAATAAGGAGAAATTAGAGAGTAGAACTAGAGATGAGAGAATTGAGAAATAGAGGGAAATGAATCTGTGGAATAATCCTCACATGAATCTCCATCCTCGTCTTATCTGGTATTTATAGAGGAATTACAAGACTTGGCGCGGCAATTAGGAAATTTGCTCATGCGCGCGCCTTTTGAATTAGCCTTTCACTATTTTATTACATAAATGCCCTACTCACCTCTAATTACAACCATACCCTTGGTCTATGACATACTTTATGTACTACTATGGCGATTATTTCCAATTGATACAGGACACGACATTAAGCTAAAATTTTGGTGGCATGACATATAAATGAAGTTGCAAGTGCTAATGTCAAAATTAACCAGTATCTATTGGGCCCTAAGCTATGACACAATCATCTAGGATGATATCCAATATAGAGGCTGTTTGGTACTGTTTGCTTTTTAAGCACAGCAGCTTTTAATCAGCTTGGATATGCAAGGTGATATACTTGGTGATCTATGGTCCAATGATTAGGATGTGATGGATTTACTGTTGGTGTATATCATAAAAGGTATTGTGGAGGATTGGGACAAGAATCAACCAATATTAGTCTAGCCTCTGCAAGTCTGTCTAACTACAGCACATAGGGAAGATGGCATTTTGTTTGCGGTGTTTATTTTCTGAGTTATCTTTTTATCTTGTCTTTCTGTGCAGAGGCACCTGCTAGATATTCTTGACAAGGTTACAGCAGATGATATTTTGGTGGTTTTATCTGTTGCACACATTTGTGGTAAAGCATGTGAGATACTGCTAACAAGGTGCATTCACAATATTGTCAGGTCTGATGTTGATATCATAACTCTTGATAAAACCTTGTCCCCACATATTGTCAAACAAATTGTTGATTCACGCATAGAAATTGGTTTACATGTGCCTGAAAACTGTGGCTTCCCTGATAAACATGTGAAAAGAATACATAGGGCTCTGGATTCAGATGATGTTGAGTTAGTCAGGATGCTTCTGAAAGAAGGGCATACTACTCTAGATGATGCGTGTGCGCTTCACTATGCTGTTGCATATTGTGATGTGAAGACGACGACGGAACTTCTTGATCTTGGAATTGCTGATGTTAACCACAAGAATGCAAGGGGCTACACTGTGCTGCATGTTGCTGCAATGAGGAGAGAACCAAAAATTATAGTGTTTCTTCTAACTAAAGGAGCCCGACCAGCCGATCGGACACCTGATGGTAGAAAAGCAATTCAGATCTCAAAGAGGCTCACCAGGGCTGTGAATTACCATAAGTCTACTGAGGAAGGAAAAGCATCTCCCAGGGATCTATTGTGCATAGAGATATTGGAGCAAGCAGAAAGAAGAAATCCATTACCAAGTGAAGCTTCACTTTCTCTTGCAATGGCTGGTGATGATCTGCGAATGAAACTGTTATATCTTGAAAATAGAGGTAAGTCACACTCTAATCTCTTAACTTCCTCTATTTCCTTTAGCCTGATTATGGATTACTATGTTTCAGTAGCAGTTTTCCTTTTTTGTTGTTTATTTTTCTCCTTTGCTTTTTATGCATTTCTGCTTGCTTAATAGCATATTAATGTTATCACTTCACTGCATTGAAATTTGAGAACTGACCAATTCCTGCAGTGCACATTTGGCATGCTGAATTCTTTATGTTCTAAATGTGGGAACATGCATTGTAAGGTATTAGTATCAACTGCAGTGTTCTCTGACAAGACTAATACATGGTACAACTACTTGTTCAACATGGACATCATGAGGTGTATAATTGTTATAATAATTTGAAGCCCTGACTGGGTGCCGTTCAAGAGTTCTCCTATGTCCCCTAGGTCTGGGGGGTCTGGGGTTCAGACCTTAAACCCATCTTGCTTGTAGGAGGATGACCTAGACCTATGATGCCAAAAATAGCAGTGGATATAGGGCTTGGGTCCGTGTTGTGGTGGGGTTAGGGTGATGGACTCGTCTTTCTGATAGTAACTATGGCTCAAACCAGACATTCCCCAATGAGGAAGGGCTCTCATGGTCACGTCCAAAGGGGGTTGCTATGCTGGCTGCCCCACCTTTCTTTTATCAAGCGGAAAAAAAAAAATCCTGAATGGGTATCACATAAAAAAGGGGAAAAAAAAAAAGAATAAAAGGGAAACATATTACTTTAAACATAGGACAGCAAAGAGTACCAGAGATTAGTGTAATTATGATTTTCCTTTATTCGCATTGTGAAGGGCTGAGAATAATATGCTGGTGCATTTATCGCTGATATAGGATAATCATTTCTATCTGGTTGAGCCTTCTAATAGACTTTTGCATGCTCTTGATTATAGGACAGGATTAGAATCCTAGTGTCCATAGTGTTCTAAATATTGATTCTGCTTTCCATTGAATTTGCTTTGGTTCATATCTATCCAATGAAACAGGTCTTCCTTTGTACCCCTTCCATTTTATTTTACTGGGATCCTTCACATCTTGCTTGTCTTGGACTCTTTATGTTTTGAACATTAAAGTTCTTTTATATCAGCCAAGTATCTCTGCTTCAGAGTTTATACTTAATCCATAGTTTTAACTTCTTTTACATACTACACCTTTTTCAATTTTGATGTCTAAATCCACAACATGTGCATCTGGGAAAACTTGATAAGTTTTTCTATTAAAATAGAATACCGTTAGAAGTTTGTCAAAAAGAGAAAGACAACCATTAGAAATAGAAATAAAAATAAAATAATAGCCAAGTTTTCAGCATCATAAACGAACTTTGACTTCTTTAAGTTTTGTATTAAATGGGCTTTGATGCATAACCTTTGCAATTGGTTCCAAAAGAGATGCTTCTGAGCATCATAACCCTGTTATTCTTATTTCAGATATTTAAACAGGGTGTACTGTATTAAAGTTAATAACTAACTATTGTCAGACTAGGTCTCTGACTTTCTTTGTGTTTGGTAAAGCTAGTATCTTTCGCTTCTGGAATAAATTTTCCTTTTTGTGAGCCTTTTGAGTTATTTTTTATTAGGTTTTATATTTTCTTCATTTTTGAGATTGCTGGCATCCTTCCGTGTCTAAAATTCTTTCTTCTTTGAACAAATTCTAGGATTAAAAGATATTTATTGCTACTACTATTATTATTGTTATTCTTTTTATTTATCCAAGTGGATCTTTATTAGAACTATCGTTAATCATAAGATTTGATCAACCATGGGTATATTAAATACATAGCCTTAATGTCTCTTCTGTGCATTAGAAATATCAATTGGGTTATTAAGATTTTTTTAATGAAGCAACTTACTCACATAGGGGTTCTAGTTTTCCCCGAGCCAAAGATCTAATGAAGAAAGAGAAGTTAAAATCTAACGTTATGTTTGGAAATAGGATTTTTTGACGGATGGGAAATGTAAAGAGAATAATATATTTATGCATATGCATAAGAACACTCAATTTTCTTTTTTATTCTTTTCCTTGCATGAATTCTAGTTCCCAACATAGGATGAAAGATAAAAAAGGGAAAATTTGCCCACAAAAGAATGGTGCTAGCTTTCTCAAATAATGAAGAAAGTAAAATACTCGAGGAAGGGGTTACCAACAGTTGGAAAGATACTAGCTTTCCCAAATATTGAAAAAGGTCAACAACAACAGCAATCACAAGTTTTAATATATGAATTCTGACATCCAACCATCTCTATTTCTGGTCATATTCTTTAATCAAAAAAGGCCAAATACCTAATAAAAAGTAGGAAGAAGTCAAAGACTTAAAAAAGAAGAATGCAATAGACTAAGGCACAAAGTTTCAATGGTCAATAAAAATTGTGTAACCTATGTATGCTTGTATGTGAAGAAGTTTATGGAGAAAGAAGTAGATGAAGACTTAAAGAAAATGGTGAGAAACTCTCATGCATGACATGAGAAATAATTGCCTTACAAAATGGTCATGGATAGAGAAAATTGACTAGTTAGAATTCATGTAACTAAATCCACTTAGTTGGAGCAAGGCTTTAATTTATATATATTGTCTTTTTTTTTAGAAACAAGGCATTAATATGTTACTGTTATTATCTATGCTTATATGGATGTGAGAGCCATGCCAAAATGTTTAATTCAGATTAAGGTAATCAAACTAAAGTTTAACTCACCTGATGATAATAAAAAAATAATCTAATATATTAAATAAGGAACCAAGTAAAGCCATAGACCTCAATCCTAAAGGGAAAAGCAAAAGAAATAAATCTATGAATTCCCAAAAAATTTCTATTTTGTGCCCAAAATTTATCACAATCCACGCAAGGAAATCTTTTACAAATTAGAGGGGGCATTTGTTAGCACATTAATTTTAATCTAATGACAGATTATCACATAAAATGAAGAGGTGATGTGTCACTTGGTTGCACGGAAACGGGAACGAGAAACGTTTTTTAGACGAAACGAAAACGAGGAAACGATATTTTTCCAAAAAAGTAGGAAATGAAAATGCAGGGTAAAGTGTAAATTAAAAAAATATAGAAGTTTTTTTTTTTGTAAATATAATTTATAATATAAAAAATTATAAAAAATAGTTCAATCATAAACAATAAACATAAGGATATCATTTTCTTATAGAAAAAACTTAACTCATACCATTTTCTTTATAGGATTTAATTGTTAATTATTTTCTTATTCTCTTTCCACAAATTGTACATAAGGGAAACATTTCGGGCTATATTTTTCGTTTCCAAAATGGGAAACAATTCAAAAACGCTAAAATGACATCTTCGAGCTATTTTCGTGCTTCAAAGATGCGTCATATAAAAGAATCAGCTAATTTGAATTTTAATAGATCACATAAAAGACAGTGATAATGGATTGAAAGGGGGTTAAAGAAAAATCATTGGAAGGAAAGGAAAAGAATCTTGAAAAAATTTATAGATGACTTTGTCATGGGACAAAGGTTGTAATGGCGGGAATTGTAGTTAGGCAGTTGTGGCCTATTTCAATTTCAAATAATATGTAATATTTGAATTTTAGGTAGCCAATTGGTGCCTTTTTCGAGCTTGGGTCAGTATAAATATCAACTAATCCCGCTCCATTGGAACATCCTGGAATAGAATTGATTTCATTTTTCATCTCTCTCTCTCTCGCGATCTCCCTCTCATTACTCTCTGTCCTCTCCCTCCTTACTTCAATTCCCACCAATTCCCCCCAATACAAAGGAGAATTCTCCCTAGTCAAATTTAATTTTGACAATTTGATACTAGAGCATGGTCTTGGGCAGTGATCTCCATTCTCTCTTATGATGGCCGACAACACCCACATGAAATTGATAGAGGCTCAATTGCAAGAAGTCACAACAATGGTGGCATACATGCAGGTCAAGATGGGAAATATAGAGTCGATGATGGAATTGGTGGTGGAGAGAAGAATCAATGGGGCTATGGAACGATGGCACGAAGAGAGCTGCGAACAGAACAATTAGTTGAGAGATTAGATGCGACAATTCATGTGGTTGTTCACAAGCCACAACCAGGTAAGACTCTCCCCTGAATTTCCTCCCAGGGGGAGATCGGATTCGATCTTACTAGGGCAAGGACATGCCCACCGAACTGAGGAATCCTCAAAATTCGAGGTTGATTCGACAGTTGTAGGGGAGAACATGATGGAGATGAGGCAAAGTGTTCGGGCTATTCATAATTAGCCTGGCTTCCCAATGCGGAAGCTAGAAATCCCAATGTTCGATGGATTGAACCCAAGCTGGTGGGTGCGCCGGTGTAAGAGAATGTTCATTGTTTACAATATATCTGAACAATAGTCGGTGATTCTTGCAGCTGCCTATTTCAATCATGCCAGAGATGCATGGTTCCAATGATGGATGAGAGCTAAGGAAGGTTGCCGTTGGGCAAAATTTGTGGAGGATCTGTGTGAATGATTTGGAGATCGAAATATGTTGGATGTTGTGGAGGCGTTCAATAAGCTAAGGCAAGAGGGATCGGTTCGATCATATCAACTGAGGTTTGAGGGGCTCAAGTCTCTCATGTTGATTTTGAGTGAGACCCATCGTGAAGATGTTACAAGCCCCAAAACTATAAAACAAGCCGTGAAGTGCGTGAGATTGCAAGAATTGTTAGTGGAGGCTCTAATGAGGAAACGTAGATGGCAAATGAAGGGAATGAACTCCGATGTCACTCAATAGGGAACAAAGGATTTAGCGGGGGGGGGGGGGGGGGAGGGAGGAATAACCAAGGGGTGAAAGGAGTAAGCAACTCTACTGCCATTATCCTTGCCCCAATAACCAATGGGAAGATCACGGAGCAGATGAGGTAGGTCGGTTTATATTTTCATTGTGGGGATAGGTGTACTCCAGGGCATCAATGTCAGAGATAGCTCCTACTATTAGAAGGAGAAAAAGAAAAGAAGAGATAGAGGTAGTGGATGAAGAGACTAATATTCTTGCAGAATTAGCAGGGGATGGAAATGTAGAGAGCTCTCTCCATGCCCTAAGGGGACTAATTAATAGGGACTGACAAGATCATCAAGGTAGAAGGGAAGGCTGAGGATTGCAGACTTATGGTTTTAATCAACAGTGGAAGCACACATAGCTTCCTAAACAAAAGTACAACTAAGAAATCGAATTGCGAGCTAACGGGAACCCAACCACTGTCGATGACGGTAGCAAATGGCCACAAGGTGATGTGTAAATCAGCCTGCGTAGGATTCTGTTAGGAAATGCATGGAGAGACATTCAAAGTTGACCTAAGGTTACTCAAACTTGGGGGATGTGATATTGTCTTGGGGGTGGACTGGATGAAGGGGGTGAGCCCCATTAGTTTTCACTTTAATAAGATGGAACTAATGTTTGAAAAAGAAGGTAGAAGAATGACACTTACTGGCAGTCCTGAAACAGGGGTGTGCAAGATGATTTTAGGGAAGAAGTTGCAAAAAATATTCAAAAGTAAATGGGCATAGGTGGCTCAACTCTTTTCGATCCATGTGGTGGAGCCAATGGGAGATGACCAAGAATAGGAAGGAGAATTGAGGTTCTCTATCAACTGCCAACCTCCACCCCAATAGAAGGTGCACGAACTCGATTTACTTGATTGAATAACTTGAATTTGAGGACCTATTCATGGAACCTAACTCTCTGCCTCCCAGCAGACCCCTAGACCATTCTATCACCCTCAAACTCAACACTGAACCGGTTAACATAAGGGTCTATTGATACCCTCCCAAGCAAAAAGCAGAAATTGAAAGGATGATAAAGGACATGCTTAAAAAGTCCATTATTAGGCCCAGTCAAAGCCCATATGCCTCATCAATACTCCTTGTTAAGAAAAAGGATGGTAGCTGGCGTTTCTGCGTTGACTACTGATAGCTAAACACCCACACTGTCAAAAACAAATTCCCTATCACTATCATAAAAGACTTATTAGATGAATTGAAACATGCCACTATCTTCACTAAATTGGACCTATGATTGGACTACCATCAAATCCACATGAATCCTAATGACATACCTAAAACAACCTTCACCACTCACCATGGGCATTATGAATTTTTGGTGATGCCTTTTGGGCTCACCAATGCCCCTGTCATATTCTAAGCTTTAATGAACTAAATTTTCGAGCCATACCTCAGAAAATTCATTCTAGTTTTCTTCGTTAATATCCTTGTGTATAGCCCTTTGTTCCAACAACACCTAGACCACTTGAGAACCACACTAAAGGTCCTTAGATTCAACCAGTTGTTTATTAAGAAATCAAAGTGTCCCAATGCACAACAGAAGTGGAGTACCTGGGACATGTGATATCTAGTGCTAGAGTGAGCACTGATCTAAAGAAAGTGGCTGCCATGACAGCATGGCTAAGACCTACCAATGTGAAAGCGGGTTCTTGGGTTTGACTGGGTACTACTGGAGGTTTGTGAGGAATTACGGAGTGATCAACAAGCCCTTGATGGATTTACTAAAGAAGAAGGGATTCAATTGGAGTGATAAGGCAGAGGAGGCCTTTGAACGACTTAAGAAGGCCATGAGTGAAGTACCTACTCTTGGTCTACTTGATTTCACCAAGCCATTCATACTAGAGACAAATGCAAGTAGCTCGGGGGTAAGGGTAGTACTTACACAAGAGGGCAGACCCCTGGCATTCATCAGCCAAGCCTTGGCACCTAGACATCAAGGGTTGAGTGTTTATGACAAGGAGTTGCTATCAGTGTTGATTACGGTAGATAAGTGGAGGCATTATTTGGAAGGGGGTCAGTTCACATCAAAACTAACCTTGAAAGCTTGAAATTCTTGCTACAACAAAGGTTGCACTCTCACCTATAGAAGAAAGGGATAATGAAGCTTATGGGATTAGACTATGTAATCCAATATCAGAGGGAAAGGGAGAACAAGTCTGCCAATGCCCTATCCCAGTGTGTGGAAGAAGGAACCATGGCATCAATCATCTCATTCATTCCTGATTGTATCAGGAAATCATTGCCAGCTATGAGAAGGATGAATGGTTCAAGGAATTATTGGAGCAACTCATCATAGACCCAGATAGCAAGCCAGGATTCTCACTAAACGACGGGGTAATGCGGTACCAAGGGAGATTGGTAATTGGGGATAATGAGCAACTAAAGGAGTAAATCCTCCAAGCCTTGCATGGATCCTCCCTAGGAGGCCACTCAGGTATGCAAAAGACTTGCCACTGAGTTAAACAACTATTCCATTGGCCAAAACTAAAGAAATGGATAGTAGAGTATGTCATCAAGTGTGATACATGTAAAAGGTGTAAACATGAGACTGTTGCCATGCCTAGGCTACTGCAGCTTTTAGCTACCCCAAAAGCATGGTCTAGCTTGTTGATGGATTTCATAGAAGGATTGCCAAGGTCGGAGGAAAGAGATTGTGTACTGGTGGTAGTGGACAAACTCACCAAATTTGCCTACTTCATAGGGTTGTCACATCCATTCATAGCGCAAGAGGTGTCCTGGGTTTTTTGGGACCAAATGGTTAAATTTCAAGGGGTTCCCCAATCCATAGTGTCAAATCGAGACAATGTATTCACCAGCCTGCTTTGGAAAGAGTTGTTGAGGTGTTTGGGTACAAAATTACACATGTCATCAGCATATCACTCGGAGACAGATCGTCAAATGGAGAGGGTCAACCAATGTTTAGAAACATACATGCAATGTCTTTGTTTCCTACAACCTAAGGGATGGCACTGATGGTAGTCCTTAACCCAGTGGTGGTACAATTCTTGCCACCATAGCTCCATCAAGATGACCCCATTTGAGACCCTATATGGATATAAACCACCCCTACTGCCTACCATCCCGAGGCTTACTACAGTGGCTACGTGGACTCCTATCCAAACACAGACAGCATGTGCTGAATTTGCTTCAAAATGAATTGGCTAATGCTAAAAATAAGGCTAAACAGTTTGCAAATCGGAGGAGGAGTGACAGGGAATTTGCAGTAGGAGATAAGGTTTACTTAAAATTGAGGCATGCCCATTTGAAGGCTTTAGCCCAAGGTCAGATCTCTAAACTAAGCCCTAAGTATTATGGTCCCTATCCTATCGTGGCAAAGGTGGGAAAAGTCACATACAAGCTTCAATTACCTGAGAACTCTCAAATACATCCTATGTTCCATGTGTCACTACTCAAAAGGATTAGTTGGGGCAAGCCCAATGAGTGCAGCCTTACCACCTACTCAATGAAGCTCATGAAGAGTCAAAACCCTTGGCCATCATCGATAAGAGGGTTATTTACTGGCAAGGAGCCCAAGTGACACAAGTTTTAGTGCGTTGGTCCAATCTACATCCAGAGAACAATACATGGGAGTACCTCCTAGACCAACTCTCAATTTCCAAAGGTGGCGGCGGGGATACTCTAAATTTCTTGAGGGCAAGGAATGTCCTAGTTGGGGGGGGGGGGGGGGGGGGGGGTTAAGAATTGTCATGGGACAAAGGTTGTAATGGCAGATGGCAGGAATTACAGTTAGGCAGTTGTGGCCTATTTCCATTTCAAATAATATGTAATATTTGAATTTTAGGCAGCCAATTGGTGCCGTTTCTGAGCTTGGATCAGTATAAATATCAATGGATCCTGCTCCATTGGAACATCTTGGAATAGAATTGATCTCATTCTCCAGCCTAATTCTCATTCTCTCTCTCATTATTCTCTGTCCTCTCCCTCCCTACCTTCAATTCCCACCAATTCTCCCCAATACAGAGGAGAATCCTCCCTTGTCAGATTCAGTTCTGACAGACTCTAGAAATTTTAAGGATTGTGTTGTATAGGTAAATAAATTGTTTCAATTATTTTTCCATTCTTTTATTTCTTAAATGTTCTAAACCTATATAATCATTTGTAATTCCTGGAGGTTCTAAATCTTTACTCAATAAAATTATTTTTTGGAACCATTTCTTTGTCTATTCTATAATTCATTAATTGGAAGCTTTGTTTTCTTGAACAAGTAATTAATGATCTGTGATGGAAGCTGGAATCCACATGAGATGAATATATGTTACTGTTAGTCAATGTGAATTTCAAATGATCAAAAATTTGGAATGTGTGACTAATAATAATATCATAAAAAAATAATTATAGTAACATCAATAATAAAAGAGAATAATTGTTTGCCCTTTACTTTTAAGTAACTCATCATGGTCTGTCTTTACAGGAATTATGCTCACCTGCTATTAGGGAACCAAGCAGATAGAATGTTTCTTCTGCAGTAGAAACATGCAGTATTTTCAATCTGTTTGCCCATTGTTGCTATCCTTGTCTTATTTTCTGGTAAAGACTTAAAAAAAAATGTAGTTCTGTGCAGGCTTGTTATGATGATTAATATTAACTAATTGACCATTGCCAGTTGGATTAGCAAAGCTTCTCTTCCCCATGGAAGCCAAAGTAGCAATGGATATTGCTCAAGTGGATGGTACTTCAGAATTTACATTGGCTGGCATCAACTCTACGAGTCTGGCTGGTGGCCAGAGGACAACTGTGGACTTGAATGATGCACCTTTCATCATCAAAGAGGAGCATTTGGATAGGCTAAAAGCACTCTCCAAAACAGGTAATAATAATTCATAATTTTGTTTGTTTTTTCAATTGAAGTGCTTTCTACATTGAATCTGAAACCCTGATGTCATCAGGCATGAACCCTAAACCCTCAGACTCATCAAGAAAATATTTTTCTTGGTCTAGCAAGAGAATAATGAGATAAAGTTCCAACACCATCTTATATGGAGAAGTTTGATGAGATGACAGTGAATGAAGATAATTGATATAGCTGTGTTGCCAAAATACCTACATAAGAACATTTATTTTCCAGTTCTTCCTTTTCCTCCCACAAATCCAAGTTCCCAAAATGCTGTTGAGGGTTGAATTTCAAAATTTCTGTTTTTCACCACAATGTCATAATCGCCATACGGAATCATCTGTTTATATAAAAAAATAATCTGAAATCATATGATATAATGCTGTTTGGCATTATCAATTATTAGAATGTGAATACTATTGTAAAATTGCATGTAACCTCTTCCACTCTGTTTTGATTTTTGTTTTTTCTCGTTGTATGAGCAGTGGAACTGGGGAAGCGTTTCTTCCCTCGGTGTTCAGAAGTACTCAACAAAATCATGGATGCCGACGACTTATCACAGCTAGCTTATATGGAGAACGAGTCTGCCCAGGAGAGGCAACTGAAGAAGGAGCGGTATCTGGAACTCCAAGAAATTCTGTGCAAGGCATTTGATGAGGATAAAGAGGATTTTGGTTGGTCTACCTTATCTTCTTCATCATCATCAACTTCCATAGACTTGACCAAACCTAATGGTACGCTTATCTTCAAGAAATAGGCGACTGCAATTGCAACCCAGAAAAAGCATCCCGCTCTTGTACCATATTGTCCTCTATTACCTCAGTTATAGGTGAGAATGAGCCAAATCGTATAGTTTCCAATATGATTATCAGGATTTTTTTTTTTTTTTTTGGTCTGGTTAATTTTTGAGAAATTATAGGTCACTTGCTATATTTATGTATCCTAAGTACCAGGTTCAAATTTTTGGATGCAATGTGCATCTTTGTGCAAAAATCTATTCACACTAATCTGTATTATCTCAGAAGGAACACTATGCAAAATTATGTTGATTGTGAAATGCATGCAGTGTCAGTCCCTTGCATTATCATTTTAGAGTGCGATTTTGTTCACCTCCTTTAACGGGGTGAACGTAACCCTGTCAATTTTTTGGGCCTAATGTTTTGAATACCAACCTTTTTCCTCATTCTCTCTCCTCTCCTCTCTCCTATCTCTTCTCTCTCCCCTTCCCTCTTCTTCTCTAACAAGCCTCTCGCCGTCACCATCTCACAGCGATTGTATCCTCCCTCTCCACGGCGGTCGGCATGCCAGAGGCGATGAGACAACGTGAGACAAGAGGAAGGCGATGAAAGACTCGTTGGAGAAGAAAAGAAAAGAAGAAAAGAAAAAAGGAGAGAAGAGGAGAGGGCTTCATTAGTTTTTTGACGGGTTATGTTCACCCCTTTAAAGGGGGTGAACCAAATTGCACTCATCATTTTATCCCATCCTTCTAAGGACATAAAAGTCCCTGTGCCCATACTTCATTACTCTTGATAGAAGAAAAGAGGAGCTACATCTTCTTGGATTTGGAGCAGCAAGGTTCCAGAAGAACATACCTGACATGTCGGGGTTCGCTCTAGGGCTAATAATCAGGGGACAACTGGGTTAATCAAGGACTCTCTGAATTCCAGAGTTGCTTGAGATGGCCCGGAAATAAATGACAGAGAGACAAGAGGATGTGTAATCTCATGGATTCTTGCTCAAAAGTGTCAGTTGAAGGCAATACTCAGTAATAATATATGTCAAGATCCTCTCAGTAAACTACTACCAATGGAGGATCAAGTCGTGACAGGTTGTTTCCAGGTTCACATGGCTAAGGACACTCTGGCTGTACTTGGTTTCCTTAGCATCACTTGGGATTTAGCATTCTGTTAAATGGTCTGCTTGCCTGTGCATCTGCAAGTTGGAAATCCTTCCATTTCAAGAATCCAGTACCAAGGCCAGTGTAACCTCATTAGCCCAAACTCTTATTGCTAAATTCAGGTTTTATGCCAGATTAATGATGTGCTTCGATCTATGGTCTTGGAAGGACAAGAAAAAAAAAGATGACTCCATTTTTCTCATCATTTTAGTGACTTATGAGCCATGTTTATTAAAGCATGGCTATACGACTTTCAATAAATAAATAAATAAAAGCATATCTATATGATTTAAGGCACAGCCCCTCCTAGGATAAATACAATCCCAGCAGGCTGAGATTATCTGTGTCTGACCCTGCCTGATGGTTTGTTGATTTGCTTTTATCCTATATTTTATTTATAGCTAGCTAAATGAAAATTTCTTTAAGACGTTTATTAGATAACTTTATTATTATATGGTAGAGAGTGTTGGCAATGAAGTATTAGTATGTGTAAAATTTAAGTGTATTAGAGATGATATTAAGCTGGATGTATTTTTGTAAAATAAAATATAAAACTAAAAATGGGTTTGTTATATTTGAAGATAAGATGTATGAATTATAATAAAAATTGTTTGATTATGTGAGAAAAAAAAAAAAATAGAGCTTGAGAGCCTCATGGGTGAAAAAGAAAAACACTAGTCACACTAGTGTAAAATTCATATGACTAATTTTGTACAATAAATTCTGTGCGTTATTTTTATTTTATTTATTCATATATGAGATTAGAGTGAGAGAAAATAGGGGATGTAATAATTTGAATTTGTAGAAAGTTCTTAGGTGGGACCAATTCCATTGCCACATGTTTAAGAATGAGATAATCTTTGATAAAAATTGATAAGAAACTCTAGATGGGTCCTTTTTTGTCTATAAGCTTTGTTTATGTCCACAAACAATCATTTGGGGCCTCTTTTCCCTTGCCTCTTTTCCCTTGCCTCTTTTACTTTTAGGCAACAAATCCAATCTCAAACCCCCCTACCCCGCTCCCTTTTGGCCACATCTTCACCTCCCCAAAATGATCCACCATCTACACTTAATAAAATATTAAGTACAACTGGCGTGGCACAAATTCCATCACAGGATTATGGCATTGCATGAACTTTCAGGTGGAGATTTTACAACACCTATCAGCTTCATCATCCACATATTTTATTAAATAGAATTGAGACGAGATCATCCACTTTGTCAAATGTTAGGGAACACACCCCCTATCTTGTCTCAAAACAATATAATCAATTTCAAGAATAAAGAAATAGGTTCTTGTAAAATTTTGATGTACCAAAAGTGCAACTAAAGCAATACAATAAAGTGTTGTTATAACTAAAATTAAGATTTTTCACTTTATACGAGAATTCATTTACAAAGACATTTTTCACAATTTGAATCCATTAACTTTTGATTATAAAAACACAAAATTTTACAGTTGCCCATCAAGGTTTATCTTATTTTTTTTTTAAAATAAACGAAATTAAGAGAAGTTATGAACTTCTTAATTTGTATAAAATCAGTCTTGTTAAACATTATTTTGATGATTTACCTAATCTTCTAAGTCTTTAACCTTAGCAACAAACTGTAAAAATTTTCCTCCCATAAGCTTGCATAGAGCCGACCCTTCCTCAATTCTAGATGAAGGGGTAGTTTTGTATAACTAGCGACACCCTTAATTAACCAATATTTTATTAGACGAATCTAACACAATATAATTGCATTAATCAAAATGAGCCATTTCTACTAGCAACAAATTATAATAATCTTCATTAAAACCTAACCACATATATATAATATAACTACTTTTTCCGAGCCCCATTGATCTGGACTTTCAGAGTGATATAACCTCCTCTGTAAAATTTTAAATGCCACCCAAATAAATATATGAACAAAGATTCCACACACATAATTCAGGAGAGAGAAGAAATTAACCAGGTAGGAACTTTATATATGAAATTGGAACTAGAATATGAACAGCTGCTATATAGACTTGTACGTTTTGGGTATAGAAGGTAACAAAGACGAGAACAAACTGTGCCATGACTTAAATGGCAGCCCTAATTTGTACATTGCTTTAGAAAGCAGAACTCCACATTTACAGGAGTTGAATAAAAGGGAGAAAAACACAGTAAGAATTAACAATGGAGAGAGAAAGAGAGGAGTTCCTTTGATACAGGCTGCTGCTGGCACCTTCACTAGTGAGCTATTCAAAGAAAGAAAAAGGCCTATGTATGGATCCATCCGAAGTTTCTACTGATCTCCTCTAACCTGCTCCTGTAAATAAAAACTCATCAACTTCGCAATTGTAAAAGGACAATAAATATAATATAGACAAAAAAAAAATGAGTGGCTCATAATAAATTTCATCTTCTTGGCATTTTTCCTGTAGAAAATTCAGAAAAAGAACAAGGAGATCATACCAGTGAAATTACAGCTTCAGTTCAACACAACCCACTTGCCCCACCATGTCCTTGGCTATCAGATTCTCCAGTTCTAGAACAATCTTAGACTGGTGCTGCGCCATTTCTGCCTCTGCCTGAGCTTCATTCTCAAGAATCAGTTCATCCTCCAGCAGTTTCTCCCACAAGATGTAGTTATCAGAGCAGAAATCTGGGCTACTTGACCCAGAAGCTCCATTAGCCTCCTGGTCTTGGCCAGGGCTTCCCCCCTCGTCCAATGAAGCAGGGAACAGTATTTCCACTTCCTCCTGATTTTGGCTCCGCCCATTTGAAATTTTCTTAGCAATTTGCATTGAATCTCTGTTTTCATTGCTTCCAGGGGCTGCCAATCTCCTCTTCTTCGCGATTTGGCCGTCGCAGAGCTCACTCTTCTGCCTCAGAAGCCGGATGAATTGATGAAGAAAGGCAGGATTGGTGAAAGCTTTGGCCATGAAGATGAAGATCTGTTTCTGCCTGCACTCGTTATTTTCTATGCGCTCTTTAATGGCGGCCAAGTAACTGTCTGTGTTCTCTTGTTGCTGCTTCAGCTTCAGGATTTCCATTTTCATTTTGTTCTTGTCACTCCTCAGATTTTCTAGCTCGTTTTCTATTCCGAAATTTACTGAATCAAGCCAGGCTGGTTTCATGGCCCCTTGTTGCTGCCAATTTTGTGGGTTCTGTTTCCTCCTCTTGATGTTCTTCAGCAAATGCTTCTTCCCTCCTTGGAACCCTTCATTGGCAAATTCCCATCTGTCTGAATCTATCTTTTTAAAACCCTTCAAAATTCACAGAAAAGAAGAGAAAAAGGCAACACCTAATCAGCAGCTTCCTTAAAAGCCCAATTTCAAGACAGTAAGTTCCTAAAACTTCAATTAGCCGCCAAACCAATCAGAGAAAAACTAAGCCAACAAAGGGTGTGGGTTGTATATTTACCTCCCTTACATAGTAAGCGTGACGGGCTGTTACGTGTCCCGTGAATTTACCTATTACACAGCCGTTCGGTAGCGCATAGAAAGGGGGATAAACCGCGAATTCAGAAGGCTTGAAAAGATGAAATAGCTAGGGCTTTGAATTTGAATCACAGGAAAAAAAAATAAAGCACATATTCAGGCCTCAAAATTAATCATTAATGGAGATAGAACACAAACTCACGTAAGTATTGAGTTGGCGAATGAAGCTCGAGAAGTTATTGTGCTTGAAATATTTGGGAAGAAGATTGCAGGAAAACCGGTGATGATCCCAAACGATAAAACTTTTCTTGGAAACACTCCACGAAATGATCTCATCCGTTTCTGGATCTTCCACCATTTGAAATATCTTCCTCAGAAACGGAGGCGGCCCCGATTCGTGCAGCCCCTCCATCGGCTTCGGCACCAACGTCGCCGGAGACTGAAACCCACTGCCTCCACCTCCGCCGCCTTCACTGCCGCTTCCACTGTACTCATCGTCTAGAAATATCAGCGGCTCTTCCTTAATCGCCTCAACTTTCAGCGCCATCTCCTTCCCGGTAAAACCTTCAGCGTCGACCACCACAATGCTCTCCTGCTTGATACTCAGTGATTCCATGGCTGCCATGGCAAATACGCTTTATCTTCTTCTTCTTCTTCGTCTTCTCTCTACTACAGTAATCTCACCACTTCGAAAGGAGCTGAAGCAAGATGGATATTTACGCGTGCATATATATAGAGATCCAGACATATATTAATATATATATATATTATAGAGAGAGAGAGAGAGAGAGAGAGAGATATCTATAGAGAGAGAGGTGCCTGTGTGTGTTGTCATGGCAATGGCCAAAAATGGCAAGGTGTTGCCAATCTCACTGATTGCAATGCCACTTGGAACCCTATTTTTCCTACAGATATCCTGTCTCCATCTAATCCAGTCCCCGTACTTTCTGGAAACTTCTTTTTGACCCCCACTCCTTACTTTGTCTTCATTCTTATTTTCATTTTCGACCCCTCCAAAAGCCCAATAATTGCTATCTACCCCCCCTAGGGAGCACACCCCCTTGCCGCTACCATCAGACATGCTACTTTGTGAAATCACGGCCGTTGGCAGATGAAAATCAAATGCCTTTTTGATCTCATCCAACTATATTGTTATTAAAATCGAGCCGATTTAGCTTGTTGCGTTGATAAAAATGTATATTCATTGTCGTAATAACAGTCTCATTCGATGAAAGGATTAGACAAATCATAAACCGATTCATGAATCGGTTGAATTAATAAAATTAAATGAATGAAAGCGTAATTCAATTGTCATACTAGTTGTTCGTTCAAAAAAAAATTAGACAAATTATAAATTAATTATTTTTCGTGAGCCGATCAAGTTATTACAATTGAATATGAGGTGTCTGTTTTAACTTTTAAACTAATACACGAAATACTCTTTTGATTTTTCTTTCTTTTCATATAATTTTTTTAATTTTTAAGATATATTTCTTTAATTGAAATGTGAAGTACTACTTAATAAAAATAAAATTTTAAAATATAAATTAGTTTAATAGTTTTTTTGATTTTAGTAACAAGGCATCTATTAACCACCACATTGTGCCATTGTCTTTGTCATGTCTTATTGAGATGCTCTTTTTCGTGGGATCTTTATCACTCAGTCTTACAATTTTTTAAAAAAGAGATAAATTTTAGTCTGATCTATAATAATTGCGCAAAGAGTAAATTCGAACTTAAAAATTCAAATCGCCCACCATTCTTTATTGATCATAATCTTTTCATGCTCTCTCATCAATATATAGGTTGAGGTTAAGAATAAATCCTTTATACTTTAAAATCAAAATAAATAATAATGCCTTAATAATACTTCTTCAAGTTCAAGACGTGAACCCTCTTTCAGCACAATTGGAGATTTGGATAAAAAAAACATTGAACGGTTGAGATTGCTCGGTTACGAGGACCGCGTCTGTCGGTTACCCATTTACATGGCCGCCACGTGTTGCTATTTGGGAGAGTTGTCTTTGGCGGGCGGAGTGTGAGAAAGCCCTTTAGAGCCCCCAAGGAAATCTCACTCTACTCCGCAAGTTCATCATAGATAGCACGGTCTTGCATTAGGATTCTCTCGCGTGGCATGAACCTTGGTCACAGTTCATGGATTTTTTTTATTTTTTTTTTGGAAATTTACAAAATGAATTCAGAAAAAGTATCGGATATGTGTGCTTTTATTTTTTTATTTTTAATTATTCAAATACAAGTCGAGAATAAGTTGTGGTGTAGTTGTCAAAATTATTTTAATTTCATCATAATATCGAAATTCATGCATGTTTGAGGTAAAATGAATAATATTTCGTGCTATAAAAAGACATATCCTAATTATATGAATATATAAATGATTTTATTTTTTTTAAATAAATATCACTAGAAGCATAATGCTAAAACTTTATTTATTTCTTTTAAATATAAACTTATACGAAAATATAACGTGGATAACTCCGATCTCCGATGCACGTGAGAGACTTGGATACGTCACTAACATTCATTGAATCTAATTAAATGATAAAAATGAAACGAATATCTCTTACATTGTATCTAAATTAAGAATTACTATCATAAATTAATTTATCTTCTCCTTTCAAATCACTTATTTTAAAAATGATATTCTCGTCAAATATGTATGCATTAGTAGGCACGAAGTAATGGTGGTGCATTCTATATGATGTTAAAAAATGAACATATAGACGTAAGTTTATTATTTCTGATGAGTAGTTCGAAGGAGATGGGGGGGTAAGATACAGAGCACCCGTGTGAAAGGGGGGACGAGACGATGGAGATGAACTTGAAGAAGAAGAAGAAGAAGAAGACAACACCGCCTGAACTGAAGTGAAGGCTGAACGATTGGATTTTCAGTGGCTTTCTTTTTTAATTATTATTAAGTAATAATATTTGTTAATTGTTTGTGGGCAGAGGAATTGATACAGAGTTGACAGATAGGTGCCAAGTAAGGGGTGACCGTCTTCTTCGATTCAAAGAATCATCAATTATCCATTCCCAAGTTTCAGGACTTTTACTTTCCTTCTCTTTTCTCATCCCCACCCACTTTTTTTTTTTTGTTCTTATCACATGTCATTCTAATTTTATTTTTTTTAATAATAATAAGATTAATTTGTAAGCCGGATTAATTAGTTGAATGAGAAAAAAATTTAGAACACTTTTATTTTGAATTTATCGATCACATGTTAAATGGTAAGAATTAGAATATTCTTAATTTAATTGTTAAAATCAAAAACAGTTGATCGACCCACCAATTTAGTAATTGTATCATTATCCTTCCTTATTTATTTTCTATTTATTTATTTTGCCTCTTTGATGGAAAACAGAGACCATCAAGATCAAGGCGCCTTTTAATACAGTAAAATAAGTGTAATTGATAAAAGAAAAAAATATATATATATATATTGTGAACTGGGCCAGGCGGCGCGGCTTAGCCCATAGGCCCGGGCCTGGATGGGCTGCGCTGGGGCCGAACCCGACAGGCCCTTTTTGTTTCTAACTAATCCTCAAGGACCAGTTCCTTCGGAGTTGAAAAATAAACAAATTCGACATGTTCCACCTCATAATAATAATACAATTATAGCTGGAGCTACTGAAAAGCAAACCAGACGGGGAAAACTGGAACAATGAAAGGTGCAAATTTAGCCAGCCTTGGATTTACCAAACAGGCCAGGAATAATGGCAGACTGGTAGGGATCTAATTCATCTCTTCAACAATAGTCGACTTCTCGAGATCTATTCATCTCTGTACTAGCATACATTGTATATAAACCCATCCATTCTCACTGATAATCGAATACCATCCACCCATTCTCACTGATTTTTTTTTAGGATTTTCTGTGCGTATTGGTTCCAACAAAAATCAGTGTTTTTCCCCCCAACAAAAACTGACGGGCAGTGTTGTAAGGTCAGCAATGAGCAAAAATGAGATGGGGTGACACAGTGGGCAAAAGTCAATTGGGTACTTGGCAATTTCATTCAAACACCCAAACGAAAACAGTGTGCATGGACTTTTCATCAATTGAATCTTGTTCTTGTGGGGGATTTCCCCCACAAATATCTGATGCACAGTGAACCATAATGCGTGATTTTTCTTGTAAATTCTTCAATTCCTACAAATCCTTCAATTGAAAATAAAAAAAAGAATGTATTCGTCTTCATGCCATGCAACCAGGGTGATGTTTATGTGGAAGACTAACGGAAGGGGTGTTGGTGCGAAAAAAAGAAAACCATAGACACCTCCAGAGATTTTTTTAAACCACAACGAGAGACAAATTACCTAAACTATAGAGGGCCTGATGAGCAAATTAATAAAAATGTCAATAACTTCACAGATTGAGGGGCAGGGGATTGCCCTTAATTCAGAACTCGCAGCTTTGTGATCCATTCCCAGAAAAAATTACAGGAAGAACCCTTTGGACAAAAAAACAGCTGCCAAGTATGATAAGCACTAAAAATTCGGTAAATAAATAACGATTTGTGGTACAGGAAAATAATACTTGCCTGGTTGCCGCGATCAAGAAACGACATTAGCAACCACAGGGATCTGCCATTGGCAATAATGCAATCCCCTCTTTATTGTTTGATTTTACTATTGTCACCATACAAGAAATCAAGAATAGTCAACTCCCTTGATTTACTTCCAGAACTACTGCCGCCGCCGCCTTCTCTATTTAAGTCAGCACTGACAGCCGGGAAATTCATCTTGATGGTAGACTCATACTTAGATGCAAAAGCTAACGTTGACCGGAGTGCCTTTTGTGCAGAGTTTGGCATGTTTGCAAGACGGGACTTCTGAGCTGAGTTTTGCGTACTTGATAAAAGTGCCTTGAGGGATGAACTTGGTGACTCTTTACCATGCTCATCTGCCAAAGGATTCAGAGATTGACCTGAACAAACAGAAGATAATAGTCCACGTGGTCTTGAAGTAGCGACCTGAAGTTTAATGTCGCTTGTTTGAACAGGCAACACAACCTCATTATCCCTATTGGAAGGTACACTAGCCAGCTTCACATCACTGGAGTCACCTAATGGAGTTTTGCCATATGAAAGAAAGTTTATTCCTCGTGGTGGCACTGCAAGTGTTCTCTTTGGCATCTCACTCGAGTTATGAACCATGTCTCTTGTGTTTTGATCCCCCAGGTTACCAACTTTAAGACCATCATTCATCTTTGAAGATGAGGCAGCTTGCTTATCCTTGCTAGAGTCACTGTAGGTTGATTTTTGAACACTACAATCCCTACTCAAAGATATGCCAGATGATTTGTCATTACTAGAATCATGCAGTGGAGCTTTTCCCAGTGACAGGAAGTTTATTCCCTTCAATTCCATTGAAGATGTCATCTTTGTGGTCTCATTTGAGTTTTGGGGCATACTTGGTGGACCATAAATGAACGGGATGCCAACTTTGACACCACCATCAGGCTTGGGACATGATCTGACTTGATTGACCTTATTCTGATTGCCCAGTGATGATTTTCCAAACAAAAGCCTACTTATTCCGTTGGGTGCATGTGCAGCAGGTTTAAGTATGCTCTCCACTACATTCTGTTCAGCATTCTTACAAGAAGAGTTCACAGTGGAGCTAAATTTTGAGGCAACCTTCTGCTGAGAGGAATTATGTGAGTTCAACTGCTTCACAGAATGCGTACCCCTTGGCAGGGACTGAGACATTGACTCAGTTTTAGAAATGCTTATAGTGCTGGTGGAACCTTCAATTAGTGGCATCTGAGCAAAATGTAGTTGGATGAGTACGCCATAGAGGTTTATGGCCATTCATGCAGTAAAAGTATAAATAAAAAAAGCCAAGCAAAAGATAATAAGTTACCTCATGTGAAAACATACAATCGGTGCCCCTGATGCAAGAGCCTTTGGACAAATAATTGTTGCAGGGATACTTGGACAGTTGATGGTCAAATGGACAGTCGTCTCCTTTCATGCACGAGTGACGTGCAAAATGACAACATGGCTGAAACTCCAGAAGGCATGAAAGAGAGAGATAAGAGAAATACTTTGCCACATATATGTATGAACATATACAAAGCTTCTAAACTTTGACAGAAGAACAATAAGCATAATTTAAGAATACTTTTTCTATTAGCATATGATACATTCACCTTGAAAAGAGTGTGCACGAAGCAGGGAGGGGTATGTATGCACGTGTGCACATGCTGAATCAAAACTTTATTAGAACAACAAAGATAACCAGGAAACACCACCACAAAACAGCTGAGACTAGAAAAAAAAAGAAACAAAAAACTGCCAAACTAGGAAGAGTTGCTGAAGAGAACATAATTAAGAGATAAGGGATATGAACTTGGTCATTTTCTACAGCTTCAAGTGCTGAAATAGAAAATCTTTATCAACAAAGCACCTGATTGTCTATTTCTAAAAGCCCAAGCTGCCAATTCATCAGCGCAGCCATATTAGGTTCTATGGGCGAAAGCATCAGACCACTGCTTATAATTTAAAATTGTTTGGTGCTATTCCAGTAATCTAATTGGACCAGTGACCAGTAAATCCAACATTTTTGGCAAGTTTTGATAATGGATAAAAAATCACCTTTGAGAGTTCCATACTGGTATCCCAGAAAAACATCAAATCTAGGAACAAGTACTTCAGCTGTGCATGTGTATAACTGTTCCTACAAGAAGCTTTAGCACTAATATTGCTCTATTATGATCTCTAGAATAACATCACCATCCATTCTTCCATTAAGTGCATCAAGGTTTATTTTTTACAAAGTCTAATAAAGAAAGCCCAACTGTAATTAATTACTGTAAAGACTTCCTCCCAATGTTGGACACATTTTTATTTGAAGATTCCTGACTACTTATATTCTTTTCCATATTTCCCTTGTAAGATTATATTTTGCTTCAAATTTGCATAGTTTCTCTGCTTCCAAATTCTATCCATTAGGTCATTAGCTATATAGAACATTGGGGTCCCATTCATACCAAGCACACATGGATCCAACAGTGGTACGACAATTCCAATTTCCATCTAGTAAACCAGACGGTCCTGGCTAGAGAGCACAAAAAGTGTGAGTTAGACCCTTGATATGCATTATGAAATCCTGGCAAGTATCTCTAATAGACAACTCTAGAAGTGAGATTTTTTTTTGTTTTTATTAGGGATTGCTTCAGATACCACTCTCCAGATCATAATTTTCAGTTGGTTATCTATCCTCTTCTTCAAATCACTAACTCAAAACAGGTTGAAACCAATTAATCTGCATGAACGATCTGGTGATACACAACTTTCAAATAAAAAGCATTCCTAATCCATTTCCATGCATCAGACCTTTCAACTGACAGGGACAGGAATTTTAAATATTCGAATGAATGACTTAGGATCAACCATATTTCTCAGCTCCTCATCCTTTTACACAATACCAAACAATCAAATCTGCTACTTAACAATGCATAGTATTGTAATTCCCTCTGCAATAAGGTATTGACATGAGAGAATTAGGGATCCATGGATTAGTTCAGATATCAATCAATTTGCCAACCAGGTCTTTTCTCAGTATGAAAGAAGAGGACAGGTCATTTGCAAAAATGGGCTTAGAATCAAAATCCTGGCCTGACTGGCTCTGCTATTGGAAAAACTTGACCCATGGCCTGTCTAAGAGACATGGAGGTCCAAATGGGCCAAGACCAGATCAAGGCCCCATTTTGCAAATCCTCAATCATGTGGCCGATATCTGCACACCTATAACAAAAATCTCCCAGCCTCATCATCATCATCAGCTACACCTTATCCTAACCAAGTTAGCATCAAAGGCACAGCATTATAATGTCAATCTACTCCAAAAAGTCACATTGACAATATAAATTCATGCAAAAGAACAATGTGGCAAAATTTTACTTTGGATGCCCTTCATGACACTACTCTCTAGCTAGGGAATAATGAGATAAAGTTCCAACACCATCTTCATATCGAAAAGTTTTATAAGATGATAGTGAATGAAGATAATTGACATGGATCACATATATATATATATTGATTTAATGACCCTTTAATCCCTCTATTTAGAGTTTAAATCCAATCTTTAATGGTTTATAGACATCGTTTTCAATCTCAATCTTAGATCAGAGCTCATTATTTCATTCTTTAACACACAATCATCCATTTCAATAGATCTACCAATGGAATTTGCTATTTTTAATGGCATCTGTCCAACTCATTCTATCGGGGGGGGGGGGGGGGGGACTAATCAGAATGAAACTGAGCTAATGGCAAGTCTCCAGTGAATAACAAGAGAGTTCAGTTAAGGAGTGACATGATATGCCTAGCCAAAAAAAAAGAAGTGACATGATCTTACAGTGGATTTCGTCAATGGTACGGTGTCATGTGAAAATTTGCAGTTCTGACCCTGTCGAATAAAAAATAATAATAATAATAATAAAGGCAGTGTCATCAGTATGCAGACAGTGAGATTTCTGAGCAATTCAAACCTTCACACTGAAATCAGACAAGAAAGAAGAACTAAAATTAATATTACACAACCTCTTGGCATCTTCCCTTGATATAATGGCGGCAATACGATACTGTTTTTGGCTTCAATACTGGTCTGATTTTTAACCTTTTAACACCAAGCTGTCTGTTCTTTTCTGCACGTTTGATTCTCTTCTTTTCCTGCAATATGGAGACGTGGGTAAATAAGTGGGCACACACACACAAACATGGAGATATCAGAAATGTAATATGTAAGCACTAAATTTGACATGCTGTGTGTAGAGTAACTATTCGAAGCATGAACAGCACCGAATTTGTAGAATGCAAACCCCTTGTGCCATAAAGGGGCAAACTAATAAAAACACATTCCAACGCACATGGCTCCCCAACCACAGTTTTTAGGAAGGATCAAATTTACACAACCTCAACGCCCTGTCCAAAAACGGGCATAGAGAAGTATTTATGCATTTTGAATTTATGATTGCCAGGTTGGCGATGTAGCTAGATTGCCATTGAGTAAAGACCAGGATTTAAAGAAGAAAATGGAGGAAACAGTAGTGTTAAATATACCTTTTTCTTTTCTTTCTTGCTCTTGCTTGAAGAACCCCGCTTTCGATTTATGCTAATGCCAGCATCCTGCCACAGATGACCACCATCATACCGAAGATAAAATATCTATGACCAAATGTAACCATAATGCTGCAATACTAATTCAGGAGGCAATTAATATATCACTTGGGCGAAGAATCCAAGAGCTACAACCCTAAAGCGTTCACGCACCTGAATAACACTCAGATCAGGATTCAAGGCCCAGAACCCCTAAACATGAACATCTTTTTTGGCATTTAAACAAAAAATAAATTTGATGATTCGACGATTTTTATATACCAAAGCCTTTAATAATGTCTCACTGCAGCAAATGTGTACGCAATCATAAATTCGATCCCCCAACAAGTTCCTTCAGGCTTCACTTTCCTCACATGGCTCTCGTTAATCATTATCAACTAGTTTTATTAAAGGAGCTCAAATACAACAAGCCTAGCAAAAAAAAGCTTCTATGTAATTAGACTTGTAAAACAAGCCCAAAATAACAATGCCGTAAGTGTGAATTTCAGGATGAACTACAAATAATCATGGCCACAAGTGTTTAAGTTCCGGTTGACTCCAACATTGACTTCAATTATTGACAGAAAATACAAGGTTTGAAGAGGTTCTGGGGTGTGTATGTAGGAAACAAACTAACCCAGTAATATAGGTCCTTGACCTTCTCAACCCTAGCAGAACAGATTGGAGGGACAGACCTCCAGTTGGGTTGGGTGGTTTCAGGAGGAAAGTGTTAAACTTGCTTGGGTTTGAGGCAAAGAGGGATAGGGTGACTCAGCCGTCCCAGCTTGTCTAATATGAAAATATACAAATACCCTTAATTAAAATTTTCTTCAAGATACTGCTATTCATTGACTGGAAGTCCTTGGTGGTTGTGACTTCTGGTCATCACCCCGTACAACATAAAAAGGTGGAAAAGGAAGAAAAAAAAAAGGGAAGGCTAATTAAATCCTGGTTATCGATTAAGAAGGTGGATGGTTATATATATCTCCTTTTTCCTCATTTGCAATTCACTCATTCAATTCTAAGCATTTTCCAAGTAATACACAGCTTAGTGCCAACTCTCTTGAGGCACACATCTGGTTAGGCTTTACTTAGCTACCAAGAAGGCTTGGTTTTTACTATGTTGCATGACTTACTTGGGGAGAGCAATTGGGTCGTGACAATATGTTACCAACCAAGCATAACAGTTCAAGATTCTTCTATGTTATAGAAAGTTGTTGTTAGTGAGAGAAGGATTGAGTTATCAAGAGAAGAGAGCTTATTTTGGAGGGAACATGAAATGCAAAGTATAGAAGGAAACCTTTGTAAGCCACCCCTGCTTACTCTTATAGTGCGTTTTCTCTCATTAGGTTTATTTTATTTCTTCCATCTTTAGATTAACAAAAAGATCATGAGTACCACCCATTCTGATTGTAATTTCCTAAACAGAAACATTCACAAGCAGCAGCGTTTTTCATAAAGTAGTTTAGTTTTTCTTGGGAATACAGGGACCATATGTTATGTGCGA
Organism: Diospyros lotus; assembly: GCF_014633365.1. Lineage (NCBI taxonomy): Eukaryota > Viridiplantae > Streptophyta > Magnoliopsida > Ericales > Ebenaceae > Diospyros > Diospyros lotus. The sequence continues at coordinate 9,662,586 of NC_068339.1, read as the reverse complement.
ATGTGGGGGTGGGTTGGGGTGGGGAAGGGTTCATCTAGCCAGAGTGGGGTGGGTAGGGCAATTCATACAGCAGAATTGTAATCCTTGGGTGTACAAACATGACATTCAGACTTAGATGTACAATGAAATACAGTGATTCACTTGCTCCATATTAAGGACTGCACAATAATTTGCTTCCTTTTCATCATCGCTAAATAGGAGGGCAGAAATCTAAATACTCTTTCTCTCACTAAACAGGAGCACACTTCAAATAAACAACACAGAACTTCCCCTTTTTAATTAATAAACTGACATGAAATATAAATCAAACAACTTTGTGAAGGAAAAAATATATATTTTAGGCAGCTGCACTATAAGCACTGAAGACAAAATTCAAAAAATTCAAGCAGTACCTTTCCAGTGGATAAAGCGCATTGAATTTCAGCAGCATTTCCCCCTGAGATTTGAACAGCAACTGCTGGATGGTTTAACTCTTCATTAATTTTTTTCGCTTGTTTCTCAGTTTCTCCAGTTTCTAGTAAAGAGCCAAAACCTTTTCCCAATTTCGCCTCTCCATTTTTCTGAAAAACAACCGTTTCAGACATGCATTCCATCTCTGACATCTTGTTTTCTTTCAGTTCTAATTCTACTCCATTACCCACATGATTGACTGTCTCCGGAAAATTCTTATGTGCCAGATCTTCTTGATTTGTTTGTTTCTGTTTAGACATTAATTTTTCTTCATTAACAATGGATTCAGAAGGTTTCTTCTCATTAACCTTCTTATCTTCTGATGATGCAGCATCTTCAAGCAATAAATCAATCGATTGACCAAAAACACCAAAGTTCCCTAAAATTTCCCCTTCTTCAATCTCTTTATCTGCAGTTACACAAGGAGAAGAATTTACCACACCACAGTTTGCTTCTGGCTTCTCCAATTCCATCAGCTGCATTTCATGCTCCACTTCATCTGAAACAATCCTCTGCATCAATGAACTTCCTTCTCCATCATTTTCATCAGGCTTCAAGGACTCAGAAATCCCATCTATATCTAAAGGCAAATCAAGAGTTTCATTAACCATACAACTATTATGTTCCTTGTCTAATATTATTTGCCCTGCATCTCCTGATTCCTTCATATAAATTTCATGGAAACTTCTTTGACCTTCTTGATTAACTGTCAAAGAAACATCATTACCATCCAGATTCTTATCTTCCAATGATTTTACAGATTTAATACCATCTACCTGAATGGGTACTCTATCTATCCTATTTACATGGTCAAACTCATCTGTTTCCATTCTATCACCATTAAGACATTCATCTATCCTGAAAACTTCAGAACTGGGAGCATCCCTCTTGCTTGCCAAGGCTTCAGGCTCCATAATGCTAAGACCAACTGGTTCACCATGCACTTGTCCTTCAGTAGCGTGCCTAAATTGCTTCTCAACATTATCTGCATATGATTAAAAAACACAAAATGCAATTTATGGTACAAATACAAATTTTATAATGAAGTAATACCCAAAACTCACAATACCGTAATGAAATCAGTTTCGATTCCATTCTTTTTATCTAAAACGAATTCAGGATTTGACAAAATCAAGGCCAGTACTCCATGATTCTTTTTTTTTTCCTGTAAATAGGACTCCATGATTCAAGATGGTTAAATTGTGATAGATGCCTGTACAATGTGATACATAGAGTTTGATGCCATTTCATTTTTCCAATCTTTTTCTATGATTTTCTGAGCAATGAAACAGAGGAACCCAAGAAGCAGACATTCGTTCTCACCACTGCCTCAATATGCAAATACTAACACAAAAACAAATTTAAGCTAAATTTGGCATAGCTGATAATCAAGCAAACCCAAAATTCATGTTTCCCTTATGTGGTAAGATGTTTTTTCCTCGTTTCATAGGAAAGACTGAAAAGTCAACAAAATCTAAACCAGAACTCTGTTAATAAAAAAATAGCCTTAAATTTTGGCAGAAGCCAGGGGTGCTCATAAGTGCTATAAAATCTAAGGGTTCTCGTCAAGTTTTCTTTGGTCTTCCTCTCCCTCTTTAACTAAATTTCCTTTGTTTCATCCACTAGCCTCGTAAGTGCTTCTATCAGTTTTCTTATCACATGTTCAAATCATCTTAATTATGACTCCCTCGTCTTATCTTCAACAAGTGCCACTCTAACCTTATTATGGACACAGTTCTCCACTTTAACCATCCCATTAATTCTATGAGTAATATATCCCATCATCTTCCCATCTTTTTGAACAATTGATCCAACACAAGTTAATTTTTATTTAGGAATAACTTGCTTCAAATTTCATAATAATATCATACACAAGGATATATTTACAGAACTTACATTATGCATACTCAGTTTTTGACTTAGTTTAAAGCCTTTGAATTCTAAGGTGTTTCTCCATAATTCAATCTTATTATTCACATGTTGTTTTATCTCATACATGAAGACAATATCATCTGTAAATAACATACACCAAGGCACTTCTTCTTGGATGTGTTTCATGAGTTCGTCCATAAAAAAAAGCAAAGAGGAAAATGCACAATGCAGATCCTTCATGTAATTCAATTGTAACTGGAAAAGTCTCAATATCTCCTCCTTTCTTCTCCAATACTCTCTACAAGACTTCTCTAAGTACCCTATCATAGGTTTTTGTTCAATTCTATAAATACCGTATGCAAATCAAATCTTTTTGTTTATAATTTACATTAAGCACCTCATTAAGTAGATGGCTTCCATTGTTGACCTACCAGGCATAAAACCAAATTGGTTTTCAGATACTTTTATTTCTCTCCTTTGCCTTTGCTCAATTACATTATCCTAAAGTTTTGTGCCGGTGATTAGCTTGATCCCTCTATAATTTTCACAGCTTTGAATATCTCCTTTGTTTTTATAACTGGGCACTAAAATGATCTTTTTCCACTAGTCTGGCATTCTTTTGATTTAACCATCACATCTTAAAATGGACTGAATTCTGACGAATTCTAGATTGTGACGCTATTATCTTAAAAATTGGATAAATGTTCGAGGAACCTGGTAGAACATGACACCTAGGTTTACTGATAGAATCAAGGCCATGACTCCGTGAATTTTCATCTAACCCAACAAAAATTATGACATAATCAATATTATGATTCCTACAACTCAGAGATAAGGTAAATTTTTCATTCATAGCACCCAATAGAAGATAAATAGGTTTTCTGGACAACAAAACTAAGATAAAGTCAAAAACGGCATGACTAATAGTCAAGTAAACCACAAAACTATGATTCCGCAATTCAGTCGGTTGTTCTTCATTTGCTTGTCTCCTTTTCCCAAAAACTAATCAGACTTTTAACAGAATCAGGACAGGGTCCGATAAAGTCAAAAAAACGGCAAGTTACTCAGATGTCATAGAACCAAGTACGACAAGATGCATAAGGTTTGACAACTTCTCATTCTTGCCTCTTTTCCTACGATAACAGAGCAACCAAACAGTGAATCCGAAAGTAAACACGAGTATATAAAAAATACCTTGTACTGGCTCGCCCTGAACAACTTGATGGGACTGAAAACCTTGGTTCGGGCCATAGCAATGAGACAGAATGCGAACTAGCGTGCAAAAGGTTTCGCTCTTGAGGTGTCTTCGGCGATGGGGAGGGAAAGTGAAGACGGAGCCTGAGGGGCTTAAGCTTCCAAATTGTGCCTTCTCCATCGGCGAGCTTCAAGTCCTCGCGCCTGGAAAACTAGAGAGACAGAGAGAGGAATTCCTACTTCGCTTAAACGAATTCGGGGCAATCGGGTCGGGTAGAAACTTGGTTTTTTATATACGTTTTATAATAATCGCCTTTTGTATTTTTTGTATTTTTTTTTGGGGGGGGGGGGATTAAATTTTCTGTTATCTTTTTGCCAAGAGCATACTAAAATAAAAAAATGGAAAACGTTTTTTGAGAAAATATTAACTTAATCATGCAATTTAATTAAAGGACAAATTAAAAAATATTCAACTTTTAATTTCGTTTTAATTTTATAAGAAATTTTTATTTTTTATTAATATATAACTTTATGTTTATTTTAATTTTGTAATGAATTTTTAATTTTGTGCTTTATTTCAAATTCATAATAAATAAAATGTTCTAAATCCCATTAATTTGAGTCATTTACATGAAATTTTCCTATAATGTACAAATATTTTTAAATATTCCTATTATTAATTTTGTTTGCATGGTATAACTTTTGTTATTAAAAATGTTAAAATTAATTGTAATTAATTAATATATTAATCTTAAACTATAAACTATATTGTATATATAACGATAAACTAAATTAACTATAACTATATTGTACATATATATTGTATATTGTTATTTTAAATTAAAATATAACTATAAACTAATAAGACATTTATTTGGATATAAAATATGTTTTCAGTTAAAATATATATTATATTATGTGTGTTGAATTAAAAAGACAAAATGAGTTGTAACTTTTGACAAAGGAAAATTAGGCAAGTCATAACTTTTGACAATGCAAAATTAGGTAAGTTACAACTTTTGACAAATAAATATTTAAAAAAAATATATAAGAAGATGAGAGACGAGGTTCAAGTATTACTATCTCATCTCCATAAGATTTAAGCATCTTCAATTATCCCATTCTCAAATTTCATTCCTTATTATAAGAGATGTTTTACTTTTATTATTAGAGAGAGAGAGTGATATTGTTCTCTTCTTACAATTTGAGAGTAATTGTAATTTCTTTATTTTTTTTAGTAAAGTCATTATTTCACTTGCTTATAGATGTAGCCTATATATTGGGTGAATCATGAAAATTTTTTGAGTTTATTTTATCTTCAAATTTTATCATTTCAACTATTAGTTGGGGTCATCTACAACCCATTATTTCTAACTATGTGTATATATCAGTGTTGTTAAAGGTGCGTCAAGGCATGCGCCTAGGCGCAGCTATCTTACCTTGCTATGCCTAGACGAGGCGAGATCCAACCAGACGCTCCTAGACCCTTCAGGCGCACTTCCCTCAGGCGCACATCCATCAAGTGCAATTGATTTTTCAGCATATTTTATTTTTTAAACATTCTTCTTCTTTTTCCGTTGCTGCTAAACTTTTTCTTTTTCTTCTTCTTCTGTTGTTGCTAAACTTCTTCTTCTTACTACGTTGCTGCTACTACTAAACTTATTTTTCTTCTTCTTCCGCTGCTGCTAAATTATATATATATATATATATAAAACTTATTTTTGTCAATAATACTTAGAAATAAATAAATAGGGCGAGGCCAAAGACTAAACTGTTTTCATTTTACCAATTCTCACCACAACAGAAATGTCACAATAATGAGAACGCCCTTAAAATGTGTCATTGCCTTAAAAAGAAAAGGATATATATATATATATATTATTAAATAGAAGTGAAAATCCTTTGGCCAGGAGACAAGATCATCCTTGGATCCTACTGAGCTTTCCTCTGAAGGAAAGTATCCAATCTGGAGCCAAAATGATTCATCCAATCTTCCTTGGTTGTGTAATGTGGAAAATACTGCTTTGCACCGATTCCAGCTTTCTCACAAAACTCTAGAATCTCCTTGTTCTGATTTTCCAGGATTTTCATAGTGGTGATGCACGATATATATATATATATATATATATACTTCGACGTCATTGGTGTTGATGATGTTGGTGAGATTGTCAACGTAGTCGCAGTGCTTGACGACTTCTAAGCAATAGATCATGATGGTGTGTTTGGTTAGGAGAGAGCTTATTTATTTTGGATTGACATCGTCGGAGGGTGAGAAGGAGGAGGATCTCCTCTCCAGTTATTTGGAGGGCTTTGGTTCATAATAATCGGGTCCATTGAATCAATGGAGACAAGGTGTTCTTGGTCTCTTGTGAATGAAGAGAAATCCTCGTACAACATTCGGATCCATTTCACCTGCAATACTCTCTTTCATATGAGTTACCAAATCAAGCATCAACTTTTGCGGGAATACACATTTTGAGTACTTGTTCTATATATTCATGGGCAGAGCCACATGCAACTAACTACCAACTGTATACTAAATCTTTTAACCAAATTAATATGATATTTATTTATTAGGCATGATTTCCATACAACCATCTCCTTGTGCTAATAGCCCAAATAGGTTATCTTTAATTAATGTTGAATTTGAATTATGAATAATAATAATAATAATAATTAAATTAAATTATAAGAGCCTAAAACACTAGAAATATAAATTGTAAATTTAATGGTATTACAAAGTTGTTTAAAAAACGAAACAAACCATACGAATTAATGATCCCAACTTGTTCGGCTAGCCAGTCCCTCACACACATGACGTACCCTATTTGGAGCCTTCTGTAGGGCTATTCTTACTCTGATAATGATTCTAAATTGGCTTAAACCTCCTAAAACTACATAAAATAAATATGAATTTACGTGTTTGGAGCAAGTCACTAGCTCTCATTTTATTGTATATCAAACAATATATAACACAACCTTATATCATTTAACTATGTTAAAACTTTGCATTCATGTAAACTGTTATCCAAACTTAAGTTACATTTTTTGAAACGAACGTTCATCTATAACAAAAGTACAAAAGAGTTTACTTACATAAATTCCAAGTAGAATTAAGTATTTGCCACCCATTAATACATAGTCATGAAAAGAAAAATCAAGATGGTTTTTAATAAATATAATTACTTGACTATATCTCATTGATGTAAGACCCTAAGATTTTTCTCTAATATAGTGCCTCCAAAAATCACAATTATTTATTGTATTAGTCTTGGGTGAGGACACTACAATCCCAGCTAAAAGACATTTACACATATATATGTATCCTAGGCCAAAGATTGGTCCTTGATTTGGAACTACCAAAATATGAATACAACACATTATTCTCCCATATTAAACATAAATTGTCGTGACAATCGCATCTAGATCTCACCATGTTGGCACCTATATATTCTCAAATTATTTGAAAGTGACTCTTTATTAGCATGTTTTATTCATTGTACAACAATATATAATTGGTTGCCAACTTCTTTATCATATTTTAAACACAATAACTAATCTAAGATAAAAATGCATGCACGACTACAGAGACAATAATTCATTATTTCTTACCAGTAATTATGTCTATTTCACGGATATTAGAGATTTAGAATTGAACAAGAACGACTGATCACTAATCCCTACATTAAAAAGTGTCCCACCAACGCTTGGGAACAGATAATCAATCCATGAAACTAGTGCAAGTCCATGCCCAAGAGTGGCAAAAAGAATATCGATCCAAATATGGTCGCCACCCATGTAGGCGTAAAACCCTAATTTAGGGTTTCCCAAAACCCTAATTCTAGTTTCATCATTGTGGTGTTTTAAGGCTTCCATTTCCACCACCACTTGATTCTCTGTTATGACCTGTCTTCTAATTGAGTAGCCTTGACCTTTGGCGACTATGCTAAAAGGGGTTGGAGAATTAGAAGAAAACTCAATGAGGTTAATGATTTATTGAATTGGAAATGGGTTAAGAACGACAACTAGATTTAATCTTACAAGCTTGCCAAAATCATTAGAAACTGATTCAATAGCGATCTTATCTACGCGAAGCCAGTTTGCAATATCTAGAATTAGGAGTTCAAGTGACAGCGAAGTAGTTTACGTGGACGAAGATGAACTCAATGTTTCTATACTAATGGAGAAGACTAAGAAACTTATAGTGGAAACGACTGAGAAGCTTATGATACTGAATAAAACCCCATATTGAAAGATGAAGGAAATGGAGAAGCTTTACGTATTGTAGAGAGAATTAAAGGGAAAATGGTACGTAGAAGAAGTTGCTAGAGAGGACACGAAAGGACAAAGGTTTTGATAGACCTCTTAATGAGCTTTTGTTTTCATGTCGTGGCCTGTCAATTGTGTTAAGACATCAGGTTGATTGTAAACGTCATGATTTTAATTAATTTCTCATTTCATGCTTATATATATATATATATATATGTACGTACGTGGTTACTGACTTATAAATTATTAATTCTTCTTTTCTGCTAGTGTTTCTGTATTCATTATCATCCCTAAAAAATTCTAAAGCCACCCACAGGTTTTGTTCCATTCTCTATACTTATAAACAAGGGAAAAAATTACTAGGACAAGTATAGATACGAAAACAGAGACACAAGCTCTCTGTTTGGGTGATCAACTGTTTCTCTTCTTTTAACTTTTAATTTAACCACATGTCCATGCCAGTTACAGTTTATATCAAATATTATTTTTAAAAATAATTAATTACACCAAGCAGTAATAAAAAGTTCACCGTAGTCATCCTCGTGAGCTTTGACAAATCCAAACAAAAATTAAGAATTATTATTTAGGGTTCTTTTGGGAGAGTTCTCAATTTTTAGTTTTTGTCTTTATTAAAAAACGAAAGAATGGAAAGTAAGAATATTGCTTGATAATGCTATCCATTTTAAAAAAAAATTAAAATAAAGCAGAACAAAAAATTAGTTTGAGAGCGATGAATAATTTGGATAGTAAATAATAACTGAATTTTAATTATAGATGATAAATAGATATGTGAAACTGATTCCTGATTTAATCTCTTTGAAATAATTATTTTATGAGATTTATAACATTAATTATAATAGCAATTGCCTTAGAATGCAACTAATTTACAATTATTTTATAATCATTTTGTGATTAAAAAATTAAATTAATTTAGATTTACAACATGTATTTATTTTTATTTTTATTTTAAGGTGAAAGTTATTTTAAAATTACAAAATTATTATAATTTAAAAATAATAAAATAAAATGAGTTTATAATGAAGATTCATTGACTATTAGATTGACCTAATTCGTTAAACTAGAGGTGGGTTCGAATTAATTTAAGACAACTCATTTGGCATTTTATTAATATCAATTGTGTTGAGTATTAATGTGAGTAAAATATTAAGTGGAATTGATAAATGAAAATATAAATAAAAAATGAAAACAAAATTTTTGTATGTCCAAAATTTTAAAATTTTGTTAACAATAAAAAAAGTAATCAATTATTTTTATTTTTATTTATAAAATTATAAAACAAAAAAAATTACAATTAAATGTACCCTTAACAAAAAGACGGAATGGTAGATATTTTTGTGTTAAATTTATTCTTATTTCAATTGTCAAGCAAAGCTTACATGGCCATGCCGGGGCAGGGTCGGGTCTGGTCGATCAAGACGGAAACCCGTTACCTACGGCCCAATCGCGGAACCGAGAAAAACCCAAAACCCTCGATTCTACGGTTCACTTCTCGCGAGACCAGAGAGAGAGAGAGAGAGAGAGAAGAGAGAGATCGAATTGGAAGAACGGAAATGGTGGTGAGGATAAGATTGTCGAGGTTTGGATGCAGGAACAAGCCGTTCTATCGAGTAATGGCGGCCGATAGCAGATCTCCCAGAGACGGCAAGCACTTGGAAGTCTTGGGATACTACAATCCCCTCCCTGGTGCTCTCTCTTTTCCTTTTCCTTCCGATTGAAACCCCCTGTTTGGTTACCTGGAAAATGGCAAAGAACAATTGGGGGAAACCCCTCTTTTTGTTTCGATTGGAATTTGTGTTATCAACGCAAGGAGCATAAATTGTGGGATTCTTCTGAATATACTGTTTTGGATTTTGGTCGGTTATCTTATCTACTAAATGGCGGTTTATTTTGATTTCTATGTTAATAATTGATTTTTCTGTGTTTGGTTTGCGCAGGGCAAGATGGCGGTAAACGGATGGGTCTTAATTTTGACAGAGTGAAGTAAGTGATTTAGAAACTTGGATTTAATGCTATTGAAGCATCTGTCTGAGATTTTGTGTGATGTATGGTCTGTAGCTCAGGAAACTTTGGTAAATCTGTTTCAACTCTTTTCAGCTATAAAAATCTGTAAGGCAGACTATGACACAACCTGGTGAACTGGTGTTTTATTATGTTCTTATTTCTCGCAAACAGATCATGCAAACACGTCACACAAGGATGGGTAAAAATTTATAGCAATTGGGTTATGCAATGTACTAATCTTTAAAGCTTTTAGTGAGCTTCTTCATTGTATATATCCCCATACTCTCAAGTGGTCAGCCTCTCAACTGTAAGCAGGGCAAACGCACATGCATTACAATTATTGAGAAGTAAGTAAGGGTGGAGTGCATGATCCTTGTTTACCTTCACCGTCATGGTGGATTGTTAATAATCATCTCACTAAAATGCTTAAGCTTTTAGTTGACTTTGCGATCCATTATGGCATGAAAGGGCTAGAATAGTGGTGGTTTAACTAACTTTATTGCATCTAGCCGTAACTCGCTCATCACTCTGGCAGTGCCAATACTTATCCTGTTCCACCTCCATTTTCGCGGATAGTTATAAAACATTGGTTATGTTTATGCTTGTCACACTTGCTGCTTATAACAAATAGTGTCTGTTATTGGGGAAGTGAAGAGGCCTTCTCCAGATCAGTTTTACCCATGGACACTGAAAGATCTGGTTTCTTCTTGAAGCCTTTGCTCCATTATCAGGTGTCATGCCCACCTTCAAATAAGCACATGCTTCAGTGACTATGCTTTGAGAAGCTTTGAGGGGGTCCACCATGATCATGCCTTTCTTTGAAATCTATCATCAAATGGAGTCATTATTTGCAAATTTCTTGATATTCCAGAATTCTTACCATTGTCCTCGACCATCATGGTTGATTACAATTAGGCATTTTTAAGCTTTGAAGTCTTAATTCTCAAGTCCTAACCATTGAAAGATTTGGCCTGCCTGTCAACAGTCTTAGCTGACTGATGAGTGACGGCAGTGTGAGCCTCTCAGTCAACCGTTTGTGTCTCTTCTTCTGGTTTCTATATAGTCTAGACAACTACCGACCGTTACTTGATGTTATTCAAAGTTCAACTGACCCCACAAACTGTCAGCCAATGATTTGCAACTATTGACTGCCTGATGGTTTTGGCTTTTGATTGTCAACCAGCTGTTGACATTCAGGATCATCACTCTCAGTATCTTCAGGATTTCTTGCATACTGTTGGCTGTCTCCTTAATTGTGTCGTCCATTTTCCTCTACACCTGCAAGTCCTGCAAACTTTTCTAAGTTCTTCTACTTAGGTTACATTTGGTCATCTTCTTTGGTTGCTGAATCCCTGTTCTTATCCTCCTACCAGCTTGTTCATACTATGCTAAGTGGCTTGCCTTTATTTTTCTAGCCCCTTTCTCATTAAAAAGTTTGAAGGCATGTGCAAATAACCTTCATAGCAGGTAGTAACTTATACTGCTCGTAGCTTGCCTTTCTATGTTATTTACCAAAACATATCACATTTGCGTGCATACTCAACTCAACATGTTTGGCATGTTCAACCTATTCAAAAACACTCTTTCATATTCTGTCCACAGCTTACTTCATCCAATACTCTAGCTATATTTATCTCATTTTGCATGCTATTACTTAACTAGTGACTAGTGTGCTGACCAATGCTAGCTCCAATTAACATACCCAATTCTGGTGTATATTTCAAGTTCAATATCCCAAATTTCTATTTCTGGCATAAGTTCATCAGATTGGACCTGCACCCTTAGCAGCCTAGCTCTAGTTGCTTCACAGTGTTGCTGTTGTACTTGAATCTCAGTCAAGATTCCTTCCTGTCTGCTGTTGTGCTTGGATCTTACTCAGAATCCTTTCCTTAAATTCATTTTGTTGTGCATTCATTATTTCCAGCATCAGAGCTAATTGCTCAGTTGACTGTGTAACCTTGGATCGGGTCCCACCAGCCTTTTTGTGGCTTCTCAATTTGTAAAATGATGAATAAGGTTTGCAGATCTCCTGTGACCTTTCAACAAGAGCACCAATGGTAAGAATCTACCCACTGCTTAGGTCAGTGATCAACCTCCTAGCAGTTGTCAAGGGTCATTGAAGCAGAATTTGAATTAGAGCAGATCGGAAGGGAGGAGAGAAAGTAGATAGAGAGAGGGAAATTTGGAAAATGGATTCTCTTTTTCCTTCATTACTCAACAGCATTCAATTTATACTAGTCTCAATTATTCCTGCCACAAGCTAGCTCACTTAACCAACTGAGCTCACAACTACAGCTGTGAAAGTACAACTTTCACTAGCAGAACCAACAGCCAAAACTACCAAAATACAACTACGGCAAGAACTCTTAGACGCCACACTTAAGAAGACACTTCACTGAAGCAAAATGGCCTAGTTTAGCTAGCTTCAGTTTGCTGGTTCTTTTTTCTGCCAATCTCTAGTTCTTCATTCCACTTCATCAGCCAAGCTCAAACTCTTAGTCCAGAAGTCTCTTGGGTGATCTCTTCTTTCTGAAACTTCTCCTGTTTTCTCTCCTGTAGCCTTTCCTTGAAGCTGTATCAGTAATGCATAAAGGGTGCTTCAAGAGGTAACTACTGCTCCCTCTCCCCAGATGCATCCTTCTGTTGTCCACTTGCATTGGAAACCATATGTTGTGATAGACAAGGCCTAATGTTTTATGCTTCCATAAAAAAGACAGTTATGTTGCCTATGCAGTTAATTTTTGTGCCATTGGGTGCCTTGCCAAAAGTACGAAGGTATCCATTTGCTGTGGATTCAAGTGATCAACTGATAAATCATTTAGAGGATGAAAATGCCTTTGGTGAATGTTCAACCATCTACATCGTGGTGTTTCTAGTTTGTGTCAAGCTCATCAATGGGAAACATGACTGTTTGTTCTATATTCTTTCTGCTATATCTGATGTGTTAAACTTGTCACACTTTTGGCAACTTACACTAGTGGGGCAATATTTCATGAAATTGGAGTTCAACACCTAGATTTTAAGCATGCAGTTCCCATGAGAGCAGAGTTTTATAGTTACTTAAAAGATTTCCTTTCTATAGAGTTAAACAGCTAGACTTTGTCGGAAATGATTAACTCAAATCTGGTGTAGAAGATAGCCATTAAAGTGTACTCTTTACAAGATGTAAATTTCATACCTTCTTGTGCCAATGACAAGAGGGTCGTAGGATATGCATATTTTCAGCTAAATGATTGTGAAGATGCAAACCATCATGTTAATTGTGTATTAAGGCCTTCTGGACATCTGTCGCGAAACTTTGCATTCAAAATTTTGATTTCTGGGGGTAGTTCTTGTGTTTTAAGTGCCCTCTTTCCTGCAACTGCAGATATTGGCTCTCAGTCGGTGCCCAGCCCTCGGAGCCTGTTCAACGGCTCCTGTTCAGATCTGGGTTGCTGCCTCCGCCACCGATGGTGGCTATGGGACGCAAAGGCGGGCCAAGAGACACCCGCCCCATTGACCCTATGACCGGGCGTTATTTGTCACCAGATAAGCCGGGGAATGCTGACCAGCCAGAGGACTCTGAAGGCAATGAAGATGGTGTTAAAGATATTGGAACATCGTCATGATGATAATGGTACAAGGGACCCATGAGCTTTCTGTTAACTTGAGCTTCTGAGATCTGGATTTTGTTGTTGGATGGTTTGGCTCTGATTATATGGAAGAGTCATTTGTGTAGAGAGCCTTTTATCTACGTTTTGGTTTTGGAAGCCTCTTGAATATGTTTCTAGATAGTTTTGACTACTTTTAAGACAAGTCTTTCTTTGTCTGAGAGAGTAGTAGTTCCAAATGAACAATCATACAATAAGGGAATTGGTTGTTTAGTTACATAAGAACATTTTCCAGTTCTTCATCTTCAGTTATCCATTTCATCTCCAGTTTCCATTTCCATTGTACTGAAATCTGGAAAAACATTTTCAAATAACAATTTTATAAAACATGTCTTTAATTATTATATTAGAGGAGTGTTTGCTGCAAATACAAAAATTCAAAATTTCAAGTAAAGATTTATTAAGTGATGCTTGATAAAATTAGTCATATATTGCAAAAGGTGAAAAAGTATTTTGAATGTGTATTCTTCTACCGGTTAGTATATTATAAATTGAGTTTTTTATTTTTATTTTAAAAGAAATTCCATTTTAAAAATCTCATGAACAATCAAACAACCATTACATTGTTTTTCATAACTAAAAATCGTGGGGGTAAAATTAATAAATAGTTATTTAATTTTAAAATTGTAACTATTTATTCATTAAACATTAAATTGTAACTAGTTACTCATTGAACTTTACTCAACGTCAATCATCCATCACTCGTTATAACTCCGTTAGCTATTACAAATGAAAAATACTAACGGAATCTAATGTAGCTAACAAAATCTGACGTGACAAAAATTAATTTAACATACACTCACTAAACTTTAAAAATGTAACTATTTACTCATTGAACTTTACTTAATGTCAACCATCCATCACCCCATTACATCACTGTCTGATTTTGAAACACCCGTTATATCACCGTCTGATCTTGAAACATATTAAAAGATTTTTGTATATATTTGAGATCATTTATTTCTCAAACCAAAAGTGAAAAACTAAACTAATGATTCAAATTAAAAAAGATACTGATGCAAACCAAAAGTAAACAAAAAAAAATGTTTGCTTATATTTTTTTATTTTCATTATGAACAACAAAATTCAATGTATTCAATAATGAGATCAAAAGTCAAAAACTTAAGATATGTCGGTCACCGGATATGACCAATTTGGTCTCATTATTAAATACATTTTTTGTGAATTTCGTTGATCGTAATGGAGGTAAAAAATTAAATACATTTATTGTGAATTTTATTGTTCGTAATGAAAGTAAACAAATCTAAGCAAACAATTTTTTTTTTTGTATTTTTAGTTTGCATCAATAGTTTTTTAAATTTGAATAATTAGTTTTGTTTTTACCTTTTGGTTTGAGAAGTAAGTGATCTCAAATGCATATAAAAATATTTTAATATGTTTTAAGATTAAACGGTGATGTAACGAGTATTTTAAGATCAAATGGTGATGTACTGGGGTGATGGATGGTTGACGTTGAGCAAAATTTAGTGAGTAAGTAGTTATATTTTTAAAGTTCAGTGAGTATATGTTAAATTAATTTTTGTCATATCAGATTTCGTTAGCATTTTCTATTTGTAATAGTTAACGGAATTATATGAGTGATTAATGGTTGACATTGAATAAAATTTAGTGAGTAACTGATTACAATTTAAAGTTTAATGAGTAAATAATTATAACTTTAAATTTCAATGAATATTTATTAATTTTACCCAACTCATGGGTTATATTATCAGTTTACTCCTATATTTTTAAGTTGAAAATTTATTTAGCTTTGTAAGTAAAAAAAACCCAAAGAGTTCACCTAATGGTAATTGTTCACATTTGCATTTTTTTCCTATTAAATTTTGAATATTTATTTAGTGAATGTCGTGAATTTTAGTTATTTTACAAATATAAATAGCTCATAAGTAGAATTAGAATTTATATACCCGAACGCAAGGAAAATGACTCGAGATTATGATGCTTGTAACAAGCTAAAATAACAACACAAATAGCTCAAAGAGTGTATTTGATTGTACATATTTATCATAAAAAATATATAATTATTAGATATATTTTATATAAAAGTAATTAAAAATTTTTAATTTTTTTTACGAAAAATATGTGTATGGTTTAAGTATTTAAAACTTATTTTCATAGAATTTATTTTACAAAGTGGGGTGATTTTTGTTTTTAAGAAATTATTACTTAAAATTAAATTGTAGATAATCCAATCAAATAAACTCTTAAGTATACTTTATTAAAATAACAGGGCAAGCGACGAATGGTTATAATTTAGGAGGTGCAGGCGTAATAAACCCTTATTTCTTTAGCCAAAATGAATCCGAAGGGAGGGAAAATCATAAACCCTAAACCAGCAGAACATCACTCCCTCCCTCTCTCTCCCTCTATGTAATATATCCATATATTTGCAAAACCTTTTGATGTGATACTATGTATCTATGCGCGGACTTGTGTATCTATACAGTATTAATTTCTTGGAGTTGAAGACTTCTCCTCGCAGATTCTGCTTAGGGTTTTTGGGTCGACTGTGTAAAGGGTTTTGAACCATTTCTTTTCACCAAATACAATGGCGAGGCTACTTCGAAACGCCTCGTATATTAGGCGCTCTCTATTGGCCCCTCAGGTAATGCCTTCGCGGTGTGTATTTGCATTTCCACGGTGTATTTATTTATCATGTGAAGCAACAATTGATGCAATTTTTAGCATTTGAAAGCGAGGCAAATCAAAGCTCAAACAAAATGTAGTTCCAAGCCTTTTTTTAGGAATTTTTTTTAATGCAATCTTCCTTCTAGGGATTGTATTAGTTATTTGTCTCCCTTGAATTTCTTATTGATTCTCTGTTTCTCAACATATCGTGTGCCGACGATTAATCTTAGTATAAGAATAAACTTATTGCTTACTAGAAAGAAGCCTTGGGATCAAATGGGTTTTAGGCGTTTCACCCTGTGATAACAGTCTGCAAATTGATTTGAAATTTTATTTTATTTTTTGTTTTGATGATGCAATGAGTTTGGGAGCAATTATATAAGACTGCAGCAGACGTTTTCCTTACACTGCAGTCACATGCAAGCAACCTTAGGCAATAAAGGAAAATGTATTTTGATAGAGAGCTGGATAAAACAGCTACTAAAAGTGCATGTATGCGATTTATCAGTTTGCACGCTTGCAACTTCAAAGTTTGTTTTGGTTCTTAAAGAGTGATGACAGAGCTACCAATGGTATGTCTCACTCTGACTCTGCGTTTATCTTCTATTTCTCTTTGGTTGTCAGGTTCCTGGAAAAGGTTTTTTGGTAATGTCTTCTGAGATGTGCAATTTTTCTACAAAAGGTACTGGAAGATTTCAGAATGGCTTTTGGTTGCTGTAATTAATTAAATTTGCTTAAATTGCTAAATGGAATCACCCTGTAATTTATGTTCCTTAGTCTTGAAGTTTTTTTTTTTTCTGTAAATTTATTCTTGAAGTTTTACCACTGTTTTATAGCCACTCTGTTCTTATGATACATTGTTTGGTACATCACTTGCTGTTTTGTGTCTGCTTGGATACAGCTCTAGATAGAGATATATGCCATGCCCCACCCCACACCTGCTTTGCTAACCAGAAAGCATGCTAGTATCTTTTAATATGGCTAGTTAGTGGTTTGACAATATTCTCAATGTTGCCAAACCGGTTCACTCTTGGCTCTCCCCCTGTCCCCCTTTTGTGTCTGTTCTATTGTTGCTTGACTGATTTTATTTAATTCTTTTAGTTTCTTGTTAACTATATTATGAAATATAACAAGGAAATTGAAAATACTTTAGTTTGACACGTTAACATCCATTATTTGAATGATGGTCATCTGAGAAGAAGACCAATAGAGGCTCCTCTACTGTGAGGAGAGTTGATGAAATGGAACATGTAGTTAGCAAAAGAGTGTCACGATAGCAGGCTGTTGAGCCTTATGTAATAGGCTGTTAGGCCTTGTTAAATAAGCCACATGTATTGGCATAGCTGGAGGAATGTTCCAGCATGTCCTTTAGCAAGTTGGCAAGTGGGATGGCATAACCGTTTTTGGCGCCCAATCTAGGCTATAGATCAGTATAAATACAACTGATCTACGCCTACCCCCACATGATGAATGAATTTGGAAATCAGTTTCCCTCTCATTTCTTTTCCCTCTTTCTGAATTCTCCCTCTTCCTTCCTGTCTTTCCCAATTTCCCTCTTTGCAATCCCTCTCGGAATTTGAGAATTCTCCATTGTCAGATTGGGGATCTGACAAAGAGGTAGAGGAGGATGTCATGTACCTAAATGTTTGTACTTAAACAGCATTATTAGTAGCAGTTATACTTAGAGTTAGCTGCTCATAGTTGTACTTTGAGTTTGTAATTGGCAGCCTTGTTGGCGCCAACTTAACTGCTGCTTGGATTAGTATATAAAGCTAATCCAGCCTAATGCAAAGATATCAAAGTATTATTCTGGAATTCTCTGTTTCTCTCTCAATTTCTTTCTTGATCCTTCTCTCTCTCGCTTCTTTCTCTCTCTCAATTTTCCTCTCAATTCACCCTACTTTCTGCCCTAATTCTTCTTGCCAATTGGCTGAGAATTCACATTGTCAGATCTAAGGACCTGACAGAGGACAAACAAAAATGAAAAAACCATGGTGGGAGAAACTTAGCCAATTGGCTGAGAATTCACATTGTCAGATCTAAGACCAATTTGTTCTGTTCTCCCTTGTTATTGTCTTCCTCCCATTCCATATGTGCTAATAGGAGCTTATGAGTCTTGTCTTATGCCTGTTTGAAGGTAAAAGGAAATCTAAATCAGATGGAAGTGACTCCAACGATGAAAATCTGTCCAAAAAAGATCTTGCCCTACAACAAGCGTTGGATCAAATTACTACTTCATTTGGAAAGGGATCTATCATGTGGTTGGGTCGGTCTGTCTCTCATAAACAAGTTCCAGTGGTGTCTACAGGATCATTTGCTTTGGATATAGCTCTGGGTATTGGTGGATTTCCAAAGGTATCTTTCAGCAGTTGAATTTTATAAGATCATATATTTTTAGAGATTTGATTTTTGACACATAC
The DNA here is from genome assembly GCF_014633365.1 of Diospyros lotus. NCBI lineage: Eukaryota > Viridiplantae > Streptophyta > Magnoliopsida > Ericales > Ebenaceae > Diospyros > Diospyros lotus. The sequence goes on along the minus strand of NC_068339.1, from coordinate 9,644,060 downwards.
CTCCTATATAAGACAGATTTGTCACATCATTAACCGTGCAACCTTTTCTATTTTTATATGAGGCATCCTGTGAAATATTTTATGATTTTCAATTTTAGATTAAGTTTTGTTGGAGAATTTTCTATTTATTTTCTTTTTTTGGGAAATGTATGCTATGTTATACGCAGTCACAGACAGCTTTCATCTAATATTTTCTTCGTTAATATTTCCATCAAACACCCATAGTAGGTTTTTAATTAAGATAATATGCTCTCAGCTTCTGCAAATGCAAATGACCACACTTAGGTACTGTAATAGTTAATGTTTCTTTTTTACTTCAGTTTGAATCTAAGCTCCTTGGCTGTTTTTTTCTTTATTTATATTATTAGAGTGTGTTACTGTGGAAGGCATTTTAAATTTGTAGTGCTCTGTCTCAACTGTTTAGGTTAGGGACAATTGCTTACTCTCAGCTTGTTGAATTCTATACATATACTTGCTTGAACTGCTATCTGCATACCTATCACCATACATCATGTGCCTGCATGTGTATGTTCATAAATTGTAAGCCTGTGATCTGAAAAATATATTTCTTATGGGCTTGAGGAAGATTTAATTTTGTCCTGATTTGCTGTGTGGCCACTTAGTGTCTATATTGGTTTTCTTCAGGGACGTGTTGTGGAGATATATGGTCCAGAAGCTTCTGGAAAAACAACTCTTGCTCTACATGCTATTGCTGAAGCACAGAAGCAAGGAGGTTATTTTTAGAAATTTCAATATATATACATGTTGGATTTGTTTCTAACCTGTCTAGATGGTATCTTTCCTAATTGATAAATCCAAATTATTTTTTGCCCCAGAAATGTGGATGTTTGGGTAAATAATTTTATGCACCTTCCCCCCCCCCCAACCCAACTTTTTCAGTCCTATTTTTATATCTCATGTTTATGTGAGATTGGAGACTTGGATCTTGAATTGATCACTTGGACAGATCAAGATCAATGTCGCTGCCTTGTGTTTGAGTTTTCACTTTTTCCTTTTATCCAATATCTTTACCTGCTGCTGCCTATAATGAAGAAAAAAAGTGCCAAATTGATAACAAGTTAGATCATGAAATATTCTGCCATAGTGCATGTGTTGCTCAGCGGAAACAGTGGGTTCCTCCCTAGTGTGTAAAAAAGGGAAGAGAAAAGAAAATGCATCATTAACAGTTTTCTAGTACAAAATGAATAATTGAGGAGAAAATGAAAGCATGTGCAAGCTTACTTTTGTCCATCATTTATTAACTTATTTTCTGTTGTCTCATTTTTGAGGAAATTTCTCCTTTGTGGTGACTATTACTAACTTCTTCTGGTTGGTTAAGAATCTTCTCCTGGGTGCAGGTTATTGTGTTTTTGTTGATGCTGAACATGCTCTTGATCCAGCACTTGCTGAGGCTATTGGCGTAAATACTGAAAATCTGCTTCTATCACAGCCAGATTGTGGCGAACAAGCTCTCAGTCTTGTGGATACCTTAATACGGAGTGGTTCAGTAGATGTTGTTGTTGTAGATAGTGTAAGTGTTTCATAGCTCAAGCTTCCTTTTCAGTGATTTACAAGGGTGATTATGATTGTGTGGTAATTGCAAGATATACTTATGATAACCTTCTCCCCAACCAAAAAAAAAAAAAAAAAAAAAGGGAAGGTCTATGTTGCTAAAATCCACCAAGAATTTGCTTGAAAGAAATTGTTGACTTCCTTTTGTGTATATCATGTTGACAGGTTGCTGCTCTTGTGCCCAAAGGTGAACTCGATGGTGAGATGGGTGATGCACACATGGCAATGCAAGCTAGATTGATGAGCCAGGCACTTCGCAAATTGAGCCACTCTTTATCTTTATCACAGACGATTTTGATATTTATAAATCAGGTACGTGGCTAACAATTCTTTTTGACACGTGTTGATAGCAGACTTTGAGCTTTTCACAGCTTTAGTTACTGAGACTTCCTTAATCAGCATACTCCACTGAAAAGTGTTCAACCCTCTAAGCTAGCTTATAAACTTACAGTCTATTGGTATGTGGCTAAAAGAATTTATTTTGATACATGTTGATAACAAACTGAGCTTTCACAGCTTTAGTTACTGAGCCTTCCTTAATTGGTTTACTCCATAGAAAGTGTTCAAGCCTCTAGCTAGCTTCAAAATTACAGTCAATAGGTGGCCATGCCATATCAAAGAGCAGTGGGAAACATATTAGATGTTGTATAACAGGCTGATGAATCTTTCTTGGAGCTAATACTGTAGATTGATTTGTGTGTTCTTGTTTCTGTCAGTTCAACCAATTTTCCTTGTTCCTGGATTTTTGTATTTCTCTTAAGAAATGATGCTGTTGATGCTTCAAATTTATTTATTGGAGATAGATTGATTTGTGTGTTCTTGTTTGTCACTTCACCGATTTTCCTTGTTGCTTACTACTAGAAGATGACTTCTTAAGGGTCTAGCATTATTAATGAGAAGGAAAGAATTATAGAGTGATTTCTTATTTATTCCTTCTTTAATTAAAGAAGGAAGACCATAGTTGTCAGAGGCCCGCCTACGCACGAGGTGCAGAGGTGTAGTGGCGTGGCACCTCATCACCACAGAGGCACAACGCCATGCTTGAGGTGCTGCCTAGGTGCATGAGGCTCACACCTCATGTGAGGATCAAAGGTCAAGGTGCATGAGGTTAAAACCCTATTTTGTTGTCCAATTGCCATCTTAGATCTTATTTCTTGTTGATTTGATTGCATATTTTTGCATATCTGCGAGAGGCAACCTAGTTGTGTAAGTTCGAGGTCTGCTGGATCTCCCACACCCAAATCCTTTGGCAATGATGTTCACTCGCTAGAGAACTACTCTTGTTTGCGTTCTACTTCATTTTTGTTTCTTTCTTCTAATTTCTTTTGCAATTTAGAAGAAACTAATTCTATACTGTAATTGTTTTTTGTTGTATTCTACTCTATTTTTTTTTTCTTCTAATTTTTGTTGCAATTTAGAAGAAATTAATTGCTAATAAACAATTTTTTTCATTGTGTGATCTACTGTTTTTTTCTCTCTTCTAATTTCTTTGGCAATTTAAAAGAAACTAATTGTTTTTGTTTAACTTTTTTGTGTTGTGTTATCCTGTAATTTTTTTTCTTTCTTCTAATTGCAAAAGAAATTAGAAGAAACTGATTGTTTTCCTGTAATTGTTTTTTGCAGTATGTTCTGCTATAATTTTTTCTTTCCTCTAATCTCTATTACAATTAGAAGAAACAAATTGCAAAAGAAACTAATTATTTGTTTGCAATTATATCAGTTGTTATTATAGGGTTGGTTAGTTATTTATGATTTTATGAGTTTGCATCTATCTCCTTAAGGATCCATATTTAAAAGAATAGTGTATAAGTATTTTATAAGCATTTTGAATAAATGTGTGCCTCATGTGCCTAAGGCACACACTTTGCCTTGTGCCTTGCGCCTAATTTGCGCCTCAATGCTCCTTGTGCCTTTGACAACTATGAAGAAGACTAGGCAACCACACCCAAGTTCTTAGGTACTGACACCAGGCGTTGCACTTCATTCTCAGGGAAACAAATTGCCAAGTAGACTTGGTAATCTTGGTGCCCAGGACAGACAACACGGAACCTTCCTCAAGTCCACTAGTCCCTCCAAATTAATTGTAATCAATGACTATGCCCATACAGACCATGGCAGCTCACTAGCAGACCCGTGCAAAAATTATGGAAATATGCCTAATGACTATCTAATATATTTAGCTTGATTATAGCATTAAACCAGTTAAAACATCCAAAGATTCTGAGTTGTCAATCTATAAGATCACGTAGAGGGTGTTTACTTTGCTTAAATTATAGCTTATAAGCTCTAAAGCTTTATGTTGTAAATTTTAGATTTTGAGGAGGGCATGTTGGTCTCTTATTTTGTCAACTATAGCTTTTTTGAGACAGCTTATAAGCTATTAAAAAAAGTAGGGGGTACCAGCTTTTCTAAAAAGCTGTTGGAATAGCTTATAAGCTCCTCCAAGTTAGCCAAACAGATAAACTTTTTATAAGTTCTTAGGGAGCTTATAAGCTCCCTTTGACCAACAAAAATGGAGAGCCAAATGCCCTCTTAAGCTATATTGCAGATACTAGAAACTGCGCCAAACTAATAAAATATGTCCCATTTCAAAATTTCTCCTTGTTTGGGCCCTTAAGGGCCATTTGGTATCAGGATTAAATACTGATGGGATAATGTTAATGATATGATAAAATAGTGATGCAATTAAATAAGATTGCCCTATGTTTGGTATCCGAGGTATTACTTGAGGATAATACTATCCTGTGTTTGGTTTCTGTAACTTCGATAGAGTGAACACGTGAAGTAAAATCACAATTTACCTTTTTGTCCTTATGCCATAATGTACATTATTTCAGGAAGATTGTATTTCACAAGACTGCTGCTCGTGGAGAACTCTTTATTTTTTTCTTCCTCACCTCACCTCACCTCATCTCCAATTTTTGGTATTGTTTTTGCAATGCCACAGCCACTGATTATTCAGAAATCCAACACAAGAAAACTAAAACGATTCCAAGTTTGTGAAAGAAAATCAATCTACTCTGTGTGTAATTCAATTTCCTCTTTGGATTCGTACAATGAATCTGAAAAACATTGAAAACATTAATGTCAGTTTGAAATATAAAAAAATCAAATGGACTGAATCACATCAGGCAGACACGTTCCACTGAAAAATCTTCAATCCACTTTACATCTAGAAACTAGAACTCCAGAAGCATAATACATGCATTCATATGTGTTAATTGATGAGAAATAAACAGATTTAATCTCAATTGATGCAGAACATTTTAAGCAAAATGAAACAGAGACAGAGAGATGCTGAACATGTGAGAGGGAGATAAGCGGAAGAGGGATCTGAAATCAAATTTGGATATATATATATATATGTATATATATATTTTGAACCTACATCTGATATATATATAGATATATTGGATCTGCAAATTGGAACCAAAGAACTGCAAGTTGAATAATAATAATAATAATAATAGGAAGAAGACTGAAATTGAAGGGTTGATGCCTGAAATTGAAGATGAAGAATGGCCGGCGGCTGAAATCAGAGAAGAAAGAGAAAGCCTGCTACTGAAGGTGAAAAAGGAGACTGAAATCGAAGAAGAGCCAGAGACAGCGAGAGCAGTGGTCGTCGATGGCAGTAGCCAATGCTGATGCCGTTGATGGAATGTTCATAGATCTGGAAGGTGAGGTTGAGGGTGAGGGAGATGATGAAGGAATATGGCTGGAGAGGATAGAGATTGTGGCAGTCAGCTTATAAGCAAAGGGTAAAATTGTCCAAAGATGATAAAATGTTAATCCCACCAAAGTGGGATTAATTAATACCTGGGGAGGGGGGGGGGGGGGGGGGGTAGTTAATCCCACCTTAAAAATACCAAACGAAGTAATACCATGTCAGGAGGTATTACTGATTTTATTTAGACTTTTATTTTGTCTCTGAGATATAATTGACACTGTTCAATCATGATCCAAAACTTTGAGCTATAAAAGCATTTGCAGTTATTTGAAGTTCGTCTGCTAATACATGTTCTGATTTTAAGTTGTGTTTGTCTAATAAAGCAGTTTTTTCAATTTTTTTTAATTTATTGCTATGGTATAGAAAAGCAGTTTGATTTCAGAGTTCCATTTGAAATGGGAAGTGTTCATTTCATGATCAAAATTTCTTAACCAATTATATTTTCATTCAGGTCAGGTCCAAGCTAGCTACCTTTGGGTTTGGTGCGTCCACAGAAGTCACCTGTGGTGGCAATGCTTTAAAATTTTATGCTTCTGTACGCCTAAACATTAAGAGGATAGGATTCGTCAAGAAGGGAGATGAGGTATTAGTTTCCATTAGTCTGTAATACTGTTTGCATGTAGATTATAGACGGGGGTTCTGGAATAAATGTATCTGCATATTGTACAGTCCAATTTTGGCAAGGGTTTGAAAACCATTATAAATTTTCTTGGCTAAAAAAAGAATCCACTTGTTACTTTGCTTTTAGCTTCTATTTGTTTCCTGTTAGGATTTGAGACTTGTTTTGTAGTTTGCTTGTTGTTTCAGGACTAGCAAGTCTGTGAAAGGACACTGACAAATAAGATGGCAGCCAATCATTCTAGAACAGTAATAACCACTTTGATTTGCCCAAATTATTTCTTGGGCATTGATAAAGAACATCTGGCGTTAAAGCACCATGACTGTAGACTGGCATGTTCTTATTTTGGAGCCTGCAAAAAATGATGCCGCCTTGTTCTTTGAGGGCATCTAAATTCAAAATAAGCTTTTGGCTGTAACTTGGAAGTAAGCACTAGATTATAAGCACATGGCTAGGGGCCTTGAAGACTTGCTAGTCAAACTTTATAGTTGAGACTAAGAACTTGATGCCAGCCCTAGCTCTTGTTTTTGTCTTTACACTTGTGCTTCTGCCACCTGTATTGATATTGCATAACAAAAATTGGAAAGGCCAGGGATGCTGGGAATCCCCCTTCTCTTAACAGATCATTTTCCATTAATGTTAGTAAAGTTAGAAGTTCCAACCATCTCCAATTCCTATGCTGTTAGTTGTTACTATGGAGCCATTAGACCTTAACTATGAAGCTTTTTTTCTTTTTCAATAAATTTAGTCAATCTTTATTTTAGTTGTAGCCCTTTGGATCTGTCCCCGATTGTGGTAGGACTCGTTCAGGACTTGCATTTTCTTCTTTGGGTTGTCTTGCAGACCGTTGGGAGTCAAGTTCTAGTGAAGATTGTGAAGAACAAGCATGCCCCTCCATTTAAAACTGCAGAATTTGAGCTCGAGTTTGGCAAAGGGATATGTCGTGAGTCGGAACTAATAGACTTGGGATACAAGCACAAGTTGATAACAAAGATGGGAGGTCCTTTTTCCAGTATGAATGGTCAGACCTTTCGTGGGAGGGATGCCCTCAAACAATACCTTATTGAGAACACTGATGCTAGAGAGGAACTGGTGATGAAGCTTAGAGAGAAGCTGCTCTACTCTCAGATGGAGAAGGGAAAGGAGGCTGAAACGGAGGGTCTGAATGGAGACCCTGCAGAGGTGATTATTTCACCAGATTCAACTGATGAAGAAGCAATAGCTGAGGCATGAGATTGCAAATGACCACGAGATATAAGTTAAAAATGCCCCCACATCCCTTCACAGGTTTTGTCCAAATGCCTTCTGAAATCTGCAGTAACATTTTCCTGATCGGCTGATGATATTGGATGGCTTCTCTGCTATAAAGCTGGCCGCTCATGCCTTACCCTCGGCATAATTTTCCTAAACAAGCTACCTTTTGAATTAATGCTGTCATTGTACTTATTCTGTCCTTGTATATCACAGTTTTGATTTCAGAAGGAACCACTTAGAAACTGCAGGTTCCTTCTTGTGTCCTGCACTCGGCCCCATTTTTAACTATAAATTGTTACAAACTGCACTTATTGCATTCTGGGGGCCGTGGCCCTCTACGTTTGTAGTTCAATTTCGTAAGTGAGAAGATATATTTTTCCAGCATTTATGCCTTCTTTTCTATAGAAAATCTTAAATTCATTTAGATTCTTGCCAAATGAAATGATGATGATGATGATGATCAAGTTTTTGTGGAGGTCTTCTTTTTGAACGGTTTTTGTTGCCCTTGCTGATGTTTGTTTGTTATTCTGTCTTATTTTCTGCATTGGGGTTGTTTGTTTTTAAACAGTCTTCTTAGATTAATATCAGCATTAATGTACAAAAGAATCCTGATCAGGGAAAAAAATAGTAGCAAATGCCCAAGACTTCCAGTTATGAATAGTCTTAAGAGAAAGAGCAGCAGATACTGACATACTGTCCTTTTGTGTGCTATAAATAGATAATAATCAATCAAAGTTGTCTCAGCCTAATGAAGTCACGACCCTTGGGGAAATAAAATATATATAAAAAGAAGCCACATGATGTAGGGTGTAATATTTCTAATCTTGGTCCTACGATACTTGAAATGCAAGGCTGCAGGCAGAGGCTGCTGCTTGAAATTCTAGATATAGGCTAGTTCCTCAACTAATTTTGACTTACCAATCCTTTTTAAACTCTAAATTTGGTCACATGAATCCTGTAACTGAAAACTTCAATTCCATTGTTGAGATATGGTTTTGGATTTACGTTTGATTAATATAATCCAAAGTATGGTTGAGATAACTACTTTTACATTTAATCTAAAACTCATTGAGTTTAAGATTTTTAACTTATTTTATTCTTTCCATAAATAGAATTGCATATTCAAATTTTAAATTACGGGAGAATTAAAGAGTAAATTAATGTTAACAGATTCAGAAATTGGGTATATGGTGGTTTTTAGGATTGAGAATGAGTTATTTATCTTCTTTTCCCATAAACATAGACTTAGAGTTGAATTACGTTCAATTTATATGTCTTTAATTTTGATCTTATATGAGTATTACAAAATTATTATTTCGTATTTGACTTATTTCTTAAAGAAATTGTACCAGATTTTTCAAACAATTATTACTTACTTAAAAATTATGAGTTAAAATCACGGTTATTATTTTTATATAAAATTAGAAAAATGAATATTTATTACGATTGCATTTCGTGTTGGGGGGGGGGGGGGGGGGGATTGTAAGTTGTTTTGGTCCAAAGACAAAAATTATGGCACATGCTTTAATGTTTATTCAAACATGATATTATTCTTAATGAGTTCACATCATTGCATTTAGTCTTGTTCAAAAGGGACTTTGAGGTTCCTTCATCAGTTGCTTCCTCTTTGCCAAACAATGGGCGCCATTGCTTTCTTGATGGATCCTTGCTTCCTGGAAGCTACCTTGTAAATCTTTTTCTTCAGCTTTATTAATTAGTTTTGACTTTATATATCATATCTGGTTACTAGAATGAGGCTTCGGAAAATTCTGAGTCAATTTTATCACTATTATTATTTAGATATATTTATTAAACACAAATAATTATACATAAATCATGCACGACAAGCATACTTGTATTTCGGGTAAAAGTTATTTTCAAAAAAAAAAAATTGACCCCTCATTTAATTATGTCTCGTTACCAATCAACTAAGCTGGGCATCCCACAATATTTTAGAACAATAACACTGATGTAATGTATATAAGAATGTTGGGTTGGTTATGGGCTAATTTTCATTTGGAAATTAATTATCTGGGAGTTAAAAAAGTTTTGTCAGCCCACTCATATGTTATGTGATTTGTATTAAACTTTGTGTTATGGTATGTGAACCAAGTACTTATCCCCCCCCCCCCCCATCATATCTTATCTGCATATATATATATATATATATATAAAATGGAAAGGTAGATGTGAAGAATGAAGCTGTAGAGGTTGTGTCTGCAGTTAATAATAATTGAGAAAATGGAAAGATATGGTGGGTAGATCTCATCTTAACTGAGAAAGCAAACAATGGAAAGGTATGGTGGGCATACCTTTGTTGTTGGGACCTTCTTTTTCAAAAAAGCCAAGACCCAAGACTTGTATGCCAGCTTGTTTGTCTCTATTGGAAGGTGGATCCCAAAATATTATACTTCATTCAATCTCTTTACAATTTCATTCAAGCTTGTTACAATTTAACTTTCTTTGATATTATTTTATGAAAAAAAATTAAATTTATATGCCCGACAAAAGAAAATGATTGTAATAATTTAATTAGTCTTAAATAATTATGCGTGATTTTATTATTATTATTATTATAAATAATTAAAAATAAAAATATCAAACTTATCTTTTAAGTAGAGGAAACACAATATAATATTTGAAAATTCAATCAAAGTTGTATTTATTGAGGAAAAAATCAACGAATTATGCCTTTAAAAATTTAATAAAAAATTGTGTATATATAGGGAGAAAAAAAAATAAGGAATGAAATAAAAAATTTAATTCTTTAGAAATTACTTTGGTTCTGCGATTCAAAGATAAATTATAAACTAATTTATTTCTATCGTTTAAAGATGAATTGGATCTCACTCCGATTATAGATTGATTGATTTTTTTCACTTTTTTAGAGAAAAAATAGGACTTTGCTTGGAATTAGCTAGAGACTTAGTGGGTTTTTATAGTTATATTTTTTTTCCCTCTCAAATCATTAATTATCATCACTTTCTTCCATTTAAGGACAAATTAGTATTTTTAACTATGAAGTACATTTTTAACTTACACGTTTGTAATATGAACCACTTCTTTAATTTATTTAAAAAGTTGTTCCAAAATACTGATCGAGTTGGATAGACTTGGAATTGGCAACTGGGTTATGACAATTAGGATAGTCCCTAAAAATGGTCCTTGAAGAGGGAGGGAGGGAGGGAGGAGAGGAACCTTCCTTCATGCTTGCTTCCTGAACTGAGTTCTCAAGTGGTTCTACCAACTGCCACTTTTAGTTTGATTAAATTTTCCATTAACCACTCAATTGAACCAACTGTGTTTTATTCTATCATTTTTACGGGGCCACGCTTCAACTATCAATCACGTGACACTTGATTGACCATTATACCCTGCCAAATAACGCTTTCACACTAGCTATATCAAATTATTATAATCCAATTTTAAGATTGCGTACGAGGTTTGATGAACAAACCTATTCTTAATGTATATATGGAATAATATTATTTATATTAAAAATAAATTTTTAGTCTAATTCGCACATGTATTTTTTTTTTTTCAATAAAAATATATTAACTAAACTGAAAATTCATTTTCAGTAGTGTAGATAAATAGTATTATTCTAATGTGTAATAAATTGTGATAATCTCTTTTGCTAGACTTTGTCTTATAAAGAGTTAAAATAGTGAATGTGAAAGCCATCACTTTATCTTGTATTATATATAATAATAGCTTTATTATCATTTGGAGCAGATACTTGGTAGAGATAAAATAAATAATAAAATTACTCTTAATGAATAGAATTATTCTTAATGTGTGATGATGATGATGATAGAGTGCTTAATCTATGATGAGCCACCAACAATTAATGTTAATGTTAGTGACATTTACCAATAATAATAATTTAAAAAAAAAAAAAAAAGTGTAAACGGGGGATGTGACTGATTAATCTATCTAGCAACTTTAATTTGATTGACCCAGCAAATTACACATAAATTAAGAGACACGTTGGTAGTTTTAAAATATTAATTAATAATTTACAATCGTGTTATATGGTTAATTTCCCTTGCACAATTAATGCAGTCCACCAGAACAATACTTTAAAAACCAATTTGGAGATGACAATTTGGACCTCCAAAATGATCTCAATATATATTGTTTTGTACTGTAATTGTGTATATATAATGGGTAAATATATATAAATTTTACGATTAACCTAAATAGGTAATATAGACAACTGTAGAAATATTATAAACAGCGTATATAGCATATGGAAGATACCAAAAATATATTCAAGTATTTTAATAATATTTTTCAAATATTGTGACATTTCCCTCAAACTTAAAGAAGCTAAAAGATCATTTAACTTGAATTTTGATACCAACTCTTGAAAGTGTTTAGGACGCTATTGGTAAGAAACTGACAAGATGAAATCTTTTTTGAGTAAAGTTGTTGTTGTTTGAATATAATAATAAATTTATTTGATTGGAAACGTTGTCATTAAGTCGCTTAAATGTATAAAAAGAAGAAAACAATTAGAGGGTATAGAGAGGTCTTTGTGTAAATATTTCGATATTTAAATCAAATACTAAAGATGATGAAAATTGTATTGAAATCAATATTAGAGACGTACACTTTCAGCATTGAGTGCCTGCTTATTTATAGAAGAATATAGAGTAATATTAATTAATCTAAAATTAAGATTATTGTTTATAACACTTATTTTGACTTTTTCTAATCTTGTTAAAATTAGAATTCTTATAACGTTTTATCTTGATTTTTTCTAATCCGACTGAGATTAGAATTGTTATGAATAACGTTTATCCCAATATTTTAAAATTATTAAATTATAATTATTTATGAGTAATTGCTTGTTTTGTTTTTAGAATATTCGAAGAGATTTTTGAATGTCGAAATTATCTAGTTTGTGCATTTGTGTAAAATCCCCTATGTATTGAAAATTTATACCTTTTAGGCCAAAAAGATTATTTTGCATTTTTAAACTTTTTTGTCCTTTAATGGACTTTTATCTATGAAAAAATTATTATATTATGTGTATTGGATAACATAATATTTGCCTAACGCAAACAAATTAAGAGGGGGCATAGACCCCATGGGGGTAGGGCTTGCATCTGATAACATAACATTTGTTTGATGTGAGCAAATTGAGAAGGGGTAGGACACACACACCACCCCGACACAACAATTGCCAAAGATGACAAAATACCCTTTTATCAATTTATTTGAACGAAAGCTGTAAATTTGCACATATTGGTATTGTTTGAAAACAAAGAGAGAAAGAAAAATGTGGGGACGTGGGTGGGGTTTTTAAATTTCTCATCCATTGGTTTTTGAAGTGTGGTATTGGAAACCACATGAAAACCTGATTTGGTGGGTGGGCTTTGGAAAATTGTTTAATTTTGTGGAACATTTGGACCACTTCGAAGGAATCTATTCATTCTTGGTTGGGTACTTTTCTTCTTGGGTTACCCTCACAGTTTGCAGTCAACAAGGGCGACAATTTTGAATTCTCCAATTCTTGCAAAATATATATATACATACATATATATATATATATGGGGAGGGGATTGGTGTCTTGGCAGTCCATGATGAACAATGGTGATTCAAAATCAGTTGGATGGGATTTCTCTGTCATCAAAATTATCAGCAGCATACATGGTTTGCTATATATATATATATATATTATACTCTCCACTACCAAAATTGTGCTAGAATTAGTACACCCGTACAAAAGATGCAATTTTTGTAATCATTAATGGCGGAAAATGGTGAACCACCATTGACCATAACGTGTCGCCGCCAAACTTGTCGTCGTGTTCGGACACGTGGTGGCTTCTGGTATGACCAGTTGGCTGTTGTCACTGTGCCATGTCAGCAACCACTCTTCTCACAGCTTCTTGGAAAGCCGATTCGTCCCAATCACCTCCCTAACGAAGAAGAAGAAGAAGGAGAAAAAGAAAATTAAAGCAGGAATTAACAAAAAGTTAATTACAAAAAAAAAAAAACATTCAATATTTTTGAGTCACTTTTAACACCTCCTTCCTCCTCGTTTCCTTAAAAGAACGTGAAGAAGCAGCCCAATTGATTGATCATATGATAAATAGCTAAAATTCCAAAGCTTCGTGTCAATGTCATTTTTTCTATTTAATTTGTAGCTATTGTTTTGTTTTCTAGGGACGTATCACGTGAGACTTAAAATTTTATTTCATGTTAATTTTGTATTGAGTTATAATTTAGATTTAAAGGATCGATGAATAAGTTAATATGATATTGTTAGATCCGCACGAAGAGGTTAATATATATTAAAAGTCTAATGATTTATTAATGTTAGATCAACCCGAATGACATATATATGATCAGTACGTACTGTTGCCCAAAGTCGTCTATTGTTAGATAGATTCACCAAGAATCACATATTATGATCAGTACTGTTGAGCAAATTAACCTTGTAAATTTTGAATGATTGTTAGTCAGTGAATTAATATGCATTGATGTGTCCTTAATTTTATCATCCAACCCAACCTTAGCCATTCTAATCAACAAATTAAAGTTGTTATGAAAAAGAAATTAAGAAAATGATTCTACGAATCAAATTAATTTGCAGGATAAGCTTTGGTTTAGTATATCTACGTACATGATCTAATTGATGAAGACTCGATCGATCCAATAATATATACAAGATCATCAAACTTAAAGCAAAACAAGAAATTACGGCAGCTTAATTAGTTTGTTGGGTGCTTAATTATAATTAAGATTAATGGCATTCATGATTCTAAATTGAAGCTTCAGAATATGCGATTAGTGTTGCAATGCTAATTAAAGATCCAAGTGTTGAAGAAAACTGTGTTGATAAAATGTGCGAAAACAACTCAACTTGTATACATATTCACATTACCTCAATGTTCAATCTGAAGACGACCCGATTAATAGAGCTTGATTCCTCCACTTGGGTGTCAGCTTCCGTGGACATTAAGCTGACATTCCTAATCTGCTTGAAGAACTCGAGCATTCGGATCACCAGATCCAGCATGTTACAGTCTCCTCTGACGATCACTTGCAAGTCCACGATTCGAGCTTCTGATGTCGATTCAGCAACACCTGTAACTCGAACATCTAGCCTCTCTGTTGTGGGCAGTCGACTCGCTTCTCCACTTGCTTCTCGTCTTGGCAAAATCTGTGCTTCTAGTACCCGGTTTCTTCGGGAAAGATCGGCCACTTGAGCTTTCAAAGAAGTCAAGTACTGGGTGGTGCTTGCAAGCACTGATGCTTTGTCTTTCTATAGAACACAAAACTCAAAATCATGTCAGTGAAGTGTTGATTGTTTTTACATAACTCTTTAAATTCCAAATGGATAGAGAGAAAGCATCGAGCTCTTATAATACACCCAATTTGATAGAGCAGAAGTCTCTCCAAGTAACTTAATTGTGTGTCACGATTCGATAATCAGATTCGAAGAGATCATTAGTACCTTTGTTCCGGGAGGAAGAAGGGATCTAAGTGCTTGAAAGCTTTCGTTGAGCTTCTCGCGTCTCTTCCTCTCCGATATCGTATGGTGCAACTGCGTGCTCGTGGGGCGGCTGCCTTGAACCCTTTCTTGCCTCCTCGTCAAATTTAGGGTTCTAAGGAATGTGATCGCTCGCTTAAGCATATTTTGTCTCTGAATTCTGGCTGCAATCGGGACTAAACCCGACCTGTATCGCTTGAACGCACTGCTCTTTTGGGTCGGAGGATTAAGGTTTTGTTGCTGCCAGGAAGAAGAGGAAGAAGAAGGCGAAGAGAGAACGGCGAGAATGGCCTTTGTCATGGCGGCATCTTCAGTTTCAGGCGTTGGAAATGGAGCGTTTCGGATTTGGCTGAAGGCTTGCATGGCTTGATGCAATGGACTGATTGAAGCAGAAGAAGAAACTGGTCTCAGAGCTTGCTCCAATGGAGCTTCTTTGGGCGGCTCTGCAACAAGGGAAGAGCTCGGAATGTTGAGGAGAAATGGCGAGAACTCTTGGCTCTCCATGGACAGCGATCTGAGCGAAGAAGAAGATGAAGAAGGCCTGTTCTGATCAGCCAGAATTGGGAATTCTCGGATGGGTTTCTTCCCGGAGAAATCGTCCGGGAACCAGTTCTTCATCTCCATTTCCAAGTTCGCCTGTGAAAACCTTCTGAATATGAACTTGTCCTAATTCAAAATATCTTTTGTTTGATATCTCTATAATTCTTTTAAGATGAAGATATATCCTGAAGATGAATATATAAAATTAATAGGGAGTGAGTTACTTACTTGAGTGTCAATGGACATGCCGAGTTCAATTTCTCCGGCATTGCAACCCATGAAAATCGCTCTCTGCAACAAATGATAGAGGGAAACCGTTGATGATAGCTTCAAATTATTGTTTCAGGAAACACTATAGATTAATGTTGTTGAAAACAAACCTTAATCCTAGCTTCCTGTAATAGTCGAACACAAATGATGATCAGGATACATAATGATATAGAGTAGAATAATGCTTCTTGTTCGGTAAATATATATATATATATATATTGTTGCAAGAAATTAATCAGGTGGTCATTGGAGAATTAATTAATTACCTGATAGAATTGGAGCTGGGCTTCGGCGGAGGCTAGACCTTGAAGCTCCAGTTCCTTGAGCTCCATGAATGGAAGCCTGTTCTTGAAAGCAAGGCCTGGAACTCGGCTGAAACAAACAGAAAATCACAAATTAATATTGATTTACATAGCATCGATCACTATATATCCTGCAATCCAAGTTGTCATTCGCCTACAATTATGTAATCAGATATGAATGAGTTTAATCAGTAGACACTTGAAGAGTATCCAATTAAAGAAAAACATACTCGTTGTCGACCACGAAGATGAGTTTCCGGTATTCCTCGAAAAGCCGGCGGGCTAGGCTTCCGGTGGAGGAGCTTGGCTGGTTGACGCTCTCCAACTCGTTGTAGAATCCGTCCGTGAAAATCAAACAGCTGCAGCAAATTAATTCACAGACGCCATTAATGAATGAATGAATATTGAACTTCAGAGAGAGAGAGAGAGAGAGAGAGAGAGAGCTTACTTGGAACTTGGGGAGGAGAAAAACCAGAGGCAGATGTAAGAGCAGCCAAAGGCGTGAACTAGTTGCTGGAGAAAGGTGGCGCGAGCTCCATCAGGCTGCAGGAAGATGGAGTCCATAAATTAATCAGCACCCCCCAGCCCCTTAATTTGCGATCTCCCTCTCTCTCTTTGCCTCTCCTCACATGTCCATGATCATGATGTATATAGTCATAGATATATACATTAAATCAGATGAACAAGAAGAGAGAGACAGAGAGAGATTGTAATAATCAGAAGAGCCTTGTTCACATGAAGGGATCTAGAGAGAGAGAGAGAGAGAGTTGAAAAGTAGGGGAAGGGCACAGAAAGAAGATCTACAGGACAGGGGCCTATACATATATATTTATATATGCAGCTGGAATAATATGGAAATGCAAGATTGAAAAGTAGTAAAGTTGGGAATAGAATTGAATTATTATGGAAGCACTGGGACCCCCTAAACTTGAAAAGTATTACCAGGAGAGAGAGAGAGAGAGAGAGAGAGAGAGAGAGAGAGAGCAGCCAGGTCTTGGACATAGACGGAAGAGCGAGGGAGTAGATGGAAGGAGAAGTAGTATTGGTCAAAGTCCACTCTCACGAGGATTTTTTCAAACCAGTCAAGCAGCTGCTAGAAAGAAATTTAGCCTCCGCCTCCTCCTCCTCCCTTATCCTTCCCTCCCTTTCTTATTTATTTCTTTTCTTTCTATCTACCCATATATACCTTTCATTCCACAAATCAACCTTTTCTCTTTTTTCTTATGTCAAATTCTAATACAACAAAACCCATGATCATGATTTGATTAAATCAAGTTTTTTTTTTTTTTATAATATCATAAGCTCTAATAAAAAATAATTTAGTTACTTATTTAACGAACTAGCATGGTAAATTCATTTTTGTTATAATGTGATTCCGAATCCAAATTTATCTGTGATTAGGATTCCTAATTTAACTTTGATTAAGATTTCAAATTTGATTGTTATTAAAATATTGTCAAATTCGATTTTGATTAGAATTTATTGATCTTATCTGGAGGAATATTCTCATGAATTATATTCTGATCAACATATTATTTCTTGTGTACATCTATAGATGATTTTAGGTTTATAAATATGCTCAATGCTCTAAAATTAGTTGCAACAATATCATCTTAGTGATATTTTGGTAACAATTATATCATTATTATTGTACTAGTATTATCGTAGTGATATTTTGTTTTTTCTGCTCTTGATTTTCCCTTATAGTGGTTTTCTACATTAAATTATGTGTTCATTTGTGTGCATTTGATAGTTTGATTGTGATTTATTTTCGATCCAAATTTCATAACAAATTGAAATTTTTAAGGCACTTTGAATTTGATGTTTAACAATTATTTAAGTAATCAGTATACATTGACTATAAGTTTAAAGATAAAGGGGATTGATGGTGTTGTCATTAATTATTTTACTCGAGTTTTTTTTATTTAAAAAAATTAATTAAAATAAAAATCATGAAACCGCACATCATTTTTAGTATGACACCAAAATTGATAATTATACATATATAACCTTCTCGGATAATTATAGAATTTTACTTAAGCTTTGTCATAATATTCAATATTTCATTAAATTTGTTATATTCTTACAAAAGATTAATAGAGACTTACTTAAGTTTTAGATATTTATACAGAAAAATTCAATAGTTAAAACACTTTTTCAATCGTTGAAAAAAGTATTGGTAATGTTACAATTCAAAAAGAAAAGAAAAGATTTTTTTTTTTTGTAAATAAGTATTTCATTAAAAAACCACAAATCTTCTACAGCTTTTGTTGGGGTATATCTCGAGCATCACAAAAAAAAAAAAAAAAAAAGGTCAAAAACACAAAAAAAAAAAAATAAATTTGAATCTACACTACCAATATTATTTATATATTTCTCCTAAGATAAAATATATACAAATCTTGGAGGAAAACTTCGTATGTCAATCTTGAACTCATAATCTTCAATTGTCTTCCCCCCCCCCTAAGCATTTTAAAGATTTTGATGCGAATGTTGACATTTTTTATGCCAACACCTAGTTACTCACAAAATAAACACTTAGAGAAGATCATGAATGTCGTTACTCTTCTCATCTCTCTAAGTATTATAAGGCTTTGACACAAGACATCCGGTTACTCACCTAAAATAATAATTAGAGATAACCACGACTACTTGACCACATTCTTTAAACTTCCCTATTAATTTTTAAGCATTATTTGATTTTTGACATAAATGTCAATATTTTTTATGAAGAACGCTAAGTTACTCTTTAAATAATAGCTAAGAGTGCATAAAACATACTCATGATTTAAATCATCGTTTTACATGAAAGTTAATATTTGTGATGCTAACCCCCAGTAACTAGGTAGTTCAAAACATAGGAGTAGAAAAAATTAGCACTTTGGAAGTCGCAAAAAATGCCATAATTCCTAACGCAACAAATTTTGAGAGAATGAAACGACAGACAACCATGTCCAGACGACACACTAAATCAAATGTGCCAATTGAGACACTGAATGCTCTTGCTTTAGGAAGCAACGCTTATTGCGCTCTATTTATATGAAATGCACCATCGCTTGCAAAACAAGATGGTTAGCTACCTGCCAAGAACCTTTACCACTCTACCGGGACGCCACCCACAAGATACTATGGCGCTCTATGCCTCTCTGCAAATAAAACATCTTTTTGAAAAATATAACTATAGGTTAATATGATTAAGAGTAAAAAGACGCTCTTTAATCGCTAATCAAAAAATAAAAGTATGAGAATAAATACCTAAACTATGGCATAGCAAACGATGTCAGGGGACACGAGGGCACTATATCAACAAACTCTACAAGGCAAAACAAATAGAGAAGATCCCAATTGAGGCTAGCAACCATCTCAATTGATCGCTACACCCAACCCTAGAAGGCCAAGGCATGTGTTCCTAAATAAGGCCTAAAGATGACAATAAAGCCATCTCAGGCCAAATCCAAGAATTATCGATGATGATATTTGAGATATGAACAGTGACGTATATTCCCAACTGATAAGGCAATTGGAAAGAAAATCTATTAACAAGCACCCCAAGAGGATGCCACTAATCATGCTACAAGAAAGTAGAGTCAGCTTGACCATGAAGTCATCTAGACAATCGCCTAAAGCCCCACATTTATGAAGAGCCTAAAATTTTATAATTTATATATATATATATATATATTTTTAATAATAAATATTTTATTAAGAAAAATTTAAGGCTAAAATAAAATTCAACTTTTAGTCCAAATTTTCACAACGCCTAGCCCAACAATCAATTTACAACATTTTGTCTTTCCAATTTTTACTATTTCTTCTTAAATATCTCATAGAATTTAAGACTGTAAATTTATTTTTGATTTTAAATATTTCAATTGCAATCCTAAAAAGAATCCCATTGTTCCCAATTTTCTCTTTTCAATTTTTACCGTTTCTTTGTTTATTTTATTTTGTAATTGATTGAATTTGAACCTTTTTTTTAATTTAATGAAATTATGGAATTTTTTTCGTAGAAAAGTGTATTATTTATTTATTTACAAAAAAAAATTAATACTTTTGAGAAGGCTTTGACAAATTTTTTCATCTAAGGCCCCCAATTTAGTTGAGCCGACTTTGCAAGAAAACTGCCTGACTATCTCTTATCTTCCATCCAAAATAGATTTTAACCACATTGCGAACTGAGAGAAATTTCCTCTAGTACCAAGGGCACAAATATGGTACTGGAAGCAACCAAAAACACATATCTTTCACCCTATAGGTGTGGACCCATTTAACCTATAAAGACTCTTTATCACCTGAGAGCAACTTCCAAATTAGTTTAACAACGAGGGTTTGGTTCCAAACAAATAATGGTTTGATCCCTAAACCCCTTTGCTCTTTAGGATAACACACATCACTCCAAGTTACCTTTGCCTCATGAGAAATTAGATTCAACCATTACCAAAAAAAAAAACAAAAAAAAAAGACGATTTTAGAGAAGACATTTTTTCGTCTCTAATAAAGACAAATTTAGAGACAGATTCAAAAAATATAGTTCTAGAGATGGATTTAGAGACGTAAATTAGTTGTCTCTAATTTAGAGACTGATTTTTTCCATCTCTATTTTTTTTTTTTTTTGGGCTTAGAAACAGATGTAGAGACTGATTTTTTTTGTCTTTGAAATTAGAAACGAAAAATTTTCTATGGTGAAAGACAGATTTTTTCTGTCTCTAATTTCAAAGATGGAATTAATTTCGTCTATGCCTTTTAACTTAAAGACAAAACTAATTTCGTCTCTACCCTCAGCTTAGAGATAGAATTACCGTCAAAGACATAATTAAATTTTGTCTCTGCTCAATTTAGAGATATAATTAATTTCATCTTTACTTGTACAAAATTAAAGAATATAAAATCAAAATAATCAAAAGTGAAAGCATGTGCGCAATAATAAAATAATTGGTATTTTATAATATAAAGCATAAGCGCAATAATAATGATATTTTAGAATATAAAATAGTTGGTATTTATATTCTAGCATATGTGGAAAGATATGAGTTCAGAGATGAAAAAGATTCATCTCTAAACTCTATATTAAGAGTTTTTTATTTTATAATAAAATAATTAATATTTTTCACATATGATAATTTAATAATAATTTGATTGGTTGTTGGTAGGATAGGAGTCCGACAAGAAGCTGGGATTTTATTATGAAGAGTAGAAAAAAATAGGCTAAATATAAGTTGTGATAAATAAGTAACTGACCAAGTTCATAGCCCTATGGCTAAGCAAGTCATTTTAAGGTCTTTAGTCATGCCAGGCTCTAGGTTCGAGTTGTAGGGGAAGTATTATTTTTCAAAAAAGAAAAAAAAGGAAGCCATGTGCTTGGGTGTGAGCCTCATGCCGTGTCGTACGTGGGCTTCGTGGTTAGGTGACACTTGCGCTTGTGTCACACGCACCCTAGCCATTAAACGCCAGATGCCCTCTGCTGCTACTGCTGTTGCACTTGTTATTAACGGCGGAATATTCTATCTCTAAGAATTTTTTTCCCTATTTAAAACTAAAATGTGACCAATTTAGTGATAGAATTTTTGGCTTTAATGACAGATTTTTATCATCTCTAATTAGTGATGGATTTAAAAATTCGTCACTAAATAATTAGTGATAGATCAAAATTTGTTGCTAATTCCGTCACTAAGTAATTAGTGATGGAATTTTAGGTATTTAACGACATATTTTTTTCATCACAAAAAGCCAATTTTTTTTATAATGAACCCCACTCCACAAAAAATTTCTAACTAATCAAGTTGCTTGATCATTCGTTTGGACAAAAGGAAAATAGAAGCCCAATATGTATGAATAGTAGTAAGAACATAGTGGGCTAACTAAAATCGACCACCAAAGGAAAGTAATTGATTTCACATAGAACGTACTTTGTTTCTCATTTTTTCTATTATGGGCTTATAATCCCCATAAGAGAGCTTGGAGGATAGTAATGGCACCCCCCCCCCCCCCTCCCCCAAAAAATATCTTATGGGCTACGAACCCTTCCTAAATTCAATGTAATGTAACTCTTCCCTCAAAATCTCATCACCACAAGATACAAAACAATCACTTTTTGAGGGGTTTACAAGAAGACCTAATAATAAAGAGAATATCTCTAAATAGGACTCTAAAATTCTATCAGAGGAAGAGTCTCCGTGAGAGAATAATAAAAATTCATCTGCAAACATGAGCATCAACATCCACATCTATTCGCATCTCCATTGAAATTGGAAATTAGTAGCCCAAGTACAGTGTCGCACAATGCCCTGCAAAGCTTGCATGACCAATACAAATAAGTTAGGCGATAAATAATCCCCCTACCTTAATCCTTTACCCCCAAGAAAAACAAAAACACACACAAATTTCTATTGATCTTAACAGAATAACGGGGTGTTTTCACATATTTCTTAATCTAACTACAAAATTGAGGTAGGAAATTCATAAAACTAAGGTAGGAAATTCATCAAAGTGAGAACCATAAGAAGAAAATCTCATTCCACAAAGTCGTAGGCTTTTGTTCGGTCAACTTTCATTGCACAACGAGGAGGACCTTTATGAAGGTAGTATTAATGGACCAACTCCTGTGGTAACAAAACATTATCGCCAATTGATTTATTGGGCACAAAATCAGTTTAAGACTCATCCACCAATCTTAGGAGTATCAATTTTAACCTATTAGCCAAAATCTTAATAATAACCTTATATAGGACATTACAACAAAAAATTAGCCTAAATTGACTAGGTGTCTTAGGGTGAGGGACTTTTGGGATGAGACTAAAGATGGTAGCAACCTTCCCAAAATGCAACCCATGGAAAAAAAATTTGGATGGCCTCAACAACATTAGGACCTACCATCTGAAGTCTTTTTAAAGGACTTGATAGAAAAACATATGTGCTTTTCATTACCAATTCCAAATAAAGACTTCCAAACTTCATCAAAGGTCACAATATTAGTAAACCCCATCCATTGATCTTGAGACAGTTGCCCATCCCCAAAGGGGGCAACATCATCAAGCTTCAATCTCTCAAAGTGAGCACGAGGCCTTAGTAGTTATTGATAATAAGACACTATGATGTCCACCACTTTTTATCTAGACTCTATATTCAAACCATCTGTCCTCTGAAGGCTCAAAACATTATGCTTATTTTGTTGAGCCATTATAGTTTGGAAAAAGAATTTGGAACACTGATCCCCTTCTGCCGATCATTTGACTCGAACTCGAATACGAAAAAATTATGATTCTTGGGGTAATGTCACCATATAATTGCTACTCAATTCCAACTCTCTTTGGCAGAGAATTGGTTTTGAGGGATATCCAAGATATATTGTTGCACATTAGCCAACCTACTTCTGAGGTCAATGACCCTATCAGAGACATGACTTCTAGTTGTGCTATTTAGTTGCTTTATGGTGCCTTTAATTGTCTCGAGCTTTTGCACCAAAAGAAACATAGCGGTCCTATGAACCCTCTTTGCCCAACTTGCAACAACCTTGTTTAAAAATAAAGAATGATATGCTAAATGGTTGAGGAAATGGATCGAAAGGTCCCCAGAACTTCAATGGACATTTATCAAACTGACCACCATAGACTAGGATTTGAAATCCTAGGATGTGTGAATATAGCCTTGCTTTCAGGATACCTCGAAAGCTATCCATCATTGACAAGGGCTCTATCCAACTTAGATATATGTAATCCTCCCCCTACCTCTTATTATTCCAAGTTAGGGTTAGACCACTATATGACAAATCTTGAAGCGACACAACAAATAAAAATTGGCAAAACCTACACATGCCCAAAGTAGCAGAGGTGCTACCATTTCTCATCTCTGAAACATGACAATAGAAATAAAAATCTCTAATAAGAAACCATGGATCATCAGAAACTGACATTCCCACGGTCCTTAAGAAGTCCCACAAAATTGCTTAATTTGCCTCCTCATTCCTAGCATCTATTCATGTTAAGAAGAAAGAGACATGGATAAATAGATTGGACACCTAATAATGAAAGAATTAATCTGATTTGTTCAAACAAACCATATTAACTACTAAAGGGCTGTAACCTACCCAGATACGTCCACTCTCATAGCAATTATAATTATTTTCCTAGTTCCAAAATAACATAGTCAGACGAGAAACATCTCTCACTTGACTTGTGTCTCCAAGAGTACCACTAAGGATATTTTTTTCTGAACAATGAAAAAGCGAATCTCCCATTGCTTTGGGTCCTGATTAAGGCCCCTCACATTCCATGATGCAACCTGCATCATGAAAGATCCTTAGGGCTCTTACTATTAGAGCCCTTATTAGCTTTACCCATATCTCGTTTCTTCTTCCTACTCATTTTAATTGGGATTTTGATTTTTTCAGTGCATCGCTCGAACTATAACTATTTGTCCTATCAGGGTTAGACTCTTCAATCCTCATATCCCTCAACTCTCTCACCATCTTTATCACACTCCATCCCAAAAGCCACCTCACATCCCTTATCTTCAAGCAAACTCAAATCCCTTAGAAAGGAGATATCATCATCCTCTTCTACTAGGGTACAAAACCAATTAACCGTTAAATTTCCCACCTCTATTGGTCCATTTGGAACAAACCTAGACACTTTTTCCATAATATCAATTATGGGAATAAAGCTTAATTCTTCCTTGGACTAACCCGAGGACTCTTCAGCTTAACTTTTCTTATTAGAAGCAACACCTTTACTATTATTATTCTTTACTGTGGGGGAAGCCCTGCCCACAGGACCCTCTCTTAAAATCCTATCCTTACCTTGATCAATCATTTGTGCATCATTCCTCTCCTCCAAACCTTGCAGAGGCTTCTTAGGACATTTAGATAAAGGATGTCCAAAAACATTACAATAGGTACACATAGATGATACTTTATGGGTAATTTAGAAATAATTAGCTCCCCCATAAGTTCATCTAACCCTTGATATAGTTCAACAAATTTTGGGAATGAGGATGAAATGTTAACTTTCACACAAACCCTAGTAAATCCTAGCTTAATCCTATCTTCAATCATGGGATCCACATGAATAGGACATCCTAATGCGCTATCAAAAATTGACATACCTTTCATTAACCATCATTCCAACTAAACATTATGAATCTTTACCCATAGTGGAATCGAGGTATGAGATTCTTTGGAGAGATTCATCCCCGGTTCCCAAGATCTTAAAAACAAAGGTTGACCTGCAAAAAGCTAGTGCCTACGTAAAAAATATCGAGCATACTATTTTGGTTATCAAAGCAAAAGAAATAAAATCTAGCATTGTTAGATAGTACCTCGATTAAACCATGTCGTTGCCAATTTTTCTTTGCAATTGATTAAACCATAGGGAACGATAAATGTTTCTCAATGAAGTATCCAACAGATGGGTTCTTCCAATATTCCAAACATTCTTCAATGATGTCTTCTGAAAGAAGAACCACGCAAATGCCATTGGCTGAAACTTGAGGCGAAAGATACTCAAGTCTAATGGGAACACCTGAGCCTTGAGAATTAAGAAGACTAGCCCAAGATTACTTGAGGCCACCACTATTCTTATTCTCAACTCACGTCATTGATTGATTATCACATTGATCATTTCCTTCTGACTAATTTTCTTTAGGATTTAGACTGCCTCGCCCACTATTTAGTAGAGTAATATGGGGGTTTATGATATTTTACTCTTGTATTGATCTTAATGATGAAAAATAAATGATTTATATCTTAAGTCAAACAAAAACAATTTCAAGTACCTTTGTGAAAATAAATTAAATGTATAGAGATTTACAGAAACAAGTATTAAGATTTAAAAGAATTTCCTAAATAATTTTTACAAATTGGTTTTTGAACCATTGGATAAATAAAGCAAAATATTTTCAAAGGCAAAAGACCATGCATGTTCTTTATAGATTGATTTTTTTATTTTTGACATGATTTTAATGATGAAATTCAATTGTATTTTATGATGAAATTATTTTATTAATTTTTATTTACTTGGTGTTCTAAATTTCTTTTATATGATTTATTAAGTACCAAAATAAAAAAAATTAATTTCATCATACAATTTGTTAAGCTCAAGGGTAAGTAAATATGATTTTGATGATAACAAAAATATTTTTATAATATAAATATATTTTTTATTCATGTAAAATGTAAATTTATTTTAAATTAAAAGTAGGTACAAAGAGTAAATTTATTTTGAATTAAAAGTGGATTATTTTTAGACATATTTGCTTGTTTTGATCATTTATGTCTCAAAAGTTTATGTTTAAATTTTTTATATCTTGATAAATGCATTTCTTACTCATACATAAAGTAAATTTATTTTGAATTAAAGGAGGATTATTTTGAGACATGTTTTTTCTTATTCATGCAAAAAGTAAATTTATTTTGAATTAAAAGAGAATTATTTTTAGACATATTTTCTTATTTTAATCATTTATACCTCAAAAGTTTATATTTAAATTTTCAAATCTTTATTTCTCATGCAAAAAGTAAATTTATTTTAAATTAAAGGTGAGACATGTTTTCTTATTGTTTGAGAAAGCCTAAATATTTTTTGAATTTCAAACTTCATATTAATCTTTTCTTTAATGACTTGTGTGTTTGGAATATGTATATATAAAGGGTAAGTATAGAGGCTCAAAGTGCAGAAAAAACTTGATAGAGCATTCAAACAAGAGTGATAAGGTTCGAAGTGTTGAAAGTGTGCTGGCTGGTGGAATTCTCAACCGTTGGTGACTTGTTTGTAATTGTCTTTGATTGTAAGTTCATTATTTTTACTCACTTGTTGTGTGAGGGGATTGTATTTGCTAGTGGTTCTTGCTTGGTTAAATGATTGTATGTTGGTTTTAACTCCAATTAAAATGTAGTATTGGTTCTAGCTCCAATTACAAGCTAATGTTGATTCTCTCTAGTGGAACCTCAAGCTAAGTTTTGAGAGAGAGAATTAGGCTCTTTAGAGCCAAACCTCTATAAATTTCTCTTGTTTCTTGTGGTTGTGTGATTTTATTGTTATTAATCTTACTGCAATTATCACATATTAAGATCACAAATTTAAGAGTTTTTAAAAGAGTTAAAATTATTAATTATTTTTTAAAAACCCAATTCACCTCCCTCTTGGGTATTTTTCTAGGCAACACAATTAAATGTCAAAAATATTGTTATAGAATCCTTGATGATGTTTGAAATATTATGTTCAAAATTGTTGAATAAAAATTAAATTCAATGGTAAAATATCTTGGGATGAATTTCTTAATGGCATTTGGAATATTTTGTTTTTAATTGATTAAAAAATGTTGACTACAAATTTTTCTTATTTTGTCAACTAACTTCAAGGAATCTGTCGACAGACAAAATGTTAGTTTTTGATATTTTAAAATTTTGCCTTCATCGGTCGGTTAACTCATTTAATTTGTTAACTAACATTTGAATTTGTCGACTAATTAATACATTTCATTTGTCGACTAACAATTGAATATGTCAACTAACTCATTTTTATCTATCAGCTAACATTTGAATCTGTTAACTAACTCAACTCATATGTCGACAATTTGTGTCTCTAACAGCTTATAACGACTAGTTTTTCAATCTCCAACGACTACAAACGAGTAGTTTTCACTTGAACCTCTTGGGTTGTTTATAAATACAAATTAAATATAATCTAGAATAGGTTAATGGATGAGAATGAAGTGAAGTGAACTTATAAATTATTTTCATTTTTCTTAATTGTATTTGTGCTTTCATAATTTTTTCTCAAAGGCTTTGATCTTCATTTGTATTTATTTGTTTCAAATTTTGTATCATTTTGAGAGACCTTGTAACTAATAAATTTATCTCTTAGATTCTCTCTTTATTATTCAACACATATATTTCCTAACTTGTAAGCTAGAGGCCTACTTGTGTATAAGTAGGAGATTTGTAATTTCATAGTCTTAGATTAGAGAATCTATTTGGGATCAAATATAAGATTTTAGTGAAATGGTTTAAAATTCTTAGTGAGTGGTAAGGTAGTGGATTAGACTTGATTTAAGCCGAATCACTATAAATTATTTGTATTCTTTATTTTTTTTTTTTTATCCTTTAAGCATTGCATTTGTCATTTTATATATATTTTATATTTTAACTCATTAAAACCTCATTTGTATAAAAAAAAAAATTTAAGTTCTATCGTATTTTTTTAAATTACTCAATTTACCCCCCTTTTAGGTGTGTATCATAGCATTTCAAACCTATTAGTTTACTTTACTATTTTGTCACCCACTTGTCACTCGAGCATCTATAAGATTTAGTCGAGGGGAATCTTCTGTTACTTAAATAGGTTAATGAATTAAACTCAACTATTGCTTATTCATCGTTAACATAGGATTAAGAAACTTACCCAATGACTCTTTCGTAACACTTGTTTTCATAACTCCCTCATTTAGTGCGAAATCGTAACCATGACTCTTCTCCAAGATTTCCAATCATCGTTGTTCACTAGCAAGTTAATCGGAGGAAATTGAAATTGCACTTCTAATAGACTATCTAGCTGATGATGAAAATAAATGATTCGACATGTGGGGCCACAAATGTATTTTTAAATGTGGAATATTATCTTAAAGTTTAGCTAATTAAAAGTGATCTATAAAATTTAATTTTGGACTGTTGGGTATTAAATTGTCATGAAATTAATATGAAGAGACAGGATTTGTATTTCGAAATTGATGAGAGACCAATTTAAAAATATTAAAAGATGTTAACTGCTTGATTCAATTATACATAATGGGTCATGATCCTCAATTAAATGAGAATTTTTCCTATCTCTCTGCATCCCATTAGTAAAATTTTTTTTTTCAAGAACTACGTATCAATTGGAAGATTATAACCTGTTCGATCAATCACAATCATGAGTTCAGGCATGCTTATGCTATCTTCATTCTTCATCTTATCTTTGAATCAGTATCGGAATCTAAAACCATGTTAGAAGTTACTATATTTAGATATAATTATAGTCTATACATATTATTTTAAATTTCGATAATTTCTAACGCAGAATGTGAACATGAGACGCTAGCAAATAACAATCATCATTTACATACATCGCCACTTCCTTCCCCCAAGAAGCACCCTACCATAACTCCTTTATTTTTTGAACTTGTTTCTTTGATATACAAAATATGCAGCCCAAAAGAATATGTGGATAAAGAAATAATAATAATGTCGTGGTTCTTATTTTAATGAATTTTTTCATATCATTATTCAGTAATCACAAAATCAACAATTTTTAATCAAATGTTAATATTCAACTTTGGAAAATAGAAAAGGTCAAATTACGTCAGTTGTCCTATGTTTTGCTACGTGGATGACCTGGCCAGTGAAATCACTGGTAGCCCTGTGCATTTTGACAAAATAGATATTTTATCTCTTATATTTATATATATTTTTTATTTAAATACTTAATTTTTTTTCTTATTTCAATTACATCATTTGAACTATACATTTTGAATTAATTACACTCTTAAACTTTTTTTTTTATTTCAATTACACATCTAAATTATATTTATTTTTTTATTCTCAATAAATTTATTGAATTGGGTAATTGAGTCAAAATTAAATAATTTAAAATGTAATTAAAATAGTAAAAAATTAAATATTAAAATTAAAAAAAAACGTACAAATATAAAAAGTTCAAACATGGCAATTCTTCCATTTGCTGCATGGATTGAAATTGACCTGTCATGTTTTCACATATACATACATATAGATATAGGTGTGATCGCTGCTTTTCGACGTGTGAACACGTGTATTTTTAATTTATATTATATGCATGTGTACATATATATATATATATATGTGTGTGTGTGTGTGTGTGTGTACATGCAAATTACAAATTGTATTTAGTATGGAAAAGAGGAAACTTGTCTCCTTTGGGAATGCAAGGCTTGAACCAGAATCGGGATCAGAAAAATCATATGCCAACTGCCAAGTATTTGACCCTATATATGTTCGCTTATTTTGACCAGCTCCCACGTCACAACTGCATGATTAATCGCCGACGAAAAGTATAGCCGCCGGTCTCAAAAAGTAAACCAACAGAAGTAACAAATTTGATGAATCTATGCACATACATTGTACATAGAATGCGGTAAAAAAATATGAATTGGCATGTGAGTAAATGACATGTCAAATAAGTTCTGCGTGTAATTGGTGAGTAAAATCAAAATTTATTAAATTGAATTGGTTAAAATTGATGATTTAATTTGGTTTAATTTGTAAACTGATTATTTTCAGTTTCTAAATTTAAACATGTGTTCTCTTTATTTTTTAATTTTTAATTTTAAGTTTTGAATTCATTTTTAATTTTTCATTTTAATAGTCTATTTTTAGAAAATTAAAAACGCGTTCTCTTTCTCATTTTAAAAAACTATTTCTCAAAACAAAAAATTAGAAAATGTATTTTCTTTGAAATTTTGAAAATAATTTTTTAATGATATTTTATTCAATAAATTTGATTATTCAGTAAATTAGAAATATTTAATGTTAATATATTATTAAAAATATATATATATTTTTTAAAATTAATGAATTTTGTAATTTTTTATTATAATAATAAAATATGAATAAATAAATAAATAAATATATTTTGAGTTTAGAGTTTGTTTTGGACGAAACACTCAAAATAACTTTTGTTGTTTTGAGTTTTTTTTTTTTTTTTTCAAAAATATATTTTTAAAAATAGTAAAAAAAACGCGTTTTCATTATTTTAAAAAATTGAAAACTAAAAAATGATTTAAAAACAATAAAGAGAACGCAACTTAAGTTTTTCAATTATTTCAGCTCAGTTTAATTCAGTATCTTTATTAAAAAAAAAAGTTCAAAATAACCAAACCAACTAAATTTTTTGTGCCTGAATTATTAATCACTAACTTTTTTTTTAATCAAGTAACATCGTACTTAGGGAGTGTTTGTTAACCAAAATAAGAGGGGAAAAGGGTCAGATATGGAAAATATTCCGGGTGTTTGATATTTTCAATGTGTTTGTTAAATTTATTTGATAATCATTAAAAAAGAAGTCGCGTGACTTTTTATCTTGATTTTTTAAGATATGCTTATCTTTCCCCCTTCAAGATAAGCATATTTTGGTCTTTATAGATAAGAAAAAAAAATAACGTTTGCGTCCTTTAGTGCATTTTAAAAAATTTAACAAATAATTTAATAAAAATCTTGAAATACTTCACAACCTTATCTTGATTATTTCATATCTTGGACCAAAAAGCATTCTGACCTTATTTTGATACTCCCTTATCTTGCTCATTTTAACAAACGCTACCTTGGTCGAGCAAGTAAATGATTTAATCGAGTAATAATTATTGGACAAGAGTGTTAATCTCTGTATTCGATTTATTAATCGATTAAAAGAAACTTTTTAATCAATTAATATCTGATGTGTGATTTATGCATAATTAATACCTTAGTCAAATATGCATGTAGTGATGAATTGAAAGGAATGTCAATCTCACAAAAATTAGATCACAATACCAAATTAATTTTAAATTAACTTAACTTGAACTAATTAATTAATTAATTAAAAAGAAAAATTGAAAACTAACAAGAAAAATTAATGTAAAACTAATTTTTTTTTTATGAAAAAGACTAAAAAATGAATGCAACTAAGGTTTAGATTTCATTTAACTAGGTTATATAATTATCTATTCAATCTAATTCAAAACAAAAAATACCTTTATAGTATTGTAAAATTATTTGCATAAAATAATGAATTTTTCTCAATTAATTAATAAATTTTCTTAAGTCATATTAATAATTTACTAATTCAATTATACCGTCAAATTTCTAAGCGGATATCAAATGAATAAATAAGCATTAAATTTATTGAAAACCTCTAATCTCAAAATGAGGTTTAACTCACTAAACTTTTTCGATTCTCATACATAAGCTAATCATCTTTCTATATCATAGTCTGACATGTGATTTATATTACGTGTGAATCTAATTTTAAACAATCATTTAATCAATAATGCATAAATTATCAAATTATTAAAATGTAGACAATCTTTTAAAATATTAAGCATGATAATATAAATTCTTCATTTAAATAATAATTAAGTTCTGAATTGAATTAAATAAATAATAATATAATCACATAATTAAAGTCCATCTAAACTCTAGATAAAAAAATTTAGCTAAATATAATTAAAATAACAATTGAATGAAGAAGAGGAACCTCCCACCCCAGATCTGGAACACAACTGGGGCAAAACAGAGCTGATCCGCGTCCCAACAGCTGCTTCAGCCGCCGTGCCTGCCTTGCGTCCGCCAAGCTTCACGTGCGTCCGCCGCCTCGGGTGCGTGGCCAAGCTTGCGGCTTGCTTGCTGAGCGCCTCCTTTTCCGTCCAATAATATTCTTCTCTTCCAATTTCTCAATTTTTTAACATATATTCCTCGGCTGCCTGGCGTCTTTCTCCCAATTGCAATTCGTCTCCAATTGCAATTTTTCTCCACCACTATCTCCAATTGCCGCACTGCTTCTCCAATTACAATTTGAATTCTTTGAGTTTCCTAATCCTCCTTTGATTTGGTGACTTGCGTTTATCTTCAGAATTTCTCCATAATTAATTTATTAATCCTTTAATTGTATTATTATAATATTAATTTTAAAATTAATTTATAATATCTTCCTTTAAACCCAATTCTTCAAATTAATTTTCTTTGCTTGTTTCCTATAAAAGAAAATTTAAATTATGTAAAATTCATATAAATTCACACTTCAAATAGAAAAACTAACACAAAATTAAAATAAAAATTAGATAAAAATATGTATAAAATTAAGATATATCAATATCATTTTTATTGGAGTAATAAATATTTTTTGATCGAATAATATTGTTTTACTAAAATCTAATTATAAAAATTAATCAAGTAATATTCTTTAAATCGAGTAACATTTATTCTTACTTGAATAATACTTATTTTTTAAATTTTTTTATTTTTTCAATTTGAGCAACTATTCAATCGATTTGGCAACTAAATCGACCGAATGCTCACTCTCAAATATTTTAGGTGAAATTTTTGACAAACAAACAATTAGAAAATATACTACACATAAGTAATAACTTGAGATTTAATTATTAAAATGGTTATTTAAGTCTTTATCAGTATTAAATATGATAATATCACATTAAAGGGAGATTATTATTATTTATTAATCATAGCACATAATAAAAGTTGGTATTGATAAATGGTTATTGTATAGTAAAACAGGCATTGATAGTTATTAAATTTATTGAATAGTTGCTCACATATAAAATCATTAGCCTAATAAATAATTATTTTAATTTTATTATTAAAATAAAATTAATAAAATTTTTATTTTTTATTAAGGAGTTGGGCCCCTAAATTAATAATGGCCTAGGCCCCCAACCTCTTAAGCCGCCTGACAACGATCTTAATCTTAATATATAATATTAAAATAGAAAAGTACTTATACAAAACTTTCTTGCTCAAAATCAGCTTTTATTCTTTTTGTTTTAAGAAATAAATTAATATTTAAAAGGTATACATAATTTTTTTGGGATAATCACTAATCAGCTACAATTTCTATACAATTACATTAATTGTTCATTACTATTATTAATCAACTGGAATAATTAGACAATTAATATTTTAAATTTATGTTGTTATTAAATTGAGACAACATTTACTTTTTAATATGACTTTTACACTTTTTAACAGTCACAAATTTTGGTATAATCAAATAAAATTAATTTAATTACAGCTTTTATGCAATTAAATTAATTATTCACTCTTGTTATTAATCAAATAATTAATATTTTAAATTTTTATTATTATTAAAATAAAAACATAATAAAAGTATGTTCCATATGAAACTAAAGCACTAGAAAAGTAAACACAGCCATAACTTTCACGTCCAGTAGTTTCACAGTTTTTTTTTTTTTTTGCTTTTTTGTTTTTTTATTAGTTTATGTTTTTTTCTTTTTCAAAAAATAAATTAATATTTAAATTTTTTATTATTATTATTTAAAATAACATTTCATTTAAAAGGTATATGCAATTTTTTTGAGATAATCACTAATTAGTTGGATGCAGCTTCTATGCCATTACATTAATTATTCACTACCATTATTAATTAGTTAGAATAATCAGATAATTAATATTTTAAATTTATATTGTTATTAAAATGACACATTATTCAATTTTCAATGTGACATTCGAACTTCCTAACAGTTACACATTTTGGGATAATCAGTTGGGCAATTTATATGCAATTACATTAATTATTCACTATTATTATTAATTAGATAATTAATAATTAATATTTTAAATTTCTACAGTTATCTTAATATATAAAGTAGCAGACTTCCCACACATAGTTTTCCTTCAAAAAGTTACCTCTAAAATTTGCATTAAATTTACATGGGTTTTTCAATACTATTAAGTAATCAAAAATAAATATTTTATGCCATATATTCTCATCAATTAATCCCTCAATCAATCAAAAATAAATATTATTTCTGATAAATATAAATAAACAACTTAAACTATTAATTAAGTCATAAAAAATCGCCCATTTGTATAAAATCTTATCTTTTTTTATATAATATATTAAATAAATTATAATAGTTTATAAATATTTTTTCCCTTCAAAAATTAATCTGCCAAACTATTTTTTGTCTCTAAAATTTGTATTAAATTTGCAAGGGTTTTTCAATACTATTAATTAATCAAAATAAATATTTTCTGTCATATCATCTCATCAATCAATCCCTCAATCAATCAAAAATAAATATTATTTATGTGAAATATGAATAGACAACTTAAACTATTAATTAAATCATAAAAAATCATTCATTCGTATAAAATGTTATCTTTAAATCTTATATATCCTATATAATATATTAAAATAGGATAGTCAGCCAAAGTATTTTGTCAAGTGGCAATCAATAGTGAATTTTTTTTCTTCAAAAACTAGCATCAAATCAAAAGTAGTGATTAATTAATTATTAATTTTAATTTAATAACTATATTATAGTTTTAAAAATATGATATCTTGGGTTTTTTAATTCTAATTAATTAATATTTAAGGTATCACATTTTCAAGATTATGGAAGAAATCAAAATCCATATATCATATTTCCAATACTAATGCATGGATTTTTCGATACTAATTAGGATGTAAGATATCACATTTTCAAGACTATAGAAGAAAATTAATGCATAGTAAAAGAAAAATAAGTCAAAATTTATATTTTTAATGTTTTGTTATCATTGCAAAAATTAAATTTTAAGATTAAAAATTAAAAATTTTAAGAGAATTTTTAATTAGTATTGAAAAACCCATGCTTCCTCACATTTAGGAGTTTTAATTTATATTTATTATAAATTTATAAATAAATATATAATATAATAAATAGTTTTACTTTAATAATTAATTAATCACTACCTTTAATTTAATGCATGAGTTTTTCAATGCTAATTAAGATTTAAGATATCATATTTTCAAGAATAATGCATGGATTTTTCAATACTAATTAAGATTTAATATATCATATTTTCAATACCATCGAAAAAAATTAATGCATTGTGAAAGAAAAATAAGTTAAAATCCATATTTTCAATGTTTTGTTATCATGGCATAAATTAAAAATTTTAAGAGAATTTTTAATTAGCATTGAAAAACTCATACTTCTTTATGTTTAGGAGTTTTAATTTATATTTATAATTAAAATTATAATTTATAAATAAATATATAATATAATAAATTATTTTACATTAATAATTAATTAATCACTACATTTAATTTAATGTAAATAATTAATAATTTGTTGTTCAAATGTTGTAGCTTTTGTGTATAAATAGAAAGTTCATGTCAATATTTTTCATTTTATATAATACTGTACAATTTAATAAAAGCTTTTTTAAAGTAATTTTTCAAAATATGGACGTTAAATGTTCAAGTTGTGAGACTTTGAGAGATTTTATGCTTTGAAAATATGTCAAAAACTTATAACATTCTCGTTGAGATAATTTTCATGGATAAATATATTTTTGTTTTCCTAATAAATTTATTGTTAATTATTTATATAAATTTTGCCATCAAATTTATACTATGAAAGGATTCATGAAACAATCAAGCGTTAGTTGGTTTGATCTTTCAAAATATTGATTTGTGATGGACATTAATTATGTTTTATGTCCAATTTTGTACTTAGATACAACAATATGAAATATAAGACTACAAGTCACAGTACAAACTAAACTTAATATCAAATACTATTATTGTAGATGCTATGAATGAAAGTGTTTTAATACAAAATTTTATCTGTAGTCATTTGCTAATATTTTAAATGTAGTTGAACTTGACGAACATGAATTATTTGGTAAGTATAAAGTTGATTATATAATTATTTATGCCTTTATAATTGACAATTTTATTTATTTTTATTAATGATATAATTGGAGAGGTCATTGACAAAGACAATGTTAAGTGCCAAGAATCTTGTGAAATGACAAGCGAAAAAATGTGACAATTTACTTAATGTGTTAATTATTCTTTAACACATTGAATGACGATATATTTATTTAAGAACGTTCTCTATTAACATATTAAATAGAGAATAATTAATTAAACTTAAATTTTGATAAAAGGTTGAGTATTAAAAAAAAATCGTATTTATCGATTCTGTTATGATTATTTAAAATAACGAGTTTAATTTTTTATTTTTAAATTTATAAATCTATTTTAATTACATCTTTCGTGCGTCGCACGAGTTTAACACTAGTATATATTAAAGTAACAGAGTTCTTGCACAAAATTTTTTCGCCTAAAATCAACCTTCATTTCTTTTTTTATCTTTTTGAAGAAGTAATATTCATTCCACTAGAAAACGTATTCTAACAATTAATATTTGAAATTTCTATTGTTATTATTTAAAATGAGACTTCATTTAAAAGGTAGATACGATTTTTTTTTGATAATCAGCTGGGGGCAACTTCTATGCAATTATATTAATTATTCACTACCATTATTAATCAACTAGAATAATCATACAATTAATATTTTAAATTTTTACTGTTATTATTTAAGATAGGACGTCATTTAAAAGTAGACATGATTATTTTTGCTCTTCTTTGGTTTTTTATTAGTTTAGTTTTCAATATGACATTCACATTTCCTAATAGTTACACATTTTTGGATAATTAGCTGGTGGCAGCTTCTATGCAGTTATATTAATTATTCACAATTATTATTAATCCAATAATTAATATTTTAAATTTTTGTTGTTATTAAAATGAGACATCATTTAAAAATAGACACATCATTTTTGCTCTTTTTTCATTTTTTTATTGGTTTGCTCTTTTTTCATTTTTTTATTGGTTTAATTTTCAATGTGATATTCACACTTCCTATTATTTTTTATTGATTTAGTATATATTAAAGTAATAGAATTCTTGCACAAAATTTTCTAGCCTAAAATCAGTCTTCATTTTTTTTTTTTTATCTTTTTCAGGAAGTAATATTTCTTTCACTGGAAAACGTGTTTTAAAAATTAATATTTAAAATTTCTGTTGTTATAATTTAAAATGAAACTTTATTTAAAAGGTAGACATAATTTTTTTGAGATAATGAGTTGGGGACAGCTTCTATGCAGTTACATTAATTATTTACTACTATTATTAATCAGATGAAATAATCAAACAATTAATATTTTAAATTTTTACTGTTACTATTTAAGATAAGATATCATTTAAAGGTAGACACGATTCTTTTGCTCTTATTTGGTTTTTTATTAATTTAATTTTTAATGTGACCTTCACATTTCCTAGTAGTAACACATTTTGGAATAATTAGTTGGAAGCACCTTAATATATATTATAGTAGCAAAGTTCCTGCACAAAATTTTCTCCCCTAAAATCAATCTTCATTTTTTTTTTTTATCTATTTTAGGAAGTAATATTCCTTCCACTATAAAATGTATTCTAACAATTAATATTTGAAATTTTTGTTGTTATTATTTAAAATGAGACTTCATTTAAAAGGTAGACACGATTTTTTTGGGATAATCAGGTGGGGGCAGCTTCTATGCAGTTAAATTAATTATTCACTACCATTATTAATCAACTGGGATAATCATACAATTAATATTTTAAATTTCTACTGTTATTATTTAAGATGGTACGTCATTTAAATGTAGACACGATTTTTTTGCCCTTTTTTATTTTTTATTGGTTTAGTTTTCAAAGTAACGTTCACACTTCCTAACAGTCACATGTTCTGGCATAATCAGCTAGGGACAATTTTTATGCAGTTACATTAATTATTCATTATCATTATTAATCAGAAAATTAATATTTTAAATTTCTACTATTATTAAAATGAGACATCATTTAAAAATAGACATGATTTTTTTGCTCTTCTTTTATTTTTTTATTGGTTTAATTTTCAATGTGATGTTCACACTTCCTATTATTTTTTTATTGGTTTAGTATATATTAAAGTAGCAGAGTTATTGCACAAAATTTTCCTGCCTAAAATCAATCTTCATTTTTTTTTTTATCTTTTTTAGGAAGTAATATTCCTTCCACTAAAAAATGTGTTTTGACAATTAATATTTGAAATTTCTACTGTTATTATTTAAAACGTGACTTCATTTAAAAGGTAGACACGATTTTTTTGGGATAATCAACTGGGGACAGCTTCTATGCAGTTACATTAATTATTCACTATCATTATTAATCAGTTGAGATAATCAGACAATTAATATTTTAAATTTCTGCTGCTATTATTTAAGATGAAACATCATTTAAAAGTATACACGATTTTTTTGCTCTTCTTTGATTTTTTATTGGTTTAGTTTTCAATGTGATCTTCACATTTCCTAACAGTCACATGTTTTGGGATAATCAGTTGGGGGCAGTTTCTATCCAGTTACATTAATTATTCACTATTATTATTATTAATCAGACAATTAATATTTTAAATTTCTACTATTATTATTTTAAATGGGACTTCATTTAAAAGGTAGACACGATTTTTTGGGGGATAATTAGCTGGAGGCAGCTTTTTATGCAGTTATATTAATTATTTACTACTATTATTAATCAGCTGGAATAATAAAACAATTAATATTTTAAATTTTGTTATTTTTATTTAAGATGGGACGTCATTTAAAGGTAGACACGATTTTTTTGCTCTTCTTTGGTTTTTTATTGGTTTAGTTTTCAATGTGATATTCACACTTCCTAGCAGTTACACGTTTTAGGATAATCAGCTGGGGGTAGCTTCTATGCAATTATATTAATTATTTACTACCATTATTAATAAGTTGGGATAATAAAAAAATTAATATTTTAAATTTCTACTGTTATTATTTAAGACGAAACATCATTCAAAGGTAGACACTATTTTTTTGCTCTTCTTTAGTTTTTTATTGGTTTAGTTTTCAATGTGACATTCACACTTCCTGGTAGTTACATGTTTTGGAATAATGAGCTAGAGCAAACTTCTATGCAGTTATATTAAATTTCTGCTGTTATTATTTAAAACTACCTCTTCACCAGCCTATGCGATTCATGAAAAATAATTCACAAACGGAGACATAAAAAATATATGAACTTTCAATAAATATTGAAAACACCACAATTTAGTTTTATTAGATCGTAAATATCATAAGTAATGAAATTTATAATAAGATTAAATATTACAAATTTTGTAAAACTTTTTTGAATACAACATTTGTGGTTGAGTTTGTTTGTTCTCATTTCTTATCACATATTAGCATCTTTAAACTATTTCGACTTGTAACTCTTGATACAACTACGTATAACTGACCATGACTGAATACTGATTTTTTCAAATAAAGTCCTATATGCGACAATGATTGCCCCTGACTTTTGTTGATAGTCATAGCGTAGGATACAATCAAAGAAAATTGTCTTCTTTGAAACTTGAACGACAATCTTGAATCCGATGGAGTCAATTACATACTTGGAATAAAGACCTTGTGTCTTGATATACATTTTTCAATTTTCAATATTAGATAATAGAGCAGTCTATGTGCAAAAATCAAACAATCCAAAATCTAAATATTGCTTAATATGTTTTCAAAGGGATTTAATACGTTTTTAATTGGAAGAAATATTATTTCCTAAAGAAAAAAAAAAACTAAAAGCAACTTTTTGACGTGAAACTATGTGCAATAAAATTGAAAATATAGATTTTGATTTATACTATTAAAATTTAATTTATGCAATAATAACAAAATATTGAAAATAATAAAAACATTAAAAAATATGGACGATTTTTTATGACTTAATTAATAGTTTAAGTTGTCTATTCATATTTCTCATAAATAATATTTATTTTTGATTGATTAAGGGATTAATTGATGAAAAGATATGACATAAAATATTTATTTTTAATTAATTAATTACATTGGAAAACCCATTGGTTATTGCTAATACACGTTTTTCAATTTTTAATATAAGATATTAATAGAGTAGTCTATACGCGAAAATCGAACAGTCCATGATCTAAATATTACATAACACATTTTTAGAGGAATTCAATAACATGTTTTTAATTGGAAGGAATATTACTTCCTAAAAAAAAAAAATACTGAAGGCAACTTTTTGGCTAGAAACTGTGCAATAATATTGAAAATATGGATTTTAATTTATATTATTAAAATTTAATTTATGCAATAATAACAAATAATTGAAAATATTGAAAACATTAAAAAATATGGACGATTTTTTATGACTTAATTAATAGTTTAAGTTGTCTATTCATATTTATCAGAAATAATATTTATTTTTTTATTAATTAATAACATTAAAAAATTCATTGATTATTACTGATACACACTTTTCAATTTTTAATATCAGATAATAGAGCAGTCTATATGCGAAAATCGAATAGTCCAAAATTTGAATGTTGCATAATACATTTTCAGAGGGATTCAATAACATGTTTTTAACTGGAAGGAATATTACTTCTTGAAAAAAAAAAATAAATATAACTTTTTGGTGGAAAACTATATGCAATAATATTAAAAATATGGATTTTGATTTATATTATTGAAATGTAATTTATATAATAATAACAAAGCATTGAAAATATTGAAAACATTAAAAAATATGGACTATTTTTTATGACTTAATTAATAGTTTAAGTTGTCTATTCATATTTTTCAGAAATAATATTTATGTCTAATTAATTGAGGGATTAATTGATGAGAAGATATGATAGAAAATATTTATTTTTGATTAATTAATAATATTGAAAAACTAATACAAATTTAATGTAAATTTTAGAGGCAGCTTTCGGGTGGGAAACTATTTACAAGAACTCTGTTACTTTAATATATATTAAGATGGGACTTCATTTAAAAGATAGACACGATTGTTTTGGGATAATCAGCTGGGGACAACTTTTATGCAGTTACATTAATTATTCACTACCATTATTAATTAGTTGGAATAATCAAATAATTAATATTTTAAATTTCTGTTGTTATTATTTAAGATGATACATCATTTAAAGGTAGACACAATTTTTTTTGCTCTTCTTTAGTTTTTTATTAGTTTAGTTTTCAATATGACATTCACACTTCCTAGCAGTCGCATGTTTTAAGATAATCAGTTGAGGGCAACTTCTATGCAGTTACATTAATTATTCAATACCATTATTAATTAAATAATTAATATTTTAAATTTATGTTGTTATTAAAATGAAACATCATTTAAAAATAGACACGATTTTTTTTGCTCTTATTTTGTTTTTTTATTGGTTTAGTTTTCAATGTGACATTCACACTTCCTATTATTTTTTTATTGGTTTAGTTTTCAATGTGACCTTCACACTTCCTAGCAACCACACGTTTTGGAATAATCACTTGGGGGCAACTTCTATGCGATTACATTAATTATTTACTACCATTATTAATCAGTTGAGATAAAACCACACGTTTCGAGATAAACACACTATTCAGTCCTATTTCATATCACCTCATTTCATATTATATTCGGTCTTGAAATGGCTTCTTTGTTTCAAATGTTGAAGTCTATGAATTCTACTCGAGCTAATCGGGCAATCAAAGTACGCATGGTGCGCAAGTGGGATTTGCCAAGGTTCAAAGTGAGGTCTCATATTAACTCCGTGGAAATAGTCTTAATAGACCGTGAGGTAAGTTTTTTTTACTCACTATTATGTGTAAAAATGCAATCATTGTCGCATGTAGGACTTTATTTAAAAAAATCAGTATTTAGTCATGATCAGTTATACGTAACTGTGTCAAGAGTTACAAGTCAGAATGGTTTAAAGATACTAA
This sequence comes from Diospyros lotus, assembly GCF_014633365.1. Lineage (NCBI taxonomy): Eukaryota > Viridiplantae > Streptophyta > Magnoliopsida > Ericales > Ebenaceae > Diospyros > Diospyros lotus. Next base: position 9,601,905 of record NC_068339.1, on the reverse strand, counting down.
TATGTGATAAGGAAAGAGAACAAACAGAGTCAACCACAAACGTTATATTCAAAGAAGTTTTTCAAAATTTATAATATTTAATCTTATTATAAATTTTATTTCCCGTGATATTTACAATCTAATAAAATTAAATTGTGGTATTTTCAATATTTATTAAAAGTTCATATATTTTTTATGTTTCCGTTTGTAAATTCATTTTATGTGCATTGCACGGGTGAAGAATTAGTTATAGTTATAATATACGATACATAACAACCCATGATCTCAAATCGCGGACAACAAATACCTATCCTATAATCTAATTACCTTGTGACTTTAACCTTTCAAATAGTTATCACATCTCGACTAACAAAATTATTGACATTGAGTATAATTAGCTGGGGTATACAAAACTACAATCCTATTCCTAAGTAACTTCTCATTTTTTAAGTGTTATTTATTTAACTTGGTTGAATCTCAAATAAAGGCACATGAGAATTTATCTTGAACACTAACTAGAGATAATTTTTTATTCTTGTTGATAGATACTTGGCTGTCATTGTACAATACAAACCATTGTTTTTGCCATCTAAATCTACTCGACAGGTTGTGGATATTAGTAGCAACAATATATAAAGATAGATATATGGAATTTTAGAGTTGCCCAGTGTTTTTTATCTAATAATAAATGAATAATATTTTGTTATTTTATTGTAAACATTTTATTAGAATATCTATTTATATCAATGTTTTGAAAATTAGAAAGGAGGTATCAAATTGAAGGGGAGAGATTTATGATTCATTGGTTAGACTGTAATTGAATTAGAATGTATTTTTATAAAATAAAATAAGTATATATTAATTAAAAATTTATAATACAAAATTAGGGAAAAATTAAATTTATCACATGAGGCTTAATAAATTTAAAAATTTATTATATGACATTAATTATCCTACAATTAGAAACATTTATACAACTATGCTAATGCAAATTTATGGTAAAAATAAAATAAAATTCAAGATCATCAGTTTTATCACGATCTTTGTAAAATATTGACTAATTTTTTAACAAACAATATTTAAATATGAACCAAAATAATTTTTTGATCAATTCCTAATTTAACCGGTGATACTGATTTATATCATTAATCACAAAAACCACATTATTTAATGAACTGTGGGTGTAAAATACATGTTTAGGAAACAAGAAAAAAAGGGGAAAAGGAAATTACATCAGTGTCCCTGTATTTTCGCAGATCAAATAGTAACATTTGTTTACATAACAGTTAAACTTAAATTTAGGAATATAAACAAAAATAAAATTCAAGATAAAAAATTTAATTATTAAAATATTATATATGTATGTATTAATAAAATATGTAGATGATTCTTAAATAGAGAATATCACTTATTTTCAAAGATCTCAAATTATTTTCATTCACTACTTCAACTATATATGACTCAACTGAAGAGTTGACCACTATGTTTTTTTTTAATTTAAATCAATTCCATTCTCAATTCAACTTATTAAAACTGTCAATGGTGTTGGATTTTCAGAACAATGAGATAAGATTTATAAACAAACACATACAATGTGTTAGAAAAATAACATTTGACAAACTGTAATTTTGCCTTTAAAACTTAAAAAAGCAATAGACATCTTTTATATATACATATATATATTTAAAAAAATATAGTAACTTACAGTTAAACTCGTAATATTAAAATATTTAAAAACATAACTTGTCACGTTTCTAATTAACTAAGAAGGTTAGGGTTATAAAAATATTTTTTTGTTTTTTTTAATTTTAATTTTTATTAAATAATTGAATTTCCATTTGCGAAATAAAAAACCCATGTTTTTAATTTTTCTAAGATTGGATCGTTTGAATCCTCTCATGCCCTTTGTGTGGATATTTCTTATAATTTTTTATGTACAAAAGATAAAATTATACTATGAATTAAAAAATATCAATTTTAATATTTTTTAAATTTTATTAAAATAAATGATACAAAACTTTAGGGCCGATTTTTACTTGGAATTTATAAAAAAACAAAACTTAAAAAAATAATTAATTGTGTATTGGATTTATTAATTTCTCTTCATATTTTATTTTTTGTTTAATTAGGCCGTGACATTTTGGGGGCTTGGCCCGGCCCAACTTAGCCTGTTTCACATTTCCCCCTATCTCTCGACTTGTACAGAAGAGCCCAACCCAAGCCCATTCTGGACCCCGCAGCATCTAGTTTTTCAATTTTGGCCCTTTTATTTCCTACCGACATTCTATGCAGACCCGTAAACTTTCCATTCCAAAGTTTAAAAATCTCTCCCAAGGCCCTGGATGGACTATTTACGATTTTCGCAAAATCCCTCCCTGAAATAGGGTTTCAGGGCCAAAAGTGAAAGGTTTCTGGTTCTATACTGGTTCTGCTCTCAATTTGGCTTTCCATATATCTCTCTGTATATAGACATCTCCTGGTTTTTGAGCATTCATCAATGGCTCCGGACGCCAAAGACGAGGGTGGTTTGAAGAAGTTGGAGTACTTATCATTGGTCTCGAAGGTTTGTACGGAGCTGGAGTCTCATCTAGGGTTTGGCGACAAGGTTTTGGCGGAATTCATCACCGAGATGGGCCGGAACTGCGAGAATGTGGAGGAATTCGACGCGCAGCTGAAGCAGAACGGCGCCGAGATGCCTGATTACTTTGTTCGAACTCTGTTGACGATAATCCACGCGATTTTGCCTCCGAGGCCGAAGTCGAAGTCGAAGAAAGATGGCGGTTCTGATGGCAAGAAGCCGAGCTTTCCTGGCCTAGCGATCGCGGACAGTAGAGATAGAGTGAAGGAGATCGAGAAGGAAATTGAGATGGAAACGAAGAACCGGCTTGGAGGCGATGAGGAGGAAGAGGAGCTGAAGAAGCACAGGGATAGAGATAGGCGTAGGGATAGGCACGGGGAAAGGAGGGAGAGGCGTAACAGAGGGGAAAGCCGGCGAGACGAGGATGACGAAAATGGAGATAGGGATAGGCATAGAGATCGGCATGAGAGGCATAGGAGAGATGGATATGAAAGACGTGGTGGAGATGACAGGGGCGAAGAAGATAGAGGTAGGGGGAGGTATAAGAACAGGCATGATGGGCATGGGAGAGATGAGTATGAAGAAGATGGCGAGATGGAACGAAGAAATGGCAGGTATCAGTCGGATGAGCCTGAGTTGTATCAGGTGTACAGAGGCAGGGTGTCAAGAGTAATGGACACAGGTTGCTTTGTTCAACTCAGTGATTTTAGGGGGAAAGAGGGTCTGGTCCACGTTTCGCAGATTGCCAATAGGCGAGTTGGTAACGCCAAAGATTTTGTCAAGCGTGATCAGGAGGTTTTTGTGAAAGTAATATCGGTTTCAGGTCAGAAGTTGAGTCTGTCTATGAGGGACGTGGATCAGAACAGCGGAAAAGATCTACTTCCGTTGAAGAAAAGCTCAGATGATGATGCTTTTCGGACTAACCCTTCAGGGGCTAATGCTGGGGGACCAACTAGTAGGATAGGTCTTTCCGGGATTAGAATCACTGAAGAGGACGGTGTTGCCCCATCGCGCAGGCCGTTGAAGAGGATGAGTTCACCAGAGAAGTGGGAAGCTAAGCAGCTAATTGCCTCTGGTGTTTTGGATGTGAGTGAATATCCCATGTATGATGAAGAAGGGGATGGCATGCTGTATCAAGAGGAGGGTGCCGAAGAAGAGCTAGAAGTTGAGCTAAATGAAGATGAACCAGCGTTCTTACAGGGACAAAGCCGGTATTCTCTAGACATGTCGCCCGTTAAGATCTTCAAGAATCCAGAAGGGTCCTTGAGTCGCGCAGCAGCACTCCAGTCGGCCCTGATAAAGGAGCGGAGGGAAGTTCGAGAACAGCAGCAGAGGACAATGCTTGATTCTATCCCCAAGGATCTCAATCGTCCGTGGGAAGACCCAATGCCGGAGACAGGTGAGAGGCATCTTGCACAGGAGCTTAGGGGTGTTGGCTTATCAGCATATGATATGCCTGAGTGGAAAAAGGATGCTTTTGGGAAAGCCTTGACTTTTGGGCAGAGATCAAAGCTTTCTATCCAGGAACAGAGGCAGAGCTTGCCTATTTACAAATTGAAGAATGAATTGGTTCAGGCTGTGCATGATAATCAGGTCCTGGTTGTAATCGGTGAGACAGGATCAGGCAAGACAACGCAAGTGACACAGTATCTTGCTGAAGCGGGGTACACTACCAAAGGCAAGATTGGCTGTACTCAGCCCCGGAGGGTGGCTGCTATGTCTGTAGCAAAGAGGGTTGCTGAAGAGTTTGGCTGCCGATTGGGTGAGGAAGTTGGATATGCCATTCGATTTGAGGATTGCACTGGACCAGATACAGTGATTAAATACATGACTGATGGTATGCTTCTGAGAGAGATTTTGATTGATGAGAATTTATCTCAGTATTCAGTTGTAATGCTTGATGAAGCCCATGAGAGGACAATCCACACTGATGTCCTTTTTGGACTATTGAAGCAGCTTGTTAAGAGGAGACCTGACCTTCGTTTGATTGTCACATCTGCCACATTAGATGCAGAGAAATTTTCCGGGTATTTCTTCAACTGCAATATCTTCACTATTCCTGGAAGAACTTATCCTGTAGAGATACTCTACACCAAACAACCAGAGAGCGACTATCTAGATGCTGCTCTGATTACTGTTCTTCAGATTCACTTGACAGAACCCGAGGGTGATATTCTCGTCTTCTTGACTGGTCAGGAGGAGATTGATCATGCATGTCAGTGTCTTTATGAGAGAATGAAAGGTTTGGGTAAAAATGTCCCTGAATTGATTATTCTACCAGTCTACAGCGCTCTTCCAAGTGAAATGCAGTCAAGGATCTTTGAACCTGCCCCTCCTGGAAAGAGGAAAGTGGTTGTGGCAACCAATATTGCAGAAGCATCACTGACCATAGATGGGATATTTTATGTGATTGACCCGGGGTTTGCGAAGCAAAATGTGTACAATCCTAAACAAGGGCTTGATTCACTGGTCATAACTCCTATTTCCCAGGCTTCAGCTAAGCAAAGGGCTGGTCGAGCAGGACGAACAGGACCTGGAAAATGTTATCGTCTCTACACTGAGAGTGCTTTTCACAATGAGATGTCCCCCACCTCAATTCCTGAAATCCAAAGGATAAATCTTGGAATGACTGTTCTTACTATGAAAGCTATGGGGATAAACGATCTTCTATCTTTTGATTTCATGGATCCACCTTCTCCCCAAGCTCTCATTTCTGCCATGGAACAGCTGTACAGTCTAGGAGGTCTGGATGAGGAGGGGCTTCTGACAAAATTGGGTAGGAAAATGGCAGAATTTCCTTTGGAGCCACCATTGTCAAAGATGCTACTAGCAAGTGTAGATCTTGGGTGCAGTGATGAGATTTTGACAATCATTGCTATGATTCAAACTGGAAACATCTTTTACAGGCCTAGGGAGAAACAAGCCCAAGCTGATCAGAAGAGAGCCAAGTTTTTCCAGCCTGAGGGAGATCATCTGACATTACTTGCTGTGTACGAGGCTTGGAAGGCAAAGAATTTTTCTGGTCCCTGGTGCTTTGAGAACTTTGTTCAGTCGCGATCCTTGAGGAGGGCACAGGATGTCCGGAAGCAGCTTCTCACCATAATGGACAAGTATGTTCTTTTATCTTTCTATTGCATTATTACTTAATTATTCTTTCTTACTAAGGCTATTGCTCAATGCATTACTTGAATGCCTTTGTTTACAAAATATTTACTTGCACCTCCTGCTAAAGAAATGCATGCTTCTTTTCTCCTTTTAATTTCATCCATGCTTATTGCTCATTCAAACGTATTTTGCACATTTGTCTTTGTCCTGTTCATGCCCCCACATAGTGCTATTAAGACTTGATATGTTGTCTTAATTGTGTCCATGTTGGTAGTATTGAGTAGAGTGGATATGGAAAACATTTGCAACTTGACTTTTGATTACTCAGTTTTTTCCTTCCAAATGGTTTGCACATTTTTTGTTAATGAACATCCTTTTGTTGTTCTTTTTGTCCATGTACCAAGTGGACCTTTTGTTTCCTTTCTTGATAACTAGTAATAACATATCAAGCCTTTATCTCACTATTTGGGATTCAGGGAATAGTCCATATGAATTGTATCTCACCAAACAGTTCTGTCTATTGCCTTATTTAAGGCCCTTATAACTCATTACTAATAACTAAATAAGAATGCATTAAAGAAGCATCAAGAGATGTGGCTGGCTGAGAAGAAATTGGGAGGTGTAAAAGAGACATCAGCAAATGCTTTGTACTCTCTACAACTATACAGTATCAACCAAGTAAAAAAAGCAATTAAGATCTAGCCTGTCCCTGCCAGACACCAATTTAATTATACCATGTGGACAAAAAAGTACTCCTTAAGCTATGCAGCTGAATCTCAGAGCACCAAAAGGACTTCACATTGAAGTTTATCATGAGTACAGGATGCCGGATGATTACTCCCTGCCCCTGCCCCGGCCACTACCAGTACATTCAGCTATAGAAACTCTATAAACCAACAAATGTCTTGGTTGTGTAGGTGCCCCAGCACAATATCCCAAGTAGTTGGGCATTGCAAACTGAAGATAATTGGACATAAAAGCCTCCAGAGCGGCCATAAAACACATCTAGAGATGAAATAGCAGGAAAAGTTTCTTCGAATCTTAGCCCTCCACATTATCTAAAGCTTCCCCCCCTCCAAATTGATAATATCAACAAATTTCTGTGATCTGGCACACTGATTAGATACCCTTTTGCAATTACACTCCCCCCCCCCCTCCCCCCCCCACACACACAAAAAAGAGGAAAACAAAATACATCCCTAACTGCCCATCACCAAGCTGACATGATCTAGGAAATCCTCACACACTGACTAGATGCCCTTTTGCAACCTACATTTATAGACAAAAGAGACTTCTCGAGGGCCCTATCACTCCTAGTGGACCCATATACTTGAGAACCATTTTTGCTCTCTTTGATGCCTCTCTACTATCCATTTACAAGACCCTCTCCCCAAGGAGGAATTTGTTGAACGTTTCTATTGCTAACCATCTCATCCTAAAACCATCTTAATAGTGACCGTGTGTTCCACTCCATCAAAGGTTACTCAAATTCCTTCCCTCAATTAAGAAGTCAATTTACCTCCTTTAAGTCTCCTGGCAAGATGTAGGACTTAAAGGTGATTTGAAATAATTTGGTTGGCTCCATGAAAAATTATGTAAGCTAAGCATAACTCCTTTCAAAAGATATATATGCTTGAGCAAGCTAGCCTTTCCTCAAATCTTAATTGTTGGGATTGATTGATTGATGTAAATTAGTAATTGATGTAATTAAAATTCCTTTTTTTCCCTTAGTTCTAGGGATTTGATTGATTTTTTTTTCCTATATATACTGTAATCAAGTGGAAGAGAAATAAAATACCAAGTTTTCTCACAATTGTTCACATCCCTCATAGCAAGAGTCAAGTTCTTATCTTTCAATGCTTCGTGAATAGTCCTTGGGACAATTATGGAGCCAAGATTTGAAAGAAACGCTGAATGCTGCAAAGATAATCGCTGAGAGGAAACAAATTGAGAAATAGGGTGTTAAGTACACTTACAAGTACCCTTCCTCAATGCAATAGGCCACTCAAGATCAATAGGGTTTTGAAAGTTAGAACTACCAAGTTCCAAAATTTCATTACTTGATGTCGGGTTGGAATTGGTGAGTAGCTCTTGATCCAAATTAGGCTATGCTCTTCTTGAGTATACAAGTGTAGGCTCCTTATGCTTTCTTGTCTCTTGCTAATTTAGAGGTTTCAATGGTGAGGCTGTTATAGGGGAGGATTGCTTGCTCATCATAGTAAGGTCATTGTCATGATCAGCTGCTATAGGCAAAGGCAAAGGTTGGTCTTGGGTAGTTGTTGCAATCAAGGGTTGGTCTTAATTAATAGTGTTCTAAAACGCACTAGGCATTAGTCGGGCGCCAGGCTCTAGTCTGGCGCCTAGGCAGACTGTTTTTTTTTTTTTTTTTAATTTTTGATATATATAAACAAATTATATATATAATATAAGTTTATATATATAAACTAATATATATATAAATTATAAACTGATATTATATATATATAAACCGCTGATGGCTATTATCGGAGGGCGAAGGAAGAACAACTGCGAGAGAGACGTTTGCCGATGGCATCCAAGGGGCCAAGAGAGACGACTGGGGCGACAACTAAGGGGCCCAAAGAGATGACTAGCGGCGTTGAAGAGAGCTTTTGAAGAGGCGATTGGCGGTGGCGGCGTGCAATGAGAGAGGTTGAGACAAAAAGGCCAAGTGGCAATGGCTACCCCACAAGAGATGGTCGGTAGTGGTGAGTTAGAGAGAGAAGGGGAAAGCGACGAGAGAGAGAAAGGGTAAGGGGAAACAAAAAACCTAACATACAAAATGGATTAGGCGGCTGATTAGGCCATAATTAGCCTAGGCGTTTCATGAGACTAGGCGCCGTTGGTACCGATTAGCCAGGCCGGCACCTAAGGGGGCCGATTAAACCATAATCATGGCTGCTAGTGGCCGCCTAGGCCAATTTTTAGGTCACTGTTGATTAGTGTCTGTAGGCAAAGGCAGAGACTGGTCTGCAGGCTGGTCTTTGTCAGTTGGTGAAGGCTATAAGGGCTGATCATGGTCAATTGCTGCAAGCTGGTCTTGGTCAGTTGGTTGGTGAAGGCTACAAGGGCTGATCATGGTTAATTGCTACAGGTAAAGGAAGGAGAAAAGCTTCATCTTTTGAATTGGAATAGAGCTCCCCCTGAAGATGAATGTTGGGAGAAGGGAAAAATGGTTGATCTTCATGAAAGGAGACTTCAAGAGATATAAAGAACTTTCGAGAAGGGGGGGGTGATAACACTTGTATCCCTTTTGAGTGTTAGAATAACCAAGAAATAGGCATTTAAGTGCTCTAGAGTCAAATTCAGTGCGATTGATTTTGTGGGCGTGGACAAAAGCGATACAACCAAAGACCTTGAGAAGTAAATTAGTCAAATATGGTAGGTGAGGGTAGGAAATAGAGAGTTTTTGAAGGAGACTTTTCTGGTCAAGGATTCGAGATGGGGTTCAGTTGATAAGTTGTGTAGCAGTTAAGACTACTTGCCCTAAAAAATAAGATGGAACATGGGTGTCAAAAGAGAAGGGCTCGAGTCACATTTAGAATCTTCTTTATCTTAGCAACCCCATTTTGCCAAGGAATGTCAACACAAGAGGACTTATGAATGACCTGTGAGATTGAAAAAAAATGGTGTAGGGAATGATTAAAATATTCCTTCCCATTGTCTATCTGAATACGCTTTATGTGAACCCCAAATTGAGTATGGATGAGTTGAAAGAAATATTAAAAGATCTTTGGAACTTTAGATTTTTCTTTTAGCAAAAATAACCAAGTGACTTGAGTGTAGTCATCAATAAAAGTAATGAACCATTTAGCCCCATTTAGATTAGAGACTTTGGAAAGACCCCATACATCGGGATGAATTAAATCAAAAGGAGCTGAAGTTTTTATTGATGAAGGTGGAAAAGATACACAATGGTGTTTAGCTAACTCACACATTTCACAATGAAAATCAGTACTAGAGACTATTTAGGTGATTTGGCTTTAAGAGAACCAAAACTGAGATGACCTAAACGTCTATGGTGAAGCCAAATATCAAACTGTTTAGGTGATTTGACTTGTGTTTCAGCAAGCTGTTTCTTAGAAGCAACAAGAGCCTGCACATTATCAAAAAGATACAAGCCATTCTGGACTTTAGCAGCTCCAATCTTCTTCCTTGATATCCGATTTTGAAATACACAAATTGTTGTCAAAAAAGGTAATAATGCAATCTAAGTTTTTGGTTAGTTTATAAATAGAGATGAGATTAATAGTGAGTTTTGGTACATGAAGGACATTAGTTAAATGAGGAGAAGGTGTTAAGGTAATGTGGCCTTCACCAGCTACAATAAGAGAGGATCTATTGGCAATAGTGATTTTGTGATGCCCTGAACTTGGTGTATAGGAAATAAATGAAGTAGAATCATGAGTCATATGGTCAGTAGCATTAGAATCAAGTATCCAATAGTTAGGTGGAGATGTTCCAAAAGCATTAAAAGAAGAAGAAATAAGACACTTACCATTCCAGGCAAATGAACAAGAACTAAGGGACTTGGAAAGTGTATCAAGGAGGCTTTTCAGTTGTTCAATCTGTTCTTTGATATCAATACTCGATGAGGAAGTTTGTTTTGGTTGAGAGTTGTTTTGATTAGTGAGATTAGCTTGGCCATTGGGAATTCCTTTAAAACCTCCCAATCTGCAAAGTGGTTGTTCTTTTCCATGAAGTTTGAAACAATTTTCTTTCGTGTCTTGGTTTCTTGCAGTAGCTACACCATAAATCATCTTTGTTGGACTTAGATCATGTTTTAGCTGCAGCTGGAGTGGTTTTGTTTACTGCCATAGAAGATCCAGCATATGGTGGATCAAGCATGGCAGAGCATCATGTCTCTTCTCCTTGAACAATAGAGAATACTTCTGAAATAGGAGGCATGGGATCCTTTCCTAAAATCTACACTCTTACTTGGTCATACTCTAGGTTAAGTGTTGGCGTAAGGAGATTCAAGAAAAGGGAAAGAAGCCAGTTTTTGCTACTTCTAGAATGCTGAAGGTTTTAGGAAGTTTCTAAATCTTGTTTAGGATAGTTTCCTAAACTCAACTTAGGATACTTTCCTAATGTGTTGTATTGTAATCTTTCCTAAAACTATAAAATATTAAAAGGCTTTTCGTTCAAAGTTTTCATGGTATCAAAGCCTGGTTTCTGAAATCACTCTGAGTGTCATTGCCTTTAGCATTCTCCGGTTCTTTCTGGCCTTTATCGCCATTAGTGCCCTCAAAGTCTTTCCCATTACTTTGCCTTAATTACAATAGACTACTCCATCCTCTTTTTCCGATCATGTTTGAAATCTCTGGGATAACTCCAGCTATGACTTCAAAGGGAACCAACACGGTTGATACTCCAATGGGAGGCTTGCCTACCAGGAATGCACCAATCTTACCGATTGGATGGGCGGAATTACTTGCAGTGGGCTTAGTTGGTCAAGACTTTCCTAAAAGGGAGAGGGAAGCTACATCACTTGACAGATCCAGGCCCCAAGGCATCAAATCCCAAGTTCTCAGCTTGGGATATAGAAGACACCATGATCATGTCATGGCTGTGGAGTGTGGAACACTATGCATCTTGAGGTTAGTAAAAATTACATGTTTTTATCCTCTGCTAAGGATATATGGGAAATAGTTAGGCATACCTACTCTAAAGTCCAAGATGTTTCAATTATTTTTTAGGTTAAGATAAAATTGAGTAGCACTAAACAAGGGGGGCCTTAATAGTCACTGAGTACTATAACAAAATGAATGGATATTGGCTGGAACTTGACCACTACCAAGACATTAAAATGGTGTGTGGAACAGATGCAGCCACTCTCAATTCTATTCTTGAAAGAGAGAATTGTGGAGTTTTTGGCTGGGCTCAACACTAAAGTATGACCAAGTAAGAGTTCAAATGCTTGGAAGGGAAAAGCTTCCATCTCTCAATGAGGTTTTTTCAGTTGTTAGAAGTGAGGAGAATAGGAGAATAGCAATGCTGGGGGAAATCAATTCTGAAGGATCAACCATATTAACTAATAAGGAGAAGGGTCAAGGTTCAAATCACAAGAAGGAAGGACTGATGGGCAGTTCAAGTCACATGGGAAAGAAGGTTTGTGGTGCTCCTACTGTAAAAAGCCAAAGCATACTCTGAGAAACCTGCTTCAAGTTGCATGGGAAGGAGGCTGTGTTGCAAAAACTAGGGTGATTTAGAAACATATCCTCTAAGAATCAAGCCTATTTTTCCAATAAGCAAGAAGAGATTGTGGAAAAGTAGACTTGGTGACTGAATTGGAGCTGAACCAACTGAATCCTAATGAAATCAGCAAACTCAAGATGTTCCAGAAAACCCTTCAAGATGGATCATGCTCCATTGCCCAGCAAGGTAACCAGCCAGGTAATACCGTTAATTCTAGTTCTTTAATAGACTCAAAAACCAATAGGGATGATATATGGATTCTAGACTAGGAGCTACATATCACATGTCCCATAACTCCACTGTTTTTGACACCTATAAACCTCTTGAGACACCTAAACAGATTATTATTGCTAATAGAACATCTATTCCTATCAAGGGTCAAGGAAGGGTTACTCTTAGCCCTAATCTTCTTGTTAAACAAGTTTTACATGTCCCTAACTTGTCAACCAACTTGATTTATGTCCACCAACTTACTAAGAATCTCAATTGTCGTGTTATTTTCTCCCCACTCTTGTAAATTTCAGGAAATGTCCATGAAGAGGATGATTGGTGCTACTAAGGAGAAGAATGGGCTATATGTTATAAAGAGGGAGATCTTGCAACCTAACAAAACTCAACCTAAACTGGCGTGCACATCTCAATCTCATTCATCCCATCTTGACATCTGGCTTCATCATTACTGGCTAGGGCATCCACCTTTTCATTTACTTAAAGCTATGTTTCCTAATTTGTTTTAGCAAGTAGATCCTAGTGCTTTACATTGTGATGTATGTGAAATTTCAAAACATACTCGAGTATCCTATCCTATTAGTAATAAAAGGCCTTCTCACCCTTTAGCTCTAATCCATTTTGATGTTTAGGGACCATCTAGGACTCTCAATTGTTCTGGGCTCATCTCTTTTATAGATGATTGCACTAGAATGATTTGGGTATTCCTTTTAAAGGATAAGGTTACTGTTAATATTGTTTTGCCTTATTTTTATTCAATGTTCTTGACCCAATTTGGCTCTCCTATTCAGAAATTTAGGACTGATAATACAAGGGATTCTTTTAATCAACACTTGCATCCCTTTTTCGAAAAAAAATGGGGTTCTCCATGAGTCTTCCTACATCAACACTCCACAACAAAATGGAATGGCTGAGAGGAAGCTGAGACACCTCCTAAATGTCACTAGAACTCTCCTTCATCATCATAATGTTCCTAAATATTTCTAGGGAGAGGCAGTTATCACTGCAGCCTACCTAATTAATAGGGTGCCATTTAAGATCCTTGGTCATCACAGTTCTTTCTAGTGCCTTTCTTCTTATTTTCCTTCCATCAGCTTGCATACCCCTCTTCCTCTTAGAGTTTTTGACTATGTAGCCTTCGTCCACATTGTCACAACTCAAGGGTAGTTAGAAGGGTATTATTGTAATAAGGTTGTAGTAGTTAGTAGGAGGCATTTTGTGAGTTGTTAGGAGCACATGGGTGCTATTTTTCAGATTTCATTTACTGTTGAATAGCCTATAAATAGGCCCTAGTATGTAGAGAAAGGCATGCTGAAACAATATAGTGAATTCATATGTTCCCTCCATATTTTCTCCCTCTCATTCTTCCTAGTTCTCTCTCATTTCTCTTAATTTCTGCTCTATATCTCCCTCTAATTCTCCTCCGTTTCCCTCCCAAATCCGTCCTAATTCCTTCCTAGACCCTAGCTAAATCCTAGGGACGTGACAAATGGTATCAGAGCAAGTCCTTCCTCGGCTGTGATTTCGATAATTCGTATCAACTCGGTTCGAAATTGAGAAGCGAAACAAAGCCGGTTGATTCTAGGCTGTGACTGGCGATTTCGAGCATTTGTTCCAATCGGAGTTTGAAGGACTTGAAAGCAGATTGGAACCGAGCAGAGCCAGGCTAACCTCGGCCAGAATCCCGACGGTGATTATCGGAAGGGCGAACTAAAGTGGAGCAAAGAAATTATCGGCTAATACTGAGGCGCATCAGAGTAGCAATTCCGTGAAGTTAATTCAGCAAGTCCACAAAAAGAATCGGTTCTCTGGAGACTGCTACGAGTATTGATCGAGGTGAGCAGAGGCGAATTAGAAGCCACCACTTGCGTGGAAGTGGATCGGTAGGGCCAGAGTGTCAGCGACTTCTGGCCATTGATTGAGTAGCGATTTAAACGAAAATTAAGGCATCGAAGAGAAGCCGATCGAAGCCGACAGTAATTGCAACTGCTTTCAGTGACCAACTCAAATCAGGTAGGAAGAGGAGTTAGGCAGCGGAAGTTGCTTCGGAAGCGAGACAGTGGACGGTGATTGGGTGGCAACTCTGTTGGGGGAATTTGACTCGCATCGATTGGGGTAGAAAGCGACTAGTTGCAAGGCGGAACTGAACTCAAATTTGAATGGAGAAGCCGAGCAAAGCAAACATCGATCGGAAGTGAATCAGATTTGAAAGGTGAAGCTGAGGCGCGATTGAAGCAGAGTCGTGGGCGATTCAAGAATTCAGAAGAATTTCAAGTAGATGTCGGTGATTGGGTGAGACTGGGCGATCCTTGAATCACTTTGATTCCGGCATACTTGCTGCTTGTGGTTGAGGCGGGAAGGTAGGCGCGGTGAGGAGCGGAAAAAACAGGTCTAGGTCATTGCATGTGACTGAGTCGTGAAAGAAGGTGCGATCAGAAACGGTACAGGGGTGAATTTCGGCAATCTAGAGGAATTATTGCGAGCGGGATGATACTTCTCTATTATTAATTTCCAGCGGTGATTTTCGTTTGAGAGTGGGAGGCGACTTTGATGTACTGCAATGGAACTGATCATTCCTCGGCTGTGAGTCAGGCATCTCCCAAAGCAATATTAGCAGTGATCAGTTGCAGTCGAGGCAAAGCAGCGACCGAGGCAGAATAGGTTACTGAATTCAGGTTCCAGTGAATTTAGATTGGCTGAACTTGAAGCTGCTAAGTTGCGGCAATCGATTATCAGTAGGTCTGGGTGATTTATTGAAGCAATTTCAGTGACTGAATTTCGGTGAGTTTGGAGTACCGAAATAAGTTTTCGAAGGGTCTTTGGAAGCTGATCAAGAGGCTGTTACAGGGTGCAATTTCAAGAAATTGAACTGAAGAGATGGCCGAAGGACTAATTGCTACAACAAAGGAAATTAAGGACCTTCGTAGGCAGCTGGACCATTTGTTGATAATGTGTTCACATAAATTTCAGATTGCTAATGGGACTTTATCGACCTCAATTCCAAGTGTTGATTGGGCCACTATTGCTCCATTGGCTATTCCGGTATTTGACAGGGATAGGCCAAAATGGTGGATTCGGCAATGTGAACGGGTGTTCTACCAACACCAAGTAGATGAAAAGGAGAAGGTAAAAATGGCTGCAAGTAATTTGAGTGGAATTTCATACGTTTGATTCCAGAATTGGAGCTGGGGAAGGGTGGAATTGAGCTGGCCGCAGTTTGTAATTGACTTGTGTAATCGGTTTAGAGAAAGGATCAAAACCTATATGATCAATGGAGCTTCTAAGGCTGTTAATCTAGAGATGCAAGAAGCTGATGAGGAAGAAAAAGAAGCAGTAGAAGGGATCGAAGAATTGGGGGATGGCAGTCCAATGGTTGGCAGCATCCCAAGCACTCTCACTGGTACTGGAAATCTAGCTGCTAAAACCCTCAATATAACACTATTGGAGGAGGTAACTGTTGAGGATGAAGCTGAGATGTTTGTTAGAAATCTGGGAGCCAAAGATCTTGGAGTGGAAACAATCACAACAGCCTTAGATTGTGGAGACCTTAAATCTATTTCTCTTGAAGGAATAGGAATGGAAGGAGTTGCTAAATTACCTACTATGGATCAGGTAACTCCAACTGAGAAATTAGTCAATTGGGAGGAAACTTGTGCCTTAATCGAAGTGGATAACCAATGGAGGGCAGTTCAAGAATGGTTAGAGGTTAAGGGAGGCCGGAGGATGCTTGCATGATACTGATTACACTAAAACTTTTCAGCAATATGTTTCTGATTTGGAGCAATGGAGGAAGCAGAAGGATAAAGCGAAACAAGATGAAAGGAAAAAAAAGGAAAAACAAGATAAGAAGAAGGAAAAACGAAGAAGAAATCAATGGGTGAAGATGGGCATTGGATAAAGAAACGATAGCTTGGTTGTAATAAGTTTCTTGGGGACAAAAAACCTTTCAAGGGGAGGGGAATGTCACAACTCAAGGGTAGTTAGAAGGGTATTATTGTAATAAGGTTGTAGTAGTTAGTAGGAGGCATTTTGTGAGTTGTTAGGAGCACATGGGTGCTATTTTTCAGATTTCATTTACTGTTGAATAGCCTATAAATAGGCCATAGTATGTAGAGAAAGGCATGCTGAAACAATATAGTGAATTCATATGTTCTCTCCATATTTTCTCTCTCTCATTCTTCCTAGTTCTCTCTCATTTCTCTTAATTTCTGCTCTATATCTCCTTCTAATTCTCCTTCGTTTCCCTCCCAAATCCTTCTTAATTCCTTCCTAGACCCTAGCTAAATCCTAGGGACGTGACACACATTCCTCAACAAGCTTAAGACAAGCTGGACCCTAGGGCTCTTAGGTGTCTCTTCCTTGGTTATTCTCTTACCCAAAAAGGATGCAAATGCTATCATACTTCTACTAGGGAATTTTTTGTTTCAAAGGATGTGACCTTTGTTCAATCTCAATCTTTCTTTGGTCCACTAACCTTGGTCTCCAGGGGGAGAATCACTTGATTGGTGACAAAGGTTTAGCTCTTCCTATTTTGAACTTAATCCCTCTCAAGACATCAGAATCAATAGGTAATCTTGTTAATCATGTTCCATCTATTGCTTCAAACCTCTCTTTTTTATAGTGATCATCACTTAGTTGTTCCAAGTGATCACCAAAGCCCTAATCAAGCAGGCCAAACAAAGACCTCATCCTCGATAAGGTTCAAGGGCTCCCCTTTTGTGTAACACAGAAAACGACAGTCTATGTCTCACCCTCAGCAAGGATCAACATTTCATTCCCAGCCAAGTACTGAAATGGTTTGCCCCCTTAATCCTGTTCATTCTTTCTCTACTGATTTGGATATCCTTATTGCCATTAGAAAAAGAGTTAGAAAATGCACTCAACATCCTTTAGCCAACTATCTTTCTTACCACAAGTTGTCCCAGAAACATAAAAGCTTCTTGACTTCTCTGACACCATCGTTATCCCTAAATCGATGGATGAGGCCTTAAAGGATTAGAAATGGAAGCTAGCCATGCAGGAGGAAATGAGGGCATTAAAGAAGAATAACACATGGGATATGGTGCCAAAGCAAAGGGAATGATTCCAGTGGGCTATAGATGGGTTTTCAACTTAAAATACAATGTAGATAGATCATTGGAAAGATACAAGGCCCGATTGGTGGCCAAAGGCTACACCTAAATATATGGAATTGACTACTTGGAGACTTTTGTTCTGGAAGCTAAGATGACCACGGTAAGGATTCTCTTATTCTTGACAGCCCACTATGGATGGAAACTATAGCAACTAGATGTGAAGAATGCATTTCTTCATGGTGATTTAGAAGAAGAGGTCTTCATGGAGTAGCCACTAGGATTCAAGGAAGGAAACGAAGGTGAAGTATGTAAACTTAAAAAGGCCCTCTACGGCCTCAAGCAATCATTGAGAGCCTGGTTTGATAGGTTCTCCAAAGCCATGAAGCTTATGGGATACCAACAAAGTAGGGCTGACCACACTCTTTTTTAAGCACTCAAGGAAGGGAAAGGTGATTGTATTATTGGTTTATGTGGATAACATCATTGAACAGAGAAAGATATGGATGAACAACAGGTTCTAAGAAGCAAGCTAGCTCAGAACTTCGAGATTAAGGACCTAGGATCACTCAAATACTTTTTGGGAATAGAGGTAGCCTACTCCAAAGAAGGTATTTTTCTATCCCAATGCAAGTATATATTGGATCTCTTAAAGGAGACAGGTTTGCTGGGAGGAAAAAGAGTGTGCATTCTAGTGGAACCTAATGCTAAATTAGGGGGAGACACCAGCAGTCCACCCATGGACAAAGGAATGTATCAAAGGTTAGTAAGGCTATTGATTTACGTGTCGCATACTAGGCCAAATATAGCCTATGCAGTGGGTTTAGCAAGTCAATTTATGCATTGTCCTACTAAGAGTCATATGCGGGCTGTGAGAAGGATATTGTGCTACTTGAAAACAACCCCAGGCAAAGGAATCCTATTCAAAGCAGGTGGTTCTTTGGATATACAAGGGTATACAGATGCAGACTATGCTGGATCTCTAGTGAATAGGAGATCTACTTTTGGATGTTGCATGTTTTTAGGTGGGAATTTGGCCTCTTGGCGAAGTAAGAAGCAAAGCATAATGGCAAGATCGAGTGTTGAAGTCGAATTCAGGGTTATGGCACTCAGCCTATGTGAATTGCTATGGATAAGGATTGTGCTAGCAAACTTGAAGGTTGCTGTCAATGAACCAATTAGGTTATTTTGTGATAACCAATCGGCCATAAGCATTGCTCATAATCATGTGCAGCATGACAGGACTAAGCATGTGGAGATTGACCGGCACTTTATAAAAAGAAAAGCTTGAAAAATGTATAATTCAAATACCTTATGTTCCTTCCAAGAAACAGGTGGTTGACCTTCTAACAAGAGGATTGGCAACTAGAAGATTTAAAGACCTAATATACAAGCTGAGAATTATGGATATTCATTTACCAGTTTGAGGGAGAGTGTTGGTGTAAGGAGATTCAAGAAAAAGGAAAGAAGCCAGCTATGGCTACTTCTAGAATGCTGAAGGTTTTAGGAAGTTTCTAAATCTTGTTTAGGATAGTTTCCTAAATTCAAATTAGGATACTTTCCTAATGTGTTGTATTGTAATATTTCCTATTATAATCTTTCCTAAAGCTATAAATATCCAACACTATAACTAGGGTTGCATGTAAATAAAATATTAAAAAGCTTTCTGTTCAAAGTTTTCATCAAGACCAGCAAGAAAATCAAAGATTCGATCTCTCTCCACAAATGCAGAGTGTTTGAGTATCTTCAGAGCAGATCATTGTCATATTCTGGTAATGATTGATCTTAGACCAAATACTAGTAAGAGTGTTGTAATAATCAGTCATTGTCATCCCTCCCCTCCTTGCTTCATAGCTGCAGCCTTGGTCCGCAGCTCATAGATAACTATTGCATCTTACTTCATTGAATAACTTTTGTGAAGAGTCTCCCAAATGTCATGAGCAGAAAATAAAAACATGCAATTTTTACTTATTTCTAGTAGCATGGAGTTCCAAAGCCATAACATAGTCATGGCATCTTCTTCACTCCATGCCCCAAACCTTGGATTGGTAGAGCTAGGGCCCTTGCTGGTTAGGTGAGACAGTTTTTCACGCCCCTTTAGATAGGTAGAGACTACTTGAGACCATTGCAGATAATTCTTTCTATGGAGTCGATAAGCTGAATTGATAGGATGGAGATCACTACGATAGCTAGGTGTATTTTCAGTAGTCTGAGAATTACCCAAGAAATCAATGGAGTTGATTCCCTAATGGAATATGAGAAGGATTTGGAGTGATTGTATCAGAAATTGTAGAGATGGTAGTGACGATATCTGCCAAATAGATGCAGTGATGAGGACTGAAAAAGGTTGAGGGTTGAAAGTAGTGGTTGAACAATAATGAAGACTGTAACAACACCAAAAAAACTTAAAGGATGGCGGCAGAAAAATTAGGGTTCCAAGAAAGAACTCTGATACCATGTAGAAGAAGATGAAACAAGCTGAAAGAACTGTATATTGATTGCTTGATCTATTTTTGGGTAGTATGCGGTATTTATACACAATACTTGGGTTATTTCCTATATTCTAGGAACATATTTGAATGTTTTAAAGATAAAATACAACAAAAAGAATTTAAAAAACTGCTGAGATATCTTAAATTATCTGCTGCCTCTATCTCTTTATTTTTAGAGTTTTCTAATCTCCAAATCACTTTATCATTTTATCCTTTTATCTCCTATTTTTCAGCCATAAGATTAGGAGAAAAATCCAGTTGTTATTCGAATTATCCGTTAAGTAAATTGTGATATTTCCAACAATAAAAATACAAAAATCAAACAATGGACTACTAAATAATAATTGAAATGCATCACAATATGTGAAATCATCTCAATGCTACCACCTAGAGGATATTTGGCCAAACCTGTAGCTACTATAGAAATTAGAACCTCTTCCTCTACTCTCTCCAGGACAATCATCACCATTGTCAACCACGTCAAAGTTCTCCAATCACTTTATTCTTCTCTAGTTCATCTTTGTTGACATTTTGGATCTGGAAAATCCCTCTGGTGCATTAAAGGAAAAGCCCCTTCAGTGGAAACCCTCTTGTTCCTCGAAGTTTTTCCAGTGCTGGATCTTGCTCTTTTCCTTACTTTTACTCTCTTAGAAAAATAAACTAGGTTGATAACAGTCTTCATACTAGCAAATACAACCTTAATTGATTTCATATGAAAGACACGATACCAGGTGAATACTTTTGTTTCTTACAGTAGTAATTCAGATTGTGGAACATCTTGTCAAATGCCAAGACGATAAACCCACACATATTTTACTGAGGCACTCCATCTGTTGCAATAATAACCAAGTACGACCATCTGTTGTCCACACCCAGAGAGATTGGAATAGATGCGAATACCATTGTGTTAAAAGCCTGTGTAAACTTTGTTATTTTTGTTCATTGTGTGTAACATACCAAATATTAATCTTTGCGTGTAATGTAGTATAGTATATCAAGTAGCTTCATATTCTTTTTTCTTGTCTAATCTGTAATTGAGCAAATGAACAGCAGATTCTCCTCTTTATGCTATATTCAAAGAGAGATGTCTAACTTACGTAGATTTCTAAATGGTTCCCCCTGTTTCCCGAGTTGCTAACGGATGCCATATTTCAGGTATAAATTGGATGTTGTGAGTGCTGGAAAGAATTTCACCAAGATAAGGAAGGCAATTACTGCTGGGTTCTTTTTTCATGCAGCAAGAAAGGATCCACAAGAAGGTTATAGAACTCTGGTGGAAAACCAGCCGGTTTATATTCACCCCAGCAGTGCTCTTTTCCAGAGGCAGCCAGACTGGGTCATCTACCACGAGCTGGTAATGACCACTAAGGAGTACATGCGGGAGGTGGCAGTCATTGATCCCAAATGGCTTGTGGAACTCGCACCCAGGTTCTTCAAAGTGGCAGATCCTACAAAGATGAGCAAGCGCAAGCGTCAAGAGCGCATTGAACCACTCTACGACAGATACCACGAACCAAATTCTTGGCGTCTGAGTAAGAGGCGCGCTTGAATATTTGTTTCCTTCCTATGTTATCTGCAATGTTCAACTAATGATCATCAACTTCTACTTTGTAACTGTTAAAAATGTATAATGTACAAAGATAAATTTTGACACTTCATCTTTAGTATCTTCCAAGAGTCAACTGTTTAGCTGGTTGGTAGAGATTTTTATCTTTAGTTAACTAGGGCCTGTTTGGTAGTCTTTATTTTTGATTTTTTTTTGGTTCGTTTTTATTCAGAGAAATGATATAATGTTCGAGGGAAGAAAATAGGCATTTAATTACTTGATTAATGGAGTTTTTTTTTTTTTATGTCTTTGTTACTAATCAATCGATTAGCAGAATTTTTCAGTCTTTTGTTTTCTCGTCAACAACTAAGTTGATTAGAAAACAAAAAAAAAAAAAATAGGAAAAGCCTTTTGTTCTTGTTTTATTTTGAAATAATTTATTAAAATTAATAAAAATAAGTAACACAATATAAATTTTTAATTTTAAGTTTGAAAATAATAAAATATAGAACTGAAAGCAAACGAAAGGGCCCAAATTGAAATGGCATCAGAACTGAAACCTGCAGTGCACTGCCATTATAATGATGATGAGTCAATTTCCCATTTTCTTTTTTCTTAGTAGTAACAACTACCGAGACAAAGATGATGAGTCAATTTCAATCAAAATTGATGTGACATCCGCAAAAAAGCTCTTCTAACGGTACTGATTCTTCACACGTTGGTACCATAAGTCAATAATTTTAAAATAAATAATAAATGAAGATAAAACATTTTAACCTCAAAGAAGAAGAAAAGAGAAGATTTTAGCTTCTTTTTTTTTTACAATTATATAATAACAGACTGATAATAATGTAGCGTAGGGTGGGGGGGGGGGGGGGGGGGACCAAAAAAAAAAATTTTGGAGCGAGGGGTGATGAATGATGGTGTTTCGATTTCTTCCTAGACTTTAAACTGAAAAGGGGTTCAGCAAAAGATGAGAAGCATATCTGGAGGAGGGATCCACACTGACGTTGGCAAGGGATTTTTTTGCAGCAGGGCCAAGCCCTGGCCCTGGCCGCCAGTATCCTCGATACCCACGCTTCCGAACGCCTCACTAGTCACTACTCGCATCACATTGCTGTCCCCCCCCCCCCCCCCCCCCCCCCGCCTCCTCTGCCTGTCCACCTCTAATTGGCCCTTTCTTCCCTTTTTTTTTTTTTTTTTCTTTCTTCGCTGCCAAATGTCGCCAATTCCAGGTCTCTTTGCCAAAACGCACATCTTCTTACTTTTTATTTTTAATTTCTCGTCTTCTATTTTGATTTCCGTGCCTGAAATGAGTGAATACCAACAAAAATCATATAAAAAGATCCGGAGAATTTTGACTCAACGTGGACTTAGGCTTGTTTACTCGTATTAAATTAGAGTAATTTTTTTAAAAAATATTTTTATAGAGATAAAAAATTAAAATTAAAGTTCAAACTAATTTTTTTTTAAATTGAAGAATATAAAATATTTTTTTTATTTTCTAAAATTGTACTGAAAGAATGCATTAACACTTAGTGATAGTTACAAGAACATAAATTGGTATTTAAAACTTTTTCAAAAATTAAAATAAAATATTACGAAAAAAAATCAATTCTTACGTGACAATGATATCAACCATATACATATAACAAGACATCAAATGAAATGTTGTAAAAAGTAACTCTTACCTCAAGCACGAAAAGGAGATGCGCCTGATTGCTTCTTATTGTGCCTCTGACCTGAATGATTCCAACCACTTGTCAAGCTCCCATGAACCTACCACGAACCAACTCCATCAGCTCCCGAACTTGTTTTTGGTCGACCACGCCACCCTTACATGTATAGAGAACCAAGTTAGTCCATACCTAGACAACCACTTGAACCCTTTGTCGACTTGTGCTAATCAAGTCTTGACAAAGGTGATGCAAGGCTAACTTTTGGTTCTTAACAAAGGATGTTGACCGTCTCACAATCTTAGATCAACAAAAAGGAAAAAGTGAGCAAGAATAAAAGAAGAGCTAGAAGCGGTGGAGTAAGAAAGAAGATGAACAATGGCTAGAGAGAAAAGCTTTGTTTTTCGTTGCTTGCAATAGGCGTGAGGAGAAATGGCCTAATGAAGATCACATGAACTAAACCCTAGCGTTCCCTCCTTTTTGCCTCCCTTTTCTATTGCCTCGTTTAATGCTCTAAGAAAGCATTAATTAAAGCAACAATAAAGTATTAATTGTTCTATCATCGAAAGCGAAGAAAGAAAGCTCAAGAATTTAAATCTCGCCACATAAATTGTCAATCATTCAAGACAACCGATCAACCATTTTGGCCACTTTGGCAAAACATTCAAGACAACCGATCAACCATTTTGGCCACTTTGGCAAAAAATTCAAGACAACCGATCAACCATTTTGGCCACTTTGGCAAAAAATATCGACAACCCTTGAAAAAAGGTCAACTCTTTCATGTATTCCTTCTCAAGTTTTGACATATTGCTTCATGACTCACTATTAACTCATAATAACCCTTCTACTAAGTCTTAATAAAGCAAAGACCTCCTATTAACTCTGTTAACGGTATGTCCATTAACTCTTAATGATACCCATTAACTCTTAATGATCTTCTTCTGTTAACCCTTAATGGTCTATTGATCATTTTGTTAACTCTTAATAAATATCCATCATCATTAACTCTTAATGATAATTAAGAAAACATATTAGCAAAGTATCACTAATCCAAATATATGCTTAAATTGTGTGTGACCTTCTAGGTTCACATTCATATAGCAATCAAGACATGTCAAATTCTTTGACATCGATCGAACATTTCCATCTACTAAGAAAATGTGAAAGGTCCTAAGCGACATCTAATATAATTTAGAACAATTCTAATGACAATGAAATTAATACTTAAAGTAAACTTTGTTTGGGATTTTGATTACCATATACTATAATTATTCCACTGACTAGTATCCTGACCGAATGAGACTCATGGACTGATCAAACCTACAAAACTCAATGGAGAATGAGTAGTAATGAAAATTACTTTCTATTTCTTATTTTAGAAATGAAAACTCTCCATTTCTTAGAATCATTTTGAAATGTCCTAAGCGACATTTAGCATAATTTAGGACAATCCAAATGGCAATAAAATCAATATTTCAAGTAAACCTTATTAGGGATTTCGATTATCATGTACTATAATCATTTCACTTACTAGCATCTTGATCGAGTTAGAGTCATGGACTGATCAAACTCACAAGACTGAATAAGGAATGAATAATAATGAAAATTACTTTTCATTTCTTATCTTAGAAAATTATAAAAATGATTGAAATAAAAAAATTATTAAAGAGCAAATAAAAAATATACCAAATGACAAATGGTTAGGATTCACATTTTTAGACATTTTTTGTGATCAAGTTTGTTTAAATACATTACCATTTACGTGTGGCTTATTTTAGTGCAAGGAAAAGTACTATGAGCTAATTAACTAAACGAAATTGTTAAACTTTAAGAACTCATGTATTTTACACTCTATTGAACTAATTAGTGAAACATATGTTTTTTTCTTTTTAAATAAAACTGTAGGAGTGTATGTCTCAATTTAATTAGTTTCATATCCTTACCAAATTCGTCTACAACCATTTATAGAAGTTAATTTAATTTACGGTTCAATTTAAAATATAGGGGATCGATTGCATATATGATGATTTTTAAAATAGATAGGAATTATATTTATTTTGTCTAAAAATATCAAAAAGTAAAAAAGCCTTGTCCTTTAATTAATGAATTACTAATGTTTTACTAATATTTTTCATTTCTTGATCTTTTCTCCTTTGGTTTTAATTTCATGCACCCTAGACTCCAATCTGATTCATGTTTCCACAGAGGCATTTAACACTGATATATGAGACGGTATATATTTCTTGAATTAATAGCATGTTTAATCGTCGTAAGAAATGCCTTTTGGGGACAAAAAGGCTCCTGTACGTGATGTTTGATATCAAAACTACAACAAAAAAAAAAAAAAGTAATTTTCTTGACAGAAAAATTATTTTTATGTTGTAAAGCAAACAGAACAGAAATTTCAAAGTTTTGCTGTTAATTAATTAAGCAAGTGATAGAAAGTAAAAATGATTTTTAGCCAAAATTATTCCAATTAATTTTTGAAATTGCACTTTTTATCCATCCTATTTTCGGTAATTTTATTATTGAAAATATTCTTTTCAATCATTGTCCAAACACACACACACACATGCACATATATATATATATATATGCATAACAACACTAATAAAATCATTTCTCAGATGAGTAGGCCAAAGACTAAACTGTTTTTATTTTACTAATTCTCACCACAACAGAAATTTCATAATAATGAGAAACAGTTAATGGCAAGAGAGCTAGCAACATACATGGAACGCCCCTGAAACGTGTCATTGCCTTAAAAAAAAAAAGGATATATATATATATATATATTATTAAATAGAAGTGAAAATCCTTTGGCCAGGAGACAAGATCATCCTTGGATCATACTGAGCTTTCCTCTGAAGGAAAGTACCCCATCTAGAGCCAAAATGATTCATCCAATCTTTCTTGGTTGTGTAATGTGGAAAATACTGCTTTGCACCGATTCCAGCTTTCTCACAAAACTCTAGAATCTCCTTGTTTTGATTTTCCAGGATTTTCATGTCCACCTCTTCACTCGAACCCAACACCCCTATTGTGTAAAAAGTTTCTTCTTCTTCTTCTGCAGGTATCACTGCTGACGTCCTTTCATCCCACCTGCCAGCCAGCAGCCATTCATTCATTTCATCATCACTTGCAAAAATATTACATACATCCAAAAGAGAGGAGAAAGGTCCAATTAAGTTAGTAATATTTAACTTGTTTCGGTTCAAAGGATAGACAAGAATAGGCCCTGTGTTGTTGCTTTGTTTACTCAGAATATCGACGAAAACTCCGGCATTGAAGTCCATAATGCGAGATGTGGGCACAAACAGATTCAACCATGGATGAGGAACATCCCACTTCCCTTTCGCTTGAAGCTCCAGCTCTCCACTTCTTACTCTATTAAGAAACCCCACAAAAGATTCTTCTTTCTTGAAGAAGAAACCGGGAAGAAAGCTCAATCCTTTGAGCAACGCTTCCACTCCCTGCATGAAGAAACACGGGATGAATTTTGTATAATTTTGGATAGAGCTATTTATAGAGAGTTGTACATGCATGGTGATGCACGATATATATATATATATATATATATACTTCGTCGGTGGTGTTGATGTTGGTGAGATTGTCAACGTAGTCGTAGTACTTGACGACTTCTAAGCAGTAGATGATGGTGTGTTTGGTTAGGAGAGAGCTTATTCTGGATTGATCGGAGGGTGAGAAGAAGGAGGATCTCCAGTTATTTGGAGGGCTTTGGTTCATAATCAGAGAACCTTCCACATAATCGGGTCCATCAATGGAGATAAGGTGTTCTTGGTCTCTTGTGAATGAAGAGAAATCCTCGTACAACATTCGGATCCATTTCACCTGCAATACTCTCTTTCATATTAGTTACCAAATCAGACATCAACTTTTGTGGGAATACACATTTTGAGTACTTGTTCTATTCATGGGCAGTGCCACATGCAACTAACTACCAACTATCTACTAAATCTTTGAACCAAATTAATATGATATTTATTTATTAGGCATGAATTCCATACAACCATCTCCTTGTGCTAATCGCCCAAATAGGTATTCTTTAATGTTGAATTTGAATTATGAAAAATAATAATAATTAATTAAACTATAGGAGCTAAAACACTATAAATTAATATAAACTGTAAATTTAACGATAATACAAAGTTGTTTAAAAAACGAAACAAACCATACAAATTAATGATTCCAAATTGGCCTGCTAGCCAGCCCCTCACACACATGACGTACCCTGTTTGGAGCCTTCTGTAGGGCTATCCTTGCTCTGGTAATGATCCCAAATTGGCCTAAACCTCCTAAAACTGCATAAAATAGATCTGAATTTACGCGTTTTGAGCAAGTCACCAACTCTCCTTTTCCTGTATATCAAACAATATGTAACACAACCTTCACTATGTCAAAACTTTGCATTCATGCAAGTTGTTACCCAAACATAAGTTAATTTTTTTGAAACGAAAGTTTACCTACCACTAAAGTACAAAAGAGTTTACTTTTAAAAATTTCAAACAAAATTAAGTATTTGCCACCCATTAATATATAGTCATGAAAAGAAAAATCAAGATGGTTTTTAATAAATATAATTACATGACTATATCTCATTGATGTAAAACCCTAAGATTTTTCTCGATTGTAGTGCCTCCAAAAATCAAAATTATTTCTTGTATTTGTCTTGGGTGAGGACACTACAATCCCACCTAGAAGACATTTACATATATACACACATACACATATCCTAGGCCAAAGATTGGTCCTTGATTTGGAACTACGAAATATGAATACGACACATTATTCTCCCATATCAAGCACAAATTGCCATGACAATGGCATCTAGATCTCACCATGTTAGCCATTTATATTCCCAAATATTTTGAAAGCGACTCTTTAGCATGCTTTATTCATCATACCATAATATATAGTTGGGTGTCAATTTCTTTGTCATCTTTTAAATACGATAACTAATCTAAGACAAAAATACATGATTACAAAGACAATAATTCACTATTTCTTACCAGTAATTATGTCCATTTCATAGACATTAGAGATCTGAGGACCAAACCGAAATGACTGGCCACTAATCCCAGCATTAGAGAGTGTCCCACCAATGCTTAAGAATAGATAGTCAGTCCATGAAACTGGTGCAAGCCCATGCCCAAGAGTGGCAAGAAGAATGTCGATCCAAAGATGGCCGCCACCCACATCTGCGTAAAACCCTAATTTAGGGTTTCCCAAAACCCTAATTCCAATTTCATTGTTGTGGTGTTTCAAGGCTTCCATTTCCACCACCACCCCATTCTTTGCCATGGCCTGTCCTCTAACAGAGTGGCCTCGGCCTTTGGCGGCTATGCTAAAAGGGATCGGAGAATTATATGAAAACTCGACGAGATTAACGATATCTTGAACCGAAGATGGATTAAGAACGGCAGCCGGATTTAATCTTACAAGCTTGCCAAAGTCAATAGAGGCTGATTCAATAGCAGTTTTATCTGTATGAAACCGATTTGCGATATCTAGGGTTAAGAGTTCAGGTGGGAGCGAAGTAGTCCAAGGACACGGGAATGAAGTAGTCCATGAACACAAAGATGAAGATGAACTCGAGGTTTCTATACTAATGGAGAAGACTAAGAAACTTATGATAGCGAATAAAACCATGTTAAAAGATGTAGGAAATGCTTTAGGCATTGTGGAGAGAATTAAAGGGAAGATGGTACGAGAAGTTGTTGGGGAGGTGTGTATTTATAAGGGAAGAATTGGAGCTGCAAGGAAATAGGAGGAGAAGAAATCTTGGAATTTCAGAGAAAATCTTGGTGTATGGGAAGAAAATATTCAAAGATACTAAAGGACAAAGGTTTTGATAGTCCTCTTAACGTGCTTTTGTTTTCATGTCATGGCCTGTTAGTCATCTGGTAGAGTCATGGCATGTAGAGTCAGCCGAGTCCGTTTAAGAATATTTGTAATATTAGATAAAAATTATTTTGATAGCTCTTTAATAATATAAATAAATATTAAAATTATTTAAAAATTATTTTTTTTATTTTTGAGATATAAAATTAATAATTAATTTTTTGTATTCAAATTTAGAAAGTAAATTTTTTTAATTGACAATATAGA
Source organism: Diospyros lotus (assembly GCF_014633365.1). Taxonomy (NCBI): domain Eukaryota; kingdom Viridiplantae; phylum Streptophyta; class Magnoliopsida; order Ericales; family Ebenaceae; genus Diospyros; species Diospyros lotus. Next base: position 9,572,881 of record NC_068339.1, on the reverse strand, counting down.
CAAAAAAAAAATCTAAAAATATAAGTTGAATAAGCAAAAAATGTGGAGAGTTTATAACCAAATTTTGTAAATTAAAAATTCATCAATTGACTTTTTCTTTTTTTTCTTTAATGTCTAGATTAGTAAATGAAATTTTTGTTATTTAAAGAATCATTTTATCAAATTATCTTCCTAAAATAATGTTATTTCTTGTCTTTTTTTTTCTTTGCATTACTAATTTATACCTCACTATTTATTATTGAATATTGAAAAATGATCTATGAACTTCCAGAGTTGAGAAGCCTTCTCATATAAATGACATCTCACTATTTATTACTTAATATTAAAAAATAGTCCATAAATTTTAACAGTGAGGAAGTCTACTCATCCTAATGACACCTTACTATTTATTATTTAATAATAAAAAATAATTCGTCAACTTGAAGAGTCGGGAATCTTCTCATTCAAATAAAATAACAAAATAATCATAATATAAATTTAAACAAACAAAAAATATTATAAAATAAAATTAATAATTTTATATCTCAAAAAATAATTAAATAATTAATTATCAAAATTAATGATTGTGGGGCCCCTATACTTTAAGGCCCTAGGCATAGGCCTGAGTGGCCTCTGCTGCCTTAAGCCGGTTGAGTGTAAATGTCATGATTTTCTGATAGTGTTCCTGTATTCATTACCTTCCCTAAAAACTTCCAAAGCCACCCACAGGTTTTGCTCCATTCTTGTGGGCCTTCTATCAGAGACCAAACAGATGCAAAACCAGAACATTCATAAACGTCTTCCATATCTAAACTAATAATAATAATATAATTAATTGTTGGTTACTGGTCAAACTCACGTTGCTCTTGTAGGGTAGGGTAACTTGCAAGCAACTGGAGTCTTAATTACTTAATCAAATAAAAAAAAAATCAATATTCAGCAATAATAATTCTAACAAATTAACTAACCTATAAAAAAGCAATACGAAATTAAGATTTATACTGGACCTAATCCCTTGCCCTTTTTCTTCTTTTTTTTTTTTTTTTTGGGTCAAATGAAAACATCTGGCAATTAATTAATTAATTAATGAAGGCTCTGGGCATATATATATGTATATATATGTTTCTTCTAGGTTTGGAATGAAAATTAATTTGTGGGTCAGAGAGAATTAGGTAAGAACCAAAAGGATCTTTGAAATTTGAAGAAATGTGGATTTGCAAGAATATTTGGATGAATCAAAGCATTCATTTCATGCTTGAGCTGATCGCTTGGACATGAAACGTATCAAAGGTGGGGGAAACATCACTCAGATTTTCTCTGGATTAGAAGATTTGGTTTGGTTTGGTTAGCTCTTCCATAAACCTACAAGTCAAAAGTCCTCTCTAACTACGATTGCTCCTCTCTCTGCCTACGCTCGATCTATATGAAACAATAATAATAATAATAATTAATTAAATGATGAACCCTCCTCCTACCTCCTACCTAATTCCAACAAATAATATTTTTGTTTTTATAATTAATATAAACTATGTAAGTAACTATGTTGCGATTAATATAATATTTCTTTTCTTTTCTTTTCTTTTTTTTACTTTTTATTAGATGAATGTGACAAAACCTCATCATTATATATGTAAATTTGAGCGTAGGACTTTTCAAAAAAAATCAATGCGAATTAATGTGATGCCACAGAAGTGGCAGCCTAGTGAATTCACATTGCCACATTCATGCATGAAAAAAAGGGTAAATCTTGGACCAATGATCTTTGTGCATATATGCAGTAGCATTGATATATCATAAGAAATTTTTTTACTGCCATCATGATCTTAATGACATCTCATCTCTAGTTTTTATAACATCCTAATTATTAATCAACCGTGATAATTATTTGAATTGTTATTATAAATATTAATTAATAAAAAGAAGTGCATCCACTAAAGTTAAAAAAACAACAACAACATTCATGCCGATCTGAAGTTTTGCAAGAATAAGTTTAAAAACCAAAACATAAATGATGATTTCTCGGACTTGTTTGACAAATTAATTAATTCTTGAATTTTCTATATTTGTTTAATTTTTTTAAATTTTTTTTTACATATTATTAGATTAGATATATTAATTAGCCTAATTTATAATAATGAAGCAGTGCATGCACAAATTAGAATATATAATTAATTACTATTCGGGTTCAACTTTTACATGCTTTAATTCTAATAAACTATGAAGAAAAGTGTGATCTTTTTACATGCTTTAATTGTAGTCAATGGAATGTCCTCATGGTGTTGTGGACTCACAAACAAATATAAATCACATGTACAAGGAGAGGGATAGATTTTATGAAGATCAAGTAATTAATGGACTGTATATATATATATAATAAACTACCCATATATCTATTGACAGCAATGTGTCGAAAAGTCTGCCCCCACATGTCTAAAGAGTGGTATAATTAAGTTAGGTTTTTTGCCTAACAAATTAAAGACATAGCTAGCTTCAAATTAAGTGTTAAAAGAAAAATCCAAAGGATTAATTATATATATAATTGTACCCAAAAGGCAATGCTCTTGCAGAATCATACCTAAAAGCTCCAAGAATATTATTATTATCAAAGATCAAAAGCCGTCTGGGGTCTGATCTGTAGGTTAAGCAAAAGGCATGCATGCAGCATCAGAAAAGCTTCAAATTAAAACCCTCCAATTACTAGCCATGAAAGTGGTGAGATTAATGCTTATAATTCTTTAACCCCAGATGCCAAATGTCGACAGTGGTTTAAGTAAGATTTCGTCACATATAATAATAAATAAATAAAAGATTATTTGTAAGACAAAACATGATGAAAAGGTGACACCAGTTGCAGTTTGTATAAGTTAGTTATGGTATTAGGTTTTCTTTTTAATCCTCAATTTAAACTACGTAATAACTTAAATTAACCGCTTCTAATTAATTTCTTCCATCTCTTACATATATATTATTTATTTCTTCTTTTGCTGGATCAGATTTCTCTTACATTGTTCTAACCAACCTAAAGACATTAAGGAATTTATATGGAGCCAATTTGGTTTTGTACTCTTGTTTTAACTTTTAATTTTCACTTTTTAAAAATAAAAAATTAATCAGAATTAATTACGTTTAGTTTGCTGGGTTGTTTTTGATGTTTTAAAGTATAGTTTTTATATGTTTTGACAAAATGGATACACATTAAAATATTGTTTCAGCGATAATATTTTTAAGAATAAATTACCAAAAATATATATATATATGTTTACTTTTGCACTTAATTTCAACTTTCAATTTGTGCAACAAAAATTGAACCTAGAAGCTTAAGAATTAATTTCAAAACCTTGCTAGGGTTGCAATTGGCTCGGCTCGTTAAACTTTAGCTCAAGTTCAAGCTTGACTTGAGGTCAAAGTCAAGCTCGAGCTCAGGCTCCATACTCAAGCTTGCCAAAACTTGGAGAAGAGAGAGGATGTAGCGACAAAGGAAGGGGTATGCAGTGGCAGCGAGAGGCAATGGAGAAGGAATATGCAATATGGCGGTAGCGACAGAGAGAGGGATGTGCAACGATCAAGAGAAATGATACAACTACAGCAACAACAAAAGGAGGGGTGTGCAACGACGGTGTAAGGCGGTGGAGATAAAAGATGCAAAGACTATATATGAGAGTACCGGACACTTATTCTGCCACTGCATGGGTCTCTAGTCTCTTCTTTGTTTCTTCCCAACAAAATCTACAATTGAAATTTAAATAAAGTTGAAATAAATTAGGGTTTTACAAGTTGACTATTTATATCATATAAATTATGTTATTATAATTATAATATATGATAACAAATAAACTAATTTCATTCCAACCCTTATAGTTTTGTCTATTTTTCACATACATCCCAATCTATTTTACTTTTTAAATATTTCTTGCTCGCGAACTTATAATCAAGTAAATTTACTAGTCTCTATTCAAATCAACTCGCAAGCTAACAAGTTAAGTCTTACTTAACTCAAGACTCAATTTGTTTATAAATCAACGTTTAAAGTTAGATCTAGAGTATTTAAATAAACTAAACATGAAGTGACTCACAAACAACTGGAGTGATTTACAACTTTAGGCATTGGCATAGCAATGGACGAAGCTTCATTGTCCCTTCAATATCCAATCTTTTCTCACGAGGACTAACAGTTTTTATTTTCATTTTTTGTATGTTTGAACTTTGAAAATAATAGTAGTGTAGAGGGAAGCAGCCTGGCCTCCCACAGCCCTGACAAAATTGTAGCTACTCACGGATTTGTCAACTTATTCTGTTGCTATATATATATTGTGGGAGAAGAATTAATTGGGGCAAGTACTGCCAAAAATATGAATCTAGATCACCATATCAAAGTTACCCCAGAGTCAGAGATCTTCCCAACCAAACTCTCTATCTATCTATCAATCTATATATTAATTCATACAAGACTAGGGACTTTGAACATATATATATATAATATATATAATCCAAATCAATGTTCAAGCGTGTGACGCCAAAATCAAACATAATATATATATATATATATATTCGCCACCTTTTTTTGATCTTTTTTTTTTTTTGCCCTTTTATCCGGCCAAGAAATGAACGACCCTCTTCTTCATATTTTTTTTTTATTATTATTATTATTATTTTCTCTAGCTAATGAATCTGTTATATTATAACATTTTCAGAATCTAGAGCTAGCTAGGTTGGCGGGAGATTCATAGCCTTTGGTCAAAAACCTAGATCATGTACGTAGGTAACCCCAAGTTATATATTTTGTTCCAAAAGATAAAATCGCTCACCCCAGGTGCCCTCACCCCCGGCCCGACAGGAATATGAATCGCTCACCCCAAGCTATATATTGTTTGAATGGAGATGAGTGAAGAGTGAGAAGAAGGGAGCAACATAAAAAAAGAAAAAAGAAAACCAAATCTAGCCAACCCATTTTGAATATATTCATAATCCGTTGCATCTTTAAAAAATTAAAGAATTAGAATTTGTTGTGCTGTGATATTGATGACGAAAGCAATTTGAGAACAAAAGCAATTTTGAAGTCAATAATTAATATTGTATAGCAATTTGGCCGCCTTACCAGATTATTTGAGAAGCAATAATATTACTAAAGCAAACATCCTCGTTTTTTTTTTAATTATATATTATTAATCCTGTAATTAAATAAACTTTGATGCATGATTTGAACCCCCAACCCCAACCCCAACATCCCACATCTAGCTAGCTAATTACTGTCACCTCTCTTCATTTTATTATTATGACAGTACGTACGTAGTGATCTATATATGCTTGTATTTATATATCTTTATATATATATATATATATATTTTGAAAAAAATGAGTCGACCCACTAGAATTATGAGGATCACAGCAGAGATTTGATTTGACGCCAATTGCTTGAACGTTGAATGTTGATACAGTACAATTTCTGTAATTCATTCTCCCAAAGAAATTTCATTTCATGTGCTTGGCTGAGAAACTTCCTCGGATCAGCAAATTATATATATATATATTTGAGGTTGCAATCAAATCTATTCATTCATTACAATACATTTTTTATGAACCCATAACTGTTATGTTGGATTTGAATCAGATTTCGGATCAATCTATCTATATTGATTGACTGTTTCCATTATCTTTAGATTTGAAACTTCTAAATCATTCCAGCTGGAGATCTGGATTTTTATTTTTATTTTTTTTTATCCTCGGATTAAAAAGATGGCAGTTGTGGTCTGGACTTTGGCTACCACATACAGTGGGAAACATGTGTATAAGAAATCCTGCAGGAAACTGGACAAAAAAGAAAGAGGGGGCGGGCGAGGGCCCCTTTGAGGATTCCGTTGCAGAATTGATTTAGTTGATTGATCTATTCATATATATTATTGATTAAAGAGAGAGACGTCTGAGGAGTGGGGTCTGCGGCAAAGATTTTCACTCCTAACTTTTTCCTTCCTTTTCCTATTATGATTACACAGTAGGTGTGGATTGCTCTAGAATATATATATATATATATATATATTTAGTTTGTGGACTTTTTAATAGGGAATGAAACTGAGTGGCAGATGGATAAAATCTACAGTTTGATTTAATTGTTTACCTAATTTATTGAGTCAAAGATATTGTGTTATAATTTGAATTGAATAAAATTTTCACTTGGGATCTTTTATGGTGTGGATTGCTTTCAGTAGATTTCATGTTGGGTTTTGTAGCTTTTAATAAGGGTAAGGCCTTCCTCCTTTTTCTTTTTCCTTCTTTCAAAGCCCCCCTCCAAAGTTAAAAGGTTTTTGAGTCCTCACAAGTTATTTTAATTTTTTATAATTCAGATACAGTTATCAAAAATAATTCATTTTAACTATTAATATTAATTTAACAAATGAAGTTTTTTTTTTAAAAAAAATAAAATAAAATAAATCAGAAAGGCCTTAGATATTAAAAAGAAAACAAAAATCAGATGGATTTGAGTGGAAATTACCTAGCCTGCAAGGAGTTTTAAGTGAAATTTACTCCTTTTTTTTAATATATTTTATTTGCGCTGGTGTGTGTGAAGAGAGTTGATGGCACGAAAAAATAAGTTAGTAAAAGATAGAAAAGAAAAAGACCCCCAAAAAAATGTGTAACATGCCAAGACACTTAGATGAAAAAAATGTCTATTTGGGGCACAAGCAGTGATTGAAAAGACTAGGGAAGGAGGACATGTTTTCAAAAGCGACAACAAACAAATGCGTATATTAATAGAGATTCTCCCACGTTGGTATGATCTGCGGGCCCCGATGGGACACTTTCCATATCCGTTCACATCACACCTCTCTTGATTTACGCTGAAATCCAAATCCTTCTTCGTCTTATACTTACCCACACCCTAAACAAACATTAGAACTCTAACTAAACTCACTCCTCGTGTTAGTTATACTGCTGCTGCTGCTGCTGCTACAAATACTACTACACCCCTCCCTCTTACCTACCTCTTATTTTTACACCGCACTCCCTCGTTTTACAGTACACTGCTTCCCGTGGGTAACCCAACCCAACCCAAGGGCTACCTTATTCAAACACAACCTAAAAGATGCAGACGTGACAGCATATAGAGTTTCAACTTCTCCAATGGTAAATAAAACGATGGATCCCTTGCTTCATTTTAGCTTCCAGAATTACAAAGATAAAATACGAAATTAAGCTGAACATAACAAGGAAAATGCCGATACAGTACAACTCGGTTTCTGCACTATAACACAAGCAAGCACACTCTGGTAACTGGGCTTTTACTTACTATGACAATTATGAAACGTCTATTGTTCTAATAATATGAGGGGAAGAGAAAGGCTTACGAGGTTGCCTCTGAGAGATAACATGTAAACAATGACACTGCGTCCTGTAAATGACACGACCTAAGATCTTCGGGCATGGGCGAACTAAAAATCGTGTCGTAGCAGCTTAACTGAGTCTCGCGTGTCGAACCCTCACCACTGTCGGAAAGTAGCAAGTAGCTGATCTCCTCCGACATCTTCGAATATGCCACCCTGGGACGCAAAAATCAATGTCACTATCCAAAATGAAATGGGAAAGTCCAGGGATCATAAAAACGTGTTACACGCCTAACTTGGAGTAAATGATAAGCATGGATATTAGTATGACCAAAAATTATTAATTGGTTATTAGCATGGATATTAGCTTTTGATTAATCTATAACAAGGCCAGCTAATATTAATTGGTTATTAGTTTTTGACTAAAATTTAAATATGAGTATTAGTATGACAAAAAATTATTACTAGTCTATCTTATCTTTTATATTTTTGTTCAATTATTAATAACTATTTTCTTAGTCCTATTTGTTAAGTATTAATACTACATAAAAGTTAGTAACTAATTCAATTTTATCATTTCAGTATTTCAAATTTTGCACCTCCCAATTTTTGCTTTGTCTCTCTACAATTTCTCATTTTGTCTCACATTGCCCCCTCTAGAGGGAATAGGGTGCATTGAGTAGTGTGCTAGGCGCGTGATCCTTTTTCATAAAAAAATCTAAGAGTGTGTTTGATAGCATTTAGTTGAAAAAGAAAACATTTTTTAACTTGCATGGAAAATAAAAACCACCATTTTTCATGGAAAAGAGACCAAATGATGTTTTAATAGTTGTACCATAGAATTCAATTCCATGAAAAATATAATGTGTCAAACAACAAAGATGAAATTCAATTTTTTGAATGGAACATGTTTCATAGAATTTTCATGCTATCAAACACACCCTAATGGACGTTACTGAAGGACCATGTCAAAGATGACCTGAAGTGTAAGTGTTGACTGACACAACAAAGTTCTAGGACTAAAGCAACTGAGTGTAAATTGTAGGGGTAAAAAGTGTAATTAAGCCATTTTTAAAAATACTTGCCAGTTCTACAGATTTTTGTTCAGGACGTGCACATTAGATTTCTCAAATTACTGTAAATTTCTGTGCATTGCGTTCTCACAATCTGAGCAACTAGATTAATGCAAGGCATACCTCGCATCAACTGGTAATCTGCTGCCCCAAACACCCAAACACCCATTTAATTGACTAAAGAAGTCTCTACAAGCTTCATTTTTGCTCTTAAGAGTATCCTGCAAGAAGGAACACAATGTTTTTGGTACCATGTTACTAAGTTGGAGAGGAACACCACAGAATGCAAGAGTATAAAAAATAGGTTTTCCTGTCTGATAAGAGCATAAAGAACATATCACAGAACAAAAAATAGAAATTTCAATGCATACATAAAACACTTTAATATAAAGGAAAAGGACCTAAAGAAGAACGGTAAAGGAAAAGGTCCTAAAACAATGTCCAACTGTCCAAGGTAGTCTACTTGAATGCATTCATAAATACTGTTGAGATTCTATCCTGATGGCGACTGCCTAATTTTTAGTACTCATGATCACAATTGCCCCATAATTGGAGCAACTAATAATGTCTAAAAGACTGGCACTGATATTATCTTGCTACAACTGCTGCATGAAAAATATCAGAAGGAAAATATGCAATCTTAATAGAATTTAGACCTACAGCCAATATATAATTAGATGGTTTGCTTACCATTTCACTGATTGTATTGTTATCTTCCTGTAAGGAATTTCTTAATTCATAAAATGAAATATAAATTTGAGCTCCCAAGTCCCAATCTTCTATTTCTGACTTGTGCTTCTCCATGGAAGTTGCAAGCCTCCATATCTCTGAGTGTTTGGCTGTAGAATAATAACGTTTGCAATGGCAATCATCATCATAGTATTAGGAAGAGAATATTTATATATATAAACATCAACAGACAAGTAAATTCATATGACTTAAGTAAACCATAGTCCAAATCATCATGTTCATTTCTAAGAATGCCAAATGCAAGGGAAGTTAAAATCTTCAACAATGGCAACACCCAAACCAATCAAAAAAACAGTCAATCAAATATTTCCTTTCCACCAGTGACTGAATCTAGAAAATCCAGAAAGTCTAAAAACCATAACAATATTGTTATTCACCAATAAAGCTAAAGCATGACTACTTGAATGGAGATGAAAATAATTATCAGGCACAAAAATAATGGATGTTGTTGAGCACTCAAATCCAAAATAAATAAACCCATATATCACACTGCAACTTAAATGATTTTGGCTGTTCATAAAACATCAACCTGTATAACTAATCCATGCTCTGGCAGATCCAAACCCTAGGACATAACAGAATTGGTCCACATTAATTTCTAAAAACACTTTCGCATTTATAAAATAAATTAAAACCAAAACAACAGAGAAATGCATGTCATGGTGTGTTCCAAAATCGTTTTTCAAATTTATCACAGTAAAATTTATTGCTGAAAACCCCATCATGTTTCCACCTGGGCCAGTGTAGAGGAACAGGGGAAAGAATGTTCTTCACCAGTGTAGAAGGTGATATTGGTGCATATCAGTAGTGGAGAAGCTAATAATATGTTGAAACACCTAATTAAGGATCTGACAAGGACTGGAAGAAGAATGGAGCAGCTTAATCAAAGAAAGAGGGGCAATTCTGAAGTTGATGACGGATTCGTGTCCTCAAATTCCAATAAACCCTCAAATCTACAGAGTATTGTAGAATCTACACAGACATTTCTTACCAAGAATAGAATAGAACCACCTAGGATATAGAATCCAAGTTGGATTATATCTATCAGAGATAAAGTTTTTCTTACATGTCATTTCCCAAGAGAAGTGACTATGAAGTGGCTATCTCCTAGTCACCACCTGCATGTAGTCAAAATGCCATTCAGGAGGTAGTGCCATGCAAGACCTCCATCCTTAGCCACTAAATTATGTGACTGCAAAATTACTCTTACAATGCAAATTACCTCTATACTTCGTCCCACATGTGGGTATATAGGCAGGACACCATCCTTAAAATTACAAGATTGTAAAATCACTTGATATAATGCAAATGATCTAAATGCACCTAGTCCTCCCTCTTGGCATGGGCAAGATGGTTCATTCGTGTGTACAAGAGTTATTAGTGAGATGTAAAATAGGGGGCCCTTAGATACAAACTGCAGAAATAAGTTAAGAGCATTGGTCTATATTATAAGCCAAGTGCTCAATCCTTTGCAAACCCTTTCAATGTGATCAAACGTGCCACTGGCTATCTCACAAGTGTCCCTCTTGCAAATTGGCATATGGATATCCAAGCAGTGATATTTAAAGCACAAATCATCATAAAAAATGGTAGACATACAAGGCAATTGTCCTGTCATACCTCTGGATTAAAGACATTCAAAATCAATAATCTAATATTGCCTTCCGCATTCTCAAATGACTACTTTCAAAAGAGAACTGGCACTTAAAAAGTTGAAAAAAGTGGAAATCTTTGCAATGAACTCAAATTACTGAAGCAGCGAAATGGAGTGAGATAACAGATGAAAAAGAAAGCTCCTAATCCAGGAGAAAATGTCAAACACGTAAAACCAGAAAGTGAAAAAGGAGATCAATCTCTGACTATACATATCTGCATACTCACAGAACACTCCAGTTGGGTCTCAAAAGTCTCATTATGATCATGTGTATGTGTCCCAAAAATAACATCCTTCAATAGTTCAATTATAAGAATTTGTATCTATAATTAGGCAGAAAGTAAGTTCCTGTCTCATGGAGGGACCAGAAAAAGTACACACCACCATGCCCCACAAATGCAGCAAGAAGTGATGGATGTAGATATGAAATTCCATCCACAAGTTACAGGTTTTACCTGACAGGAACAAGGAATGAGCAACTGAAGTGATGAAAATTGAGTGTGCCCTTTGCCAATTTCCACATTCAAGAAAGTGCTCAAGGGCCTTTGGAGAATCCCCATAGTAATTGAAATACACAGCCTGCATTTACAGAGAACTAATAACCTCAACCAACAGAAATGGATAGTCAGATTTTTTATTTTGTTTATAGGTAAGATAAATTAAAATAAAAGAAACCAACACACAAACAGCTTGTGACTTATTTAATTCAGCATAAGTCACCCATACACACTCGAGCAGTGTACAAGTTGATCAATTGAAGCATCAACTATAAAAGTTTCTCCAAAAAGAAATTTTGTGGAAAGTTAAAGCTTATGGCAGTTCCAGTCTTTTCTTGTTCTTTTCCTGAAGGGAAAAACTCCATACAAAAAGAGTCAAGGTGGTGAAAAGAGATATAAAAAAATAAAAATAAAAACTAGTAGTGCTTGCTATAAGACTTTACATATATGCCATGACAAAGAAAACCTGAAGAAAAATAACTTGGCAAAAAAGAAAGCAAATAAACCTATTAGTAAAGCAAAATCAAAAGTTTGTGAAAATTTGTACCACTGGGTTCATGGCAGGTTTAAGAGGTAACTGGGGAGGAATTGAGAGAGTTAGATCTGAAGAAATGGAAGGAAAATTAAGGAAGAAAAGAACATAGAGGGAGATTAGGAAGAACCGAGAGAAAGAGAGGGAAATTAAGAGAGAGATTAGAGGGAATTTGGAGGGAGATTGAGAGGATTCAAGAGAGGGAAATGAAAGTATTCAATTATCAATTCAAACAAGATTACCCTCCTACAGTAGTGACCTATTTATAGCCTCATCCCATGCACCCATGTACTGTACAACTGTAATCTTAACAACTATTATATTCCTATTACAATATTGCCCCTCTATTGCTCCTAGGGACATGACACTGACTTGACACAAAAGATGAGGGAAGATATAATGTATTAATGTGTGTGTGTTAGCTAAAGCAAGAAAAAGAAAAACACAAGATTTGAGCAAAGTGAAAATGCATAAAGATAAAATCAAAAAAGTGTAAGTAAATGAGGGGGCAATGAAGAAGAGATAAAAAGAGTATTTCAAAGTTATTCAATAAAGGTGAAGAAACAAGTGTTACATCAATGTATCTTAGTAACTCCAAAAAGATAAAAAACTACATGTTTTGTAGACGTATTTTCTCAAACAAAATTAAGCAAGCTATGAAAAATATAAAGAATAATAAAGTAGTTCGACCAGATAATATAACAATAGAAGTTTAGCGCCTATTTATAAGAATAGAGAGGTGTTCAAAGTAGTGAAAATTATTGAGGGATCAAGCTAAATGTGCCATACCATGAAACTTTACCAGACGATAAATGAGCAAAAGTTGAGAAAAACTGAGGTCTCTGAAAATCAATTGAGTTTTATACCTAGCATGTTAGCAATGAAAGCTCTCTACCTACTGCGATGTCTAAACATGACCCACATGCGACCAGTGTTTAAAAAAGCATGCTTAAGCACAAAGCACAGCATGCATGGGGCTTTTGCATGTGAAACTTAGCATTAACTGAGCGCAATTAAAGCACGCTTTAGAAATACACTTGGTTTCGTGTTTTTTTTTTTATCAAACAACATGTTTAAATTTTTGTAGTGATATGACTGCTTGAATAGAAACCTTATCCTAGAAAAACTGTTTAAGATCTGATAAAATCATATATACATTTAAATGAAAAAAGAAGAAGCAACTGCATTTAACGAGCAAAAAATATTTATGGAAACATGTAGTTAGGTGTAAATTAGGGAATTTAGGGATTGCTAATATATTATTGATTGTTGTAAATTAGAGATTGACGATTGATTCCTGACTGGTGTAAATAATGGATTGTTGATTGATTGTAAATTGGGGGTTGATTGTTTGGGGATTGCTATAAATTAGGGGTTGATTAATTGGGGATAGGTGTAAAATAGTGATGATTTTTTTTCCTTATGCTTTTTTTAGGATTTTATGAACTTGCAAACATGTATAAAATATAATGAAAAATGGCATCTCGTCATTTATTAAATTTGCAACCCTCATTCTTATTCAGTTTTCTCAATGATTGCTTTTTTAATAGTTTATATTTTGTATGTTTATAAAAGTTTGTACTCTTTATTTCATCTATATGCGCTTCGCTTCACTTTGTGCTTAAGCTCCATAGGCCTTAGCTCTATATGTGCTTAGCAGTTTTGAAAACACTGCATGTGACATAGGATATAACAATCTTATAGAGGTTGTGATCACGAATAGAGATAGCTAGAGGTCTAGAATTCATATAATCGACCCCACCTAGCAGGTCTAAATAGTAGTCCCAAGTAGCATGTTATAACACATATAGTCCAAAATGGTTTGCACATGTGGACCACACACACACTTTGAGAAGTATATTATATCCATATTCAGCATACATAGCTGTCGAACAGATTAAATACATTCAAAATGCACCATATATCACATTGAACAGTGATCACTCATTTTACACATTAAAATGTGTCAGACATCATACATAGTGCATCTAATGGTGATAACTCCACTGAAGTAGATCAATTTAAAAGTAGTCTTTCTTTTTTTTTTTTTTTTTTTTCTTGATATTGGCTGCTGAGTGATGCTATTGAATTGCATATATGTATTGTATTAGGATTTGTTTTTGATGAGTTTATGTACTTCATATCCTATTTTTCCTAAATCACCATATGTCCAAGTATGCCTCAATGTCCTTATCTGTAGCTGTGCTTCTTTGGTAGCATGGCAAACATTAACAGCCACTAATATGCAAGACATGATTACTTACCATTGCCTCATGCAACCATGCTAAAGGAATGCCCAAGTCCTCAATAAACTGACGCTGTTGCTCTTGTGTAGTCCAGGCTTCACAGTACTGGAACAAGATTTCCCTAATAACAGTTGCCTGGAGATATGGAAAATCATCACGGTAGGGCATATGAAGCACCACATAGATAGCCCAGTGACATTGTCCTAGACAGAGAAGCTGGGAAACAAGTCCCATGTCGAGAACATGCAGATCATTAGACTGGAAAATACCAACTGCTTCTAAAACTGCTCGCTGATGCCAGATCATATGATAGTCAAATGGATCATAAGTTGAAGAACAAGCACTAAACATTTTCTTTAGATAACCAAATTCAACTTCTTCATTTGCATGGAGAAGCATAAGGTAATATGCTAGGTCAAAATGCTCCTCCTTAAAACAATTGACAGCCTCCTCAACTGGTCCTTCATCAATGTAAACTGGAAGGGGATATGGAGCCCTTCCAGCATCAAGGAGCTGTTGATAAGTACGAAACACAATGGGCAATGAAGAGTCGGGAGAGAGTTGATACCACATCAACAAACCTAGGAACCTTTTCCAATCAACTTTGATGCCTTGCAAAGCACCTTGAATATTACCGGCAAGTAATTCATAGAGCCTTACTCTATCCCTCTCAATAAAATTGAAATCCAGCCCATTGACCCTCCAAAGATCAAGCTGCCGATCAATATCGCTGCGATTCACAGTGGATCCACCAGCCTGACTCAACAGACATGCCAGTCTCACATCACCTCTAGAAGCAGCCAATTCCACAGCCGTATCCAGCTGACGTCCAGTTAAGAGTAAGAACATGTGTTCTAAATCATTCAACTCAGTCAAAGAGCTTACTTCTCCTTGCACACGATGGCAAACACTCTCTTGCAACCAACAACTAAACTCTGCTCTCCGAATTAATGGAAGTGCTTCTAAGTCTTCTTCAGGAGAACCTTCCTTCTTATCATGCATCATGTCTTCCACATTGTCAGCTTCCACAGACTTTGATTGTCCACATATTTCCCTAGCAGAAAAAAGAACCTTTATTAATTCCCAGACCATTGCTTGGTGCATGAAAACCACAGGAGCAGAAGAAGATAATCCAGGAACCTCTAACTGCTTTTCAATAATTCCTATATAGCTCCGACAAATTTCAGAAAGCATTAATCGGTTAGAAACAACTTTTAAAAGCTTTATCTTGAAGGAGCCAACGTTGATTTCTTCTGTTTCATGGTTTATCTCCTTGTGAAGATTTAGCGCAGAACCAAAACATAAATCAACAAGTTCTTCTCTAACTTTGTTATCTACATCTCTGGCAACTTTGTCAATTGCAACCTTTTCCAAATTGATTACGGAAGATAACATCCTCTGAGGATCACTGCTGCCAACAGGTGCACCAGTGTGGACAAGTACACCATTAGGACCCCAGCCTACACGAAATGACCTGCCCATGAACAATGCTGCATCAACAACATTGTGAGAGTGACTTCCAGTAATTGGTGTTTCATGCTTGAGGTCCAGCTTAAAACCATCCCTTTTTGTTGTCTTCAGATAGAGACCTTTATTTTGTTGAGTCATTAAAATGTTTCCTGGAGAACTCAGATCCAAATTGCGAGGGTTGTACTCAAGCAAAGCTAGAGGCTTTTTTTGTATCACAGTGGGACTGGACCCATGGATCATCTTTTGAGCAGATTTCTGTAATGGAGATCTCATGTTTTCTTTATTGTATGGTACCTTCCGATGTGAAAACCTTCCATTTGAATCCTCAGCCTCATCTTCCTCTGCAGGAAACATCAGCATTCGCATTTCTTTCATCCTGACAGGATCAAGCCCAAGATGAGCAGGAAGAGAATGTGACAGCAGAGTTGGATCTGCTATAGCAGGTTCTTCATCAATATCTGAAACTGCACCACCATTCATCTCGATGGGATCTTGCACTTCTTCAGTCATGTCTTCCATTGTGATATCTTCCTCATCATCCTCAGTCAAACCAAATCTGCTAAAATGGTGAACCAAGAATTTCCATTCACCATTTGATGGATCAAATGAAATGAAGTATGCACCCTGTCTCTCCGTGCTGAGCTTCAATTTCCTTGCCACTTCTCTTAATCGGTCCTCACCATAGTCAGTTATTGATCTTATTTGCACCACCAATGTCACTTCAGCCAGCTTGTTAAGGCCCTGACCAATTACAGGCTTGGTACTTTCATCCTCGTACACAACTACTTCATGCCTATTGAACTTAATAATTTGATCTAAACATAACTGTCTAACATCAGTTTCCCCCATAAATTTGACACATCCATAACCAACCCTTCCAACTGTAAAATCTTTAACCTGACAGCAATATCCTGGATTAATGAGCTCTCTAGTGGCCAACTCTATCAAGGAAGGTTTGGTGAAAAAATCAGATGACTTTAAAGTCGGCAAGGAAGCACAGATCTCACTCAAAACCTGACACGATGAAGAAGAACTGATGTTGGTTGGAGAAGTTCTCCTTCTCTTGCTTGGCGATTGACAAACAAGTTTGAAGCGAGACAGTTCTACTTCAAAGTCCATTCTCAAGTATTTCAAAACAATGTCTTTTGAACCACTATGAAGCTTACAGAAGATCCCTGGTGACAGAAAATAAAACATTAATTTTCATTCAGAAAGCAAGAGAAAAGAAAACCCCGAGCAGCCAAAATTCCACAAAACTAAATTGTATCAACACCATTCACATGAACAGAACAAATAACAAATGAAAAGAAACAATTGTCACACCTCACACGGGAGTGGGACTGGCAATGAACCCTGGGCCTTGACCCTAGGAACACATAAGCCTTTACTCAACATTTGGAATAAAATTATGAAATACAGATTTTTTCATAACCAGAATTTTCTAATCAAATATGTGTATAACATTACACAAGATACTAGAACTATGAGATACAAAATATACCAATGTAGTCCGAGTTACTGGTACCTAAACAAACATTACACAGTCAAAAACTTCCCTAGGAGGTCATGTCAGTTGATCCCAAAAACGGGAATTTTTTGCATAATATTCACGTGCAACGCTTATGTACTAACACCAAGGTCACCGACTGTAACAGTTATCATACTAATGATTGCACCAGCAAAGGCGGTGCAATGGTTCAGTTCTTCAGCTGAGCTGAATCCATTGAACAGTTCATATGATTAATTTTAATAAAAAAAAGAAGGTTGATGTACAATAGTACTTCCGAAAATATAATAACCCATAACCAATGTAAAATCACGTAGCTCTAGTTACAACTAGAGGAACACATACACCTATAGATTCCATCAAAAAAGAAAAAAACACTTTGAAACACAAGCCGCACAGGACTCAGTGCACATTTCATCATCTACGGACTCTATACGCGTTTCCTGGATTAGACATTCAGGTTTTAACGAATCCATGCCCATCGTAAGATCCGCACAAAGGGAACAAATTAGCAAGACTACTCGATAGACAATTCATGTACAGTGAAATTAAATAAAACCTCTCCGAATTAGCAAGTAATTTGACCCAAGAAAACACCTAAAAGCCAAAGCACTCCAACTGTCTCCAAGCATGAATATACAGATATACGAATACATATACGCGCAAAGTAACCTCGGTTGGAATATAAGAAGAGAAAGCGTGAAATACCCGGTGAACGCAAGAGAATTCCGGCGTCGGAGCTGCTTCCAGCCGCTGATTGCTTGCCGGTGTCGGTTGGAGAAAAGTCCCAGGCCCCTCACCGGAGCGGTGTGCGTCTGAGCGGGAGAGGAGTGAGGAGAAGCAGGCCTTCTTCTAGGGTCAAGACCAAGAACCAGACCGGTTTGGTTCAAGTTTTTTCGGATTAATTGCAGTTTCACCCCTAAACTGTAGGCTCAATCACTTAATAACAAATTGATCCGTATATTTTAATTTCTTTTACAACAATGACACAAAATAATTTTAATTTCTTAAAATTAATCATCCATTATGATTTACGCTGCCGCTTTAAAGAGTGGCTAAATTACACGACAACCAGATGCCTTGAGCCCAACTCAGCCCAAAAATGTTTTAGCCCAAGCCCAGTAGATTTTGGCCCAATTGCTGCGTCAGTTTCTTTTAAATTTTTGTCGCTAAAACCACACGCTGGCAATGGACATGGAAGCGATGGAGGAGAGAGACTGAAAAGAAAAATAAAAAGGTAATTTTGTTATTTTTTTGATAGAAATATTCTATTTGCAGTGGTATTTTTACTTTTCACAGTCCATAAAAATTTACTTTTTCTCTTTTACTTTTTACAGCCATGTTAAAAACTCTTTGAAGTCAATATTTTCTAAAAATACCCCCTTACACAATCACAGTTATCTTTACACCGTTATCTTTTAAACACATCTTCAAGCTGAACAATTTAAATATGGTCTCAAATGAGGGGGCTCATTGTGCGCAGTGTGCACTGGTCTAGCTACTGTTAGTTGGTTAAGTCACCATGATTAATCTCCTCTCACATTTCTGTCGGGCCAGGGGTGGAGGCTCCCGAGATGAGTGATTTCATCTTTTGGAACAAATGTAAATATATAAAGACAAGATTTATAAAAGAAATGTGCAAAATTAAGAACACATATATATGGATACACAAACACACATACTCACATATACAACTCATATGCAAACACATACACATATATATACACACACATACATATATATATATATACACGCACATATCCAGCTGCCAGCAGGGGCCATAAAGGCTGAAGACGCCTCGAACCCCAAGGTTTAGGGCACCTTGAAGCCCCCGAACCCAGGGGTTCAGGGGCAACCTTCAGGGCCCCCGCCCGCGGGTATGGTTGCCGGCGGTGGGTATGTGTGCGTATATATATATATATATATGTGTGTGTGTGTGCGCACGCCTGTGTGCATGTATATATGTGTGTGTGTATATATATGTATATATGTATGTATGTGTGCGTAATGATAATTTATCATCACATTCTCAATAAAATTTGGAACTTGGAAGCGATGGTGATGGTAGCGGCAATGAACAATAATGTGACGATATACATATATATATATATGCATGCGCGTGCACATACATACAGTGTGCAAAACGCACACGTCCAAACGAGGGTTGATTTTTGGAGATGAAATCACTGGTTTCTCAGTTTGGCGCAGAGAATGGCAACCACCCTCAGAAACATCTATCTCTCTACCGAAAACTATATTCATTTTCTGGGTCAAAAATCTTTCATTAAGGGCCCAATTTGCCACAGAATATACAGAGGAAAAGAAAGTGATTCATGCAAACTTTTTGTAAGGGCTATTGATTCTGGGTCATATATATACGTGCATATATATATATATGTATATACATATATTTATGTTTGTGTATGCGGTGCAGGGATATGTATATATGTGACTGTCAATATATATATATATATATGTGTGTGTGTGTGTGTTTGTGTATACATGTGTGTTGTTCTATTCTCATATTTTTATCTATTTTTTCATTTCCAATTGCATCGGATCTGGTATTTTTTGTTGCATTGTCTTCGGTATAAATGGATGACTACGTATGATTTGCAGGTAACTGATTGAGGGAGAAAGTGGTTATAAGGGTAAAAATGAGTTTTCAAAAAAATGATATTTTAGGTATATTAAAAGATGACTATGAAGAGCAAAAATAGTGGTTGCGAATAAAATTTCCCTTTATGAAATTATAAAGGTAAAAGAAACTGTTGTTGTGCGATCAATAAAATTAAGAGATATTTGAATTAATTTTAAAAATACATGGCTAGTTAATTTATTTTCATGAAATTTCAAGAGTGTCGCATAAAATTAATTCTTTCAAAATATATATACAATAAACAGATTATAATAATGAAGTTAAGCAACACAATAATGTTAAATAATTTTAAAAAAAAGTAATATTTAATAAAATATTTTTTCATGTTAGGAAAATACTTTGATCCAAATTTGGCTCATTCTTACTAAAATTAACACCACATTAATTAAACTTAAATGATAAGAACTCGATACATTTGTCATGTAGTGATGGATCTCCCTATAATCATACTTATAATCTTTGCACCTGTGAATGTTGCTATTGTGATGGATGGTGATAGCACTTGATGGGTTAATTTGGTGAGAATGGTAATTGATAGTGACGGCACTCCATGGGTTAATTAATTTGGTGACCATGTAATTAGAGAAAATGTTGTCACAAATGGTGATGGCACTTGATGGGTTAATTTGTTGAGAATGGTAACCGATAGTGATGGCACTTGATGGGTTAATTTGGTGACCAAATGTTTTCACAAATAATTATTGACGATTATTTATTAATTATATATTTATTACGAGACTTATTATCATATAAGATGAAATTAATGAGATTATGATCAATAATATAAATATTATAATATTTTTACGAATTATAAGCATCTACTCGTAGTTAGATTAACCATTATATATATCAAATTATTATTGATCTACAATTTTTATTTACATACGAAATATACATAATATTTAGATTTTGATAATTGATACTAATATATTTGTGTATAGAGAGAGAAAACTTATCAATGTAGAGAGAAAAGTTTATTCCCTTTGTTAAATGGTTTGACGAAGATATCGATAATTGATTAGCATCACCTTAACATTAATCAATATTAATCACTATTGGATTGAAATAAAAGAAAATTAATTTATATTGAAATCTGATGATGCAATATGCTCAAGACTCATATCATAATAGGGGTTGCTTGAGAGTTAGGTTTGAGAGGAAAGCCAGCATGTGATGGGGAATATTAATTTGAGGGAGATGCCTCTTTCAGCCTTAACAAAGGGAAACAAAGTACCAGAAAATTTGAAGGAAAAGACAGAGAAAAACATAAAATTGTGAACTTTTGGAGGGCTTGAGTGAACAACTTCACATGGTTGGTGGAAGTGGAACTACTGCCACAGCCTTTTTCATTTGGTCCCATTATATCTATTGTCCATTACGAATTCTTTATTCCTCTTTGCTCATTCTCATATAAGTAGACAAAAATGTGTTAATTAAATGGTCTAGTGACATCAAATTATAGTATTTATTTATGAGGGTAAGATTATAGATTTGCAATTTATACCAACTTAACTTTTTAAAATGAACAAGCAATCAAATGGTACCACAAGGAAAAATTAAAATAATTAGGGATGATAAATTAACACAGTCGTTGTTTAGAGTATTTGACAAAATTTATTATGAAACATTTAAGGTATCACAATAGAGACTATATTATCCTTAAAACTCATATATTATGTAACATATGTTTAAATAAAGTAACTATTCAATACCAAACTTAATATTAAGATTTTAAATATTTTTTTAAGTGATGTCACTAGTAAAATTGCTACCTTCAAATTTTAAAACATATTTATTAACAAAATAAAAAAATAATAATTTTACAAATTATATTTCATTTTCATTTTCTTCCCTACGTCTTATAATCGGCTTGCAAGGTTGTTTTTCTCCATTAATAATATTATTTATGTATTACAAAAAATTCTTTTAAGTCGTTTAAATTTAGGGTTTAAGAATTTCAAAAGTTTTATAATGATTCTCAATTTTTTTTTATAAAATTTAGGATATCTACTTATTTCTAAAAGTAGGGCAATCTCATATAATAACTATAAAACAATAAACTATCACATGATTCAGTTGAATGTATGAATCATTATAAAGACACGAGACTTACTTTTTCAAATAATTTAATGATTGATATTATTGAGAGAGATGAAAATGATTGATAAGTTAAAATATATAATTGATTTCACATAATTAGATTAAGATTTAACACGTCATCATATGAATATAAAATTAAAAAATAATCTTGACTATATATTTAAAAAAAATATTATTTAGACATTTTGATTGACATTTTATATTTATATATTATATATTTGTATTGATATGATATGTATATAAAATATTAATATAAAATATCACCGCAACATGTTAAATTTGAGTGGTTGGAATCGCATGAAATAAGTCAAGGAGTAGGCATTTACAAAATTGGATACAAATTTTAAATTAATAATATTTAGTGACCCACCCATGACCCTATCCGAATATGATAAGAAGAAGCAGTCCCGATTGTGACGCTTGGATTGAGTGACTTAAAAAGCAAGTCACGTTTGTTAACAAATAAAAATTGACCCTTCGAGAGCGTGACACTCAATTTATGAGGTTCACTCATTATGGTTGGTTACTAAGATACAAAAAGTTACTAAATTTTAATTTATAATAAAAATATTACTAAATTTTTTATTAAGATAAAAAAATATTATTAAATTTTAGTTTTGTATATAATTTTATAATTATTTTCAATTATCGTTAAAAGAAACTAATAGAATGTTGATATGGCTAACAACGTAGACTCGTATATAATATTAAAATGTCATGTTATAAAAATATCAATGACCTTTATGTATTTTAGTATAAAATTCAACGACCTTTCTATATTTTAGTATAAAATTTAGTGATATTTCTATATTTTAATATAAAATTTAGTGACCGTTTAATTCATGGGTCGAGTTAATTCTTAAGAGTAATTGACGATAGTTATGGACTTGTATATAAAATAAAATTTTAGTGATGTTTTTATATTTTAGTGAAAAATTCACCGATCATTTTACTTTAAATTAAAATTTAATACATTTTTATAATTTATACAAAATTCAGTTCATTTTTTCAATTTAGTCATATATATATATATATAGGTATATATGGATCCAATTGCAAACACAAGAGGATCACATGTTTGCCTCCTTGTTGCTATGTACCCCACAAAATAAATTCCGTCTCTCAACTGTCCATGCGGAGGAGCCAAAGACATGGGGAGGGTGGGGGGTGTGAGTGTGATTTGTGTCTTCTAGCTATTGCTAATTGTACTGGTTTTCTTCGCTGTTCACCGGTGCTCAGATTTTTATTACCGCCTTTAATTCCTCACATGTCAGTTTCTGTGTCTCAGTGAAGACCACCTCTAAACAGCTCTTCAACTTCCATGGCTCTTGAATTGGATTGCTTTGGATCTCTTCAAGGAACCGCCTCCCCCTTCTTTTTTTCTTAATTTGAACCTTCCCTTTTTGTTCTTGCTTCAAGCCATGAATCCACTGTAACTGTACGCACTATCGCTTGATTAAATTTGTTCTGTGCTCTTCGGTTATTTGCTGTTACTGTTTAATTAATCGCTTGAGATTTGGTGCTGTACGAAATGGGGATTGGTCTGCTATCGATTCTGGAGCTGTTCGCTTTTTTTGCAGTTGCCTTGGCAGTTGAAGGATCCGCAGGTTAGTAATTGATTTTCCTTAACTGGTATGTGGTTTGTTCTAAATTCGAATCGTACTTGAGCAAACCTTTTGTGGTTATTTTGTCAAATTTTAAAGCGAAAATCAAGGTCTATCTGCTTATGTTCTTTATGAGATCTGAATCTGATTAGCTTGAAGATGTTTGCTCAATACGCTGTATTTTTTAACTTTGATTGAGAAGTATTGTAGAAGAGAACTGTAACAGCTGCAATCGATGGACTTGAAATTGCATCTTTCTCATTTTATGCTGAGAGAGTGCAGTTTTTTCACTAGAAGTTGACGCTGGTTAGGTTGTCAGGCATTGCTCTGCTGCCAAAATATTTGGTGGGTGAGCACTCAGGCCAACATTCTGCAATGCTTAATTTAAAAGTCAGGAATTGTTTTCGTTGGGACGAGCAATAGGCTCGGCCACCTCTAACACTTAGAACCTGAACGAATCTGAAATAACTATTTGAAGGCTGGAAGCATAAATATACACAAACATAAAAATAGTAAAGAAAATGTAAAGAACACAACAAGATTTATCGTGGTTCACCCTTAAAAATATGGTTACATCCACGTTGAGCTCTGGCAATAAGAGCTCACTGCACTAGTCAGAAAGAAATGTTTACACCCTCTCAGTACAAACTTTCACCCTCACTATACATTCACTGGTTCCTAACAAAAATGCCCAAAGATTACATACAAATCAGAAGACATCATTATGAACCAGAGGAAATGAAGAACATGTACAAAAAAACAACGAGAGAGAAAACCCTAAAGAAAACCTGACTACTTCTCTTCCTTTTTCTTGCTTTTCGATGCACAAATCTCGAGAAATCGGAGGGATATAAATAGGTAGAGAATGAAGCAAAGCAACGGTGAAGATAAATGCTGGGGATCAGATCAACAGCTTCAATAGCAACAGGCTAAACGACAAAGTACTACGGAAGAATCAAACGAGCCATGAAACGACGAGGGAGGTTGTCGTTTTGTGCCATCCAAGCACACAGACTCCAAAATGACAGCGTTTTGGAGCAACCAGTGTGTGGTTGCCACCTGGCCTTCCATCCCTTATCAAAACGGCAGCATTTTTGGAGTTGATGCTTCAATATACTCTAACAGTTTTCATTGAGGCATCTATGAGGAATGCTTTTGTTGGGCCTTAACCTGAACTGCTTTTTACTTCTTATTGTCTCCTAGGTTCTTGTTAGGTGAGTTTCCCCCATTTGGTATTGAGTTGAAAGTCCGATGCCTAAAGAGTAGAGAGAACTTGGAATCGCAAAGCAACAATGGACAAGTCATTGACTAACTTAGTGGAAGCTGAAACAGTTGTCCCTTTTAGTCACGATAAGATGAATCTTACGCAGAAACTCGGAACAATATGATTCTAAAACTAATGACTGAGCAACATAACTTAGGCATTTACCAGAACAGTTTGTGTCTATATCTAACAACAATAACAAAAGATTTGCAAACTAAGTCATTAAATTGTTTTCTTATTAGAGTTATTACTGTTATTTTTCTCTCAGGGTATGACATATCCCCTTCTCCAGTATCTTCTTCTGCAATTTCTCCTACCAAAGAAGGAGCACATGGTGGTATCCCTTATGCTAATAGAAGCAACTCATCTAGTCCGGCATCTATGCCAAATGGTAAGATTCCATATTCCTGAGATGTGAATTGGTCTTACTATGATTGAGAGAGACAGACAGACAGAGAGAGGGAGGATTGGCCTTGATGCCATTTCAATTAATTCTTCCAATGTAGAGTCGGTTTTACACCAGCCACCTGTATCAGCACCCTTCATGTCCTCCCTGGTGCCCCCAGCGATCAAAGGAATTGTACCCTCCTTGCCACCAAGAACATCTACAGTGTTGTCACCTCACAGTTCTCCTCTGCCTCCCTCAGCTCCTCTTCATCGAATAGTACCATCCTTGCCACCAAGGACATCTGCAGTGTTGCCACCTCATAGTTCTCTCCCTCCTCCTGGTATCCCTCGTCATGGAATAGTACCATCCTTGCCGCCCAGTGCTCCTAAAGCAGCAGAGCCAAAAAATAAGAATCATGTTTCTGTGCCAGTTACTCCAGGTATACTGCTGAATATGATTTTACAGTGGTAAAAGGAAAATTCTGTTTGAAATTGATGTTAAGATGATTGGTTTGTTTTAATGTGCCATTTCAGTTGCATCACCTGCAAGCAGATCCTCACAAAACCTGCCAACAATCCACCCAATTATGCCAGGATCCCCGCCACCAAGCTCTTCTAAACAGATAGCACCAGAGACTGAGGCTCCTTTGTTTATGCCCATTGCTCCAGGTATCTACTTGGTGAGGTTTTTATTTTGTGCTTGCTGCTTATTTCTTAACCACTAATTCTAAAT
This sequence comes from Diospyros lotus, assembly GCF_014633365.1. Lineage (NCBI taxonomy): Eukaryota > Viridiplantae > Streptophyta > Magnoliopsida > Ericales > Ebenaceae > Diospyros > Diospyros lotus. The sequence goes on along the minus strand of NC_068339.1, from coordinate 9,547,110 downwards.
CACATTGCATCAGCGCCACAGAAACTACTACAAAAACCACCACTAGCCAGGCAGCCAGCAAGGCCAGGAGTACCACCATCCATTTTTACTGGTGTGCGTTATTACTTGTTGAACTAGTGTAAAATCTCTTTCAAGAAGATTTCCTGTAAAAACTTTTCATGCCATCTGTTGTATTGGTAAAAATGCAGTGCCTGCTGCACCACCTTCAACAAAACCTCTGCCAATTTCACCAGCCATCCACCCCACAATTCCTGATAATCCATCATCTAATTTACCAGGTATTACTTTAAAGAATACATTGTTGTATTTGATACTTAAAAAGAGTTTATTGCTTTTGGGTCCAGTTCAAGCCAAATGCTTTCATTCATGCATTCTTTCTTATTAGTACACTTTTTTTTATTCACATCTTTTTCCTTCATAATTCATATACCTTTTGACTACCTTCAGCAAGTTCAAAAGAAGTGATTGTGTGAGGTTTCTTTTTCACTGAGTGATTGCGTCAGATTTTAATGTTATTGCATCTTGCCTAAACTATTTCCTGTCTATGGCAGTCATAGTCATATTTAGGCGAGGTACTTACTGATATACTCTTTTGGTGCATATGTGCTCCATATTTGAACTATTAAAAGTAACTTTTTGTAATTTTATAAGGCAGAAGGTAACTTTTTGTAATTTTATCATCTACTCTAGGATTTGGATCAAACACATCTTGAATGTTAGCATAGATAGTCTGAAATTATAGTTGTAAGACAGAACATAACAATTGTTTATGATATATATATATATATATATTTTTCTCTAAGTAACTGTTTATGATATTATATGCCATATATTTGAGCACATTATATTTGTTGCTATACCTATATCCTAGTATATCTGTGATGCCCCATCCCCATTTGGGTATGCCGTCCATTGGAATATGCTCATGAACTGACCTGTGTCACGAGGCCCAAGATGCTTCTTCTTGTTCTGTGATGTGATATTGTCTCATCATCTGAGAAATAAGATTACTCTTACCACTTTTGTGTGCGAAATCCTCCACCTGGAGTTGTGTGTTGTTCATTTCCAGCTTCTCAAAGCCCTTAGCTGGTGCATGCACATATCATCATGTTCTCATATATCATGCATGCATTTGTGCCGCATTGCGCATTATTAGGCTACCATTACAGATAGTCATGCATCATGCCAACATAATAAACCATAGCTGATGCATGTACCTCAATCAAACTATCAGTTCTTAAGTCTTCTTTTACTTCTAGCAGAATCAAACTATCAAGTCTCCTTTTACTTCTTTTACCTCAGTCAAACTAATCAATTAACGCTAGCACACTCTCGATGTGGGAGCTTCTCTCACTATACCCTTGCTTATGCTGGAGAAGTGAAGGGTGAATGCCTATTTATAGGCAATTCCAAGCTGGTGATGCAGCTGGAGGGCTTGCTTCTTTCTTACTTGACATCTAACCTAATTGCATGCTTCTCTTGCCCTCAACTCAAGGAGGTGAGTCATCTCATCTAGCAGCCTCCACAAACTTCTCCTGCATTCTTCAACTCTCTACAAAGCAGAAAGTTTGCTTTGATCCAGCTTAATTATCCTTTAATCACCTTGATTAAACCCTTAATCCAACTTCCAAAATTCCTACCAAAATTAATATTTTTTAATATCATTGGAGTCCTCTCACAATGACTAGCAACATATCCAAAAATGTGCTTTATTATGATTTCATTTAAGCCCTCAAAATTATCTCCAAAGTCAGCAGCTTGTGAGTTTTAACCTGCCTCCAACAGCTGAACCATCAATCAACTGTCATCATCGACTGTTGGCTTTAACACAGAAGCTGATCCCTCACAATCAACTGTTTGGTTGGCTTTCATCCCTTTCCACTCCTTCCTCTCCCTTTTAACACACAGGGTGTCACAATATCCATATACTTTTTTTTTTTGAGAAATTGATGTAACAATATTTATCGTATCATATCCCCATTCCATAAACATCTTCTGTTACATGGGCATGTCCCTCAAACATGGTTAAGGCTGTCCCAGAGGACCTATTTCCAGTGGCTTTGTCAAAAAATTTGTATAGTATTTTGCATTGCTGTTGTGGTGAAACAAAAAATTATTGCTAGCTCCAATCTGTTGGAATATGGTTTTTCATGTTTTGATCCAGTGTAAAAATTAAGAAAGAAATTAATGGGGGCTAGTTTGAACTATATCAGAAAAAAGTTTATCCTTTTTCTTCATAGCTATTGAATTGTTAATTTTTTTTTTCTAGCATTTAAAACGAATTTTTCTCGTTTTTATTCAGTCATCCAAAAATGAGTGCCAGTAAATTTGTGTAGAGACCAAATTTTGACCATGTCATCCATATTTCTGAATTTAGATCCTGACATCTTATATAAAATACATTTTGTATTTGATGGATTTTAGATATCATTGATTTCAATAAGGTTTTAGCAAACCTGTTGTTTCTCTTGTATTAGCTCCTCCCCCGAGCATGGATTGGAAAAACAATGGCATCCCAGTTGCTGCACCTCCAAATGAAACACCTGACCAATTTCCAACACTGAATCCTTCCCCCAAAAAAGGTATGTTGGGATGCTTTGTATTTCTTGATATATGGATGTTGCCATATAAAGCAAAAATATAGTTAATATAATTTATCTGGTTCTTTATCTATTGCAGCTCCTTCCTTGCACAAGCCCTTCAGGCACTCTAGCTATACTGCTTCTCCTCTTTCCTCACCTAGGACTCCTCCAGATATGGGGTCTTATTCTCCTGCGCCCTTACCTTCAACCTCAGTTTATAAGCATCATCATGCAAGGGGTAACACCAGCAGTCCTCCTACATCATCAATTCTGCTTCCTCCTGCTTCAAGTCGTCAAGGTTGGATACTTTAATTGAGATATTTAACCCCATGTTTCTGTTTGTGGATCTATTATTAGAATACCTAAGTTTTACATTATTGTTTTGTTATTATGTATAGGCCATGTTCTCTCTCCATCTCCATATTCTCGCAAAATGCACCTCAAGAGTAGGCAAAAGGACTATGCTCCTCCACCCATGAATCCAGGTATCTAAACACTTCTAAACTTCCACTTGTTAAGTCTATGCAGTAGTGTGGTTCTATTCAAACTGACGTTAATTGTACAAGGTATGTCATTCTGTATTCCCACCAGGTTCTTTCTCTTCTTCACCAGAGAGTAGCGTTTCACATGCCCCCTTATCATCTCCAATAGATCCATCTGGACAAACAAAATGTAAGGGATTTTTTGGGGGTCTACTTTTCCTGTTCTTCTGGGAAAAACTATCAAAATAGCTTCTTGAAATTTGCTACGTCTTTGTATTGCCTTGTTGATGACTTGTCCATTGATGATATTTGTGTTACAAGTGCCCTCTCTTTCCCCTAGAAGTTCTCCTCCCAGGTCTTCAGCGAGAAATCCGAAGATGCCTCTCTCACCACCAATTCTAGCACTACCGCCTCCGCCTCCTAATGAAGGTAGATAAGTTCTAGCCTCACTTCACTCTGTTGCATTTGGTATCTCTGCTTGTTTATTATAGATTTGGCTTTTGCTCCACCACAAGATTTATATATAGTTCAATCCCATTTGTAGACTGTACGTCACTGACATGCGTGGAGCCATTAACAAATACCCCTCCTGGATCACCCTGTGGCTGTGTCTTGCCCATGCAAGTTGGACTACGCCTGAGTGTAGCACTGTACACCTTCTTTCCTTCAGTTTCGGAATTTGCTGAGGAAATTGCTGTTGGGGTATTTATGAAACAGAATCAAGTTCGCATAATGGGAGCAAATGCAGCTAGCCAAGATCCACAGAAGACAATTGTCCTCATTGACTTGGTGCCTCTTGGGGAAAAAATTGATGACACTACAGCATACTTGACATTCCAGAGATTTTGGTACAAACAAGTTGCAGTAAGAACTTCACTTTTTGGTGATTATGAAGTATTATATGTGCACTACCCAGGTACTTGATTAAAAACTTTGTGTTTCTTGATTTGTTCCTAGATTATTTATTTCAGGTGGGTATTTATGTGGAAAGTCTTGCAGGTCTTCCCCCTTCTCCACCTTCAAGCATTAATGTCATAGATGGCGGGCCCTATTCTGGCCATGGGAATAATGGTAGGACCATATGGCCCCTCGGTGTTGATGTGAGGGGGCAGGAACATAAACATGGACTTAGTGGCAGTGTCATTGCCATCATAATTCTGTCAGCATCTATGGCTGTGATTTTGTGTTGTGTGGTTGCTTGGATTTTTCTATTCAAACGTAGGGAAGGCCAACAGGAACCAAAACCTCTGGCTACTCGGCCTTTTCTATCAAAACCTTCAGGTAATATCTGTAAACACTGTTAATAAATCTAGGTGACGAGTGGCCTCTGCCTGCTTTACGTCCCTTTTACCAGACTAAGCTCTTTATCAGAGTTTACTCCTTTATGTATAATATAAATCATACAATTTGATCAGGTTTTTAAATTCCGAGCTATTCCAAGGTTTAAAGATTTACGTATGTTGCAGGAATTTCTGCTTCTATGTTTGGAAGTGGGCCTAGTTCTGTTTCATTGTCATTTGGATCTAATATTGCAACATACACTGGATCTGCTAAGACTTTCAGTTCAAGTGACATACAGAGGGCCACTGATAATTTTAATTCTTTGCGAATACTTGGTGAGGGTGGTTTTGGTCGTGTTTATAGTGGTATTCTTGAAGATGGGACCAGAGTAGCTGTGAAGGTTCTTAAAAGAGATGATCAACAAGGAGGTCGTGAATTCTTGGCTGAAGTTGAAATGCTTAGCCGCCTTCATCATAGAAACTTGGTCAAATTGATTGGTATATGTACAGAGGAGAGTACTCGCTGCCTAGTTTATGAACTCATTCCAAATGGCAGCGTGGAATCTCATCTACATGGTATAAGTTTTGCTCTTGTGCTTAGATGCATATTGTTTCCCACCGTTCAGTCCTCTTGAAGTGGCTATAGTGATATATGTTTTTGACTGCTATCAGGTGTTGACAAGGAAACTGCTCCTCTTGACTGGGGTGCACGAATGAAGATAGCACTCGGAGCTGCCAGGGGTCTAGCGTATTTGCATGAAGATTCAAGCCCTAGAGTCATACACAGGGACTTCAAATCCAGCAATATCTTGCTGGAACATGATTTTATGCCAAAAGTTTCTGACTTTGGGTTAGCTCGAACTGCAATGGATGAGGAGAACAAACACATCTCAACCCGTGTCATGGGGACTTTTGGGTATGAAATTTCTTTTCCTAATTTTATCTGATTTACTCTCCCTCATACATTCAATCTATTTTACTCTCTTTTGACATCTCATGCCTAACTCACCTGAGCGGCAGGGAAGTTGGTACTTGATGGCACTCAAAAACATTCTTAGGGTAGATTCTGACAGATCTCCTATTTTAGGGTGGCAGACTGCTGAATTGGTATTTTTGAGAGAGTCAAACTTTTCCCAGAAGTTACTATTATCATTTACTCCTTGCTACCCTTAATAGAAAATCATACAATGGGATGCAAATTACATGAACCCTTGGCCATTCAAAATTCAGTGTCAAAACATCCCCAAAATTGGTCCAAGATTGATGCCCACAAGCGTATTATTTGGAATGCTTTGCAGTTCCTTTCTGGCCTGCTGCCTAAAGTAGTAAAGTTGATGCCTTGCTAATTCCACTTATCTATACACCTTGAGCTGTACTTTTTCTTTTTTGGCCTTTCAGATATGTGGCTCCAGAGTATGCAATGACTGGTCATCTTCTTGTGAAGAGTGATGTTTACAGCTATGGGGTAGTCCTTCTTGAGCTCCTAACAGGCAGGAAACCGGTGGACATGTCTCAGCCACCAGGCCAGGAGAACTTAGTTGCATGGGCCCGTCCACTACTCACAAGTAAAGAAGGATTAGAATCAATTATAGACCCGTCTATTGGACCTGATTTCCCTTTCGATAGTATAACCAAAGTAGCAGCTATTGCTTCAATGTGTGTGCAACCAGAGGTATCACACCGGCCTTTTATGGGTGAGGTTGTTCAGGCCTTGAAACTAGTGTGTGATGAGAGTGATGAGGCAAGAGAAATAGGATCCAGAAGTTGTAGCCAAGAGGATCTATCCATTGATATGGATGCTATGATCAGTTCTAATTCAGGCCAGTTACCAGATTCTTTACAAACCCAGTCCCCCGTTTCTGACTATGATCCTGGATTCAATGTTGAGAGGGGCGTTCCATTGTCAGAACTATTTGGTAATTCGGCGAGAGTTGGGAGGCAGGACTCTGGGTCATTTAGAAGGCACTCGAGTTCAGGTCCTTTACTGATCGGAAGGGGCAAGCTGCTCTGGCAGAAAATGAGGAGATTGTCCCGGGGCACTGTTAGCGAGCACGGGGCAATGTTCAGGTTATGGCCTGAATCCCACTGAAGCCGAAGCTCCTATACACACCTCGGTTTACCTAGTAATTTTCTGACCATTTTGAACTCCAAGCTCGGGCAAGCAGGCAGATGCTGATCAGTTGCCAGAGCTTGGAAACAGGCAAAAAGCGCTAAAGTTTGTCGATGGATGGTCAACAAATTCTTCTGCGGTGAAATCTGAATGAGGTGACAACCTCGAAAACTCGGCTGGGTGATGATCCAATAGGAGTTCAGAGTGACAGGAAGCAAATTTCTTGATTTTATAGTGATGTTCAGTGTTCAGAATGACCTCAAAGGTTTTTGATCTTGCTGGTCCTCGAGGAAGATGAGAGTTTGATTCTGGTGCTGAAATGTACAGTCATTGAATTTTGTATCTTGAAACTGCATTTTTCTTCTCGTGGCAGTAAATATTGGAGCAATAATGTTGATCATCAATTGTAAAATTCTCCATTACTTGAGGAAGCGATTGTTGGTGTAGACACTCCCAACTGTTAGCTAAGTGCATTTTCTAGGAGAAAAAGGAAAACTGGAAATTGAAAGAAACATGTTTTCCATTGAATTATTAATTTCTGTTTAATTTTCAGCTATGAAGAGAGTGAAAGAGACCCATCTTACTCCCTGTTAGGTTGATTTTTCACTATCTTTAACACTATATACTCGGTTAGAATTTATTTTTTATAATATCATTCATTTTTTTAACTAAACTTCTAGATTATATTGGTGAGGAAATATTTAGGAAATAATAAGACTCAATAATGATTCTATTTCACATCCAATCTTGTAAGATAATGAATATCATTTTATATTTTAATGTCAAGTTTTAATTATACTAGATGATATCAATTACATATATTCTAACATGCTATTTATGTTTTGACTAAAATTCATATTAAAAATATTTAAATGTTTTTACTTTAGTTGTTTAACTATTTAACATAACCATCTTTCTTGATTTAATTTAGAGACTATTTGACTAGGGTTTTTTAAAGTAGTGCTTTAAGTTAGCTTAGCTTAAAACTGTTAAAATCTTTAAATTATATAGTGCTTTAAGCTAATAAATTATTTGCATAAAATGTGTTTTTGGCTATTAATTATAAAATTATATGTTTAGTAGAAAAGAACTTAATAAGTCTTGAAAAGTTATAAGATAATTAAAAAAATACATATCATTGTGTAAATAAATACATTAAAAATATATATACATATAACTTTAACCCCAATGTCGATAATAGAGATACCAATCAACACAATCTATAATTGAAAATACTTGACGAGAGAGATAAAAAGATAAATTGATACAAAGAGAGATAAAAAATAAATGGATATAATAACTAAAATTCACTAGTAATCAATTTCGTAAGCAATGATAATCATTGGCCATTTCATCGTTAGTGGAACCAAAAAATTCAATTGGAACCTATCGACACAATGGGTTAGAAGAATAAAAGTATAAATAATAAATAATATTTATATTTATATTTATTTTTTTAAAAGAAAACAAAATAATAACATGTTTTATCTATACTTTTCTTTTCTTTTTTATTAAGTAAAATATTTGAACTTTTTAATTCCAACAAAGATCATTACACTCTTATATTCCACTTTTTTCATTAAGCTCCAAAACTATCATTCGAAAATTTTAATATTTATAATTTTTACTTTGTAAAATCATTTTTTCGTTTCATAATCTATTTATTTGTTTACACGTGCTATGCACGTGGCACTCTTCTGCCATTTATATTGTTCTTCCTCCCGGATGCGACTCGAGTTAGAGCAGTCTTCACTACACACGGACGGGCAGAGAAGCCGAAGCCCGAAGGGAAGACGATCTATCGATCCATCGCTAAAATGGTGTCGAATTTCTGCAATTTCTCTTCAAATCTGCTGTTTATTCGCCTTTCCGGTTTCTGATTTTTATTTTCTTTGTTTTTGTGTCGATTCGGGTCAGGCTCAGGCAGCGAAACCTATTTCGAGCCCGATCCCCGTGGCGTGGTACCCAACCCTATCCGTTTTCATGCTAGCGATCGGCCTCGTTCTCACTGCGTCTTTCTTTATGTAAGCGATCTGATCCAGAATGACGCTTTTTGTTTCACGAAACACTGGATACCTAGACCCAATTTTATTCTTTTGGTTCTCTGAATATTGAAGACCAAATGCAAACATATGTTTGAATTCGGTTTTACTTGCATCGAATTGAATAAGACTGGTGTTTTTGGTCTAATTGGTGGAGATTAGGTGATTTGTGCCATTTATTAGTGGATCTCATGCCTTTGGTGTGCTGGGAATTATTTTCTTAAGGTTGTTTGAGTATCACGTGGGCTCTGCAATGTACAGGCATGGATGTGAAGTTTCTGCTAATTGAAGTAGAGGTTTTTTGAGTTTTTCTGTCTGCTTGTTAGTTAGCAGTCTGTTATTTCTTTGGCATTGTCCTTTTACACGATGAATTGCTATGGAAGGTTTTGAGCTTTTACTCTTTCATAGTTATCTCCCGAATACATGTTCTTTTTATTTCTCCCTCTTTTCTTTTACTCTCCCACTGCTTGAACCAAATCAGCTATAAGTAGCGTTTTGATCATTATCTATCCGATTAGAAAATAGTTGATACCCTGATCTAACAGTTTCGTGTTTTCAACATTTCTGTTGATAAATTGAATGGGTACAGAAAGGTGGGACACTAGATGTTCCATATATCTTTCGAGATGTGCTTCAATAAGGATAAATCATTATAAATTACTATTAGAATCTAATAGTATTTATGTAATCTTTTCATAACAATGAGACATTTTATGAGTAAAGCAGTTCGTTTTCATTGATAGCATATTTTTTCAAACATTTTGACCAATCTTTTATTGACTTGTCTGGCCAAAAACTCTACTTTCTAAATTCTTGGTCATTATATTCGATCTTTTTCCTCCTAAATAAACCTTATGACTAACTAAATGGGAAAAAAATTCGGGGTAGCTAAATTCATTGTTTCAGAATGAAACTATTCTGAATTAGACAATAAATAATTTTTTCTTGTTACTTTGGTCAAGATAGTATCTCTGTTAGCAAAATGACTAAATTTGTGAACTCAATTCAATGGAAGTACATAACATTGACTTTCTTTTCTTTTTTTTTCTTTTTGATAGATAAAATAGAACACCAGCAAAGGGAGCAAACCCTTTACAGCAAAAGAAACCAGAACTACATAGAAGTAGGAAGCTCATCTAGAAAAAGGAGCAAAAGAGGTTTCAAGCTAGGAGACTACAAAATGGAGGAGAATGGAGCCATTGAGGAAATGAATGGAGTGATCCACCTCTTCATCACTGCAAAATAATGAGGGACCAAAACTTTATCTTAGTACATAATTGAATCCCTTCACCCATGTGATTCAAAAATTCAAAATTGTTCGTGGCATGACCTACTAGGTGCCCCACCAAATGGAGAAACAAGCACCAAATATCTCTAGTGATTGATAAGAAGAAAATGATATGGGGGACTTGCCACTAGCCTTGCACATGAAACACCAATCAACAAGGAAGTGACCTTTCTTTCTTATGTTATCTGCCATAATGATGGCTTCAAGAGTAGTCGATCACTAAAAAGATTTTGCATTGAGGGTGCCCTGGATCTCCAAATAGCTTTGTAGGGAAAAGACTTTCCTCGTTGACAGGGGACTTTATAGAAGAACTAACAGAAGAAAAGCATCCAATGGCAGGTTGCCAAATCCATTTGTGCTCCTAATGCCTAGATGGTGAGTGTTCATTAAGAAACAGGAAGAGAACCATCAGATAGTCTAAATTCCAATCTTGAAAAGGATTGTAAATTTTTTATTTTATCAAGATGTATTTTATTGTTATTAGCATGTTTAATAACTTGTCTCTTAGAATTTAAATGGTGTTAATTTACCATATTAAGTAGAAGTAGTTATAAAAGCTTTCTTGGGCATGTTAGGAGATTTATCATATAGGCTTATTCATGTATTACTAAATTATAGTTTTGACTGTAAATAAGAGTTCAATTTTTGGTACAGTTTGGAACTCTGTCTCCCCCCTTATTTTTTTTCTCCTTGTTTCTATAGCTTCTCTTTACTTTGCTCTATATTTTTTACTCTTCTTCTTCCTTATTTTTTTTCTCTGTGCTTCTTAATCTCTTCTTATTGTTCTTCTATCACCTCCTTCTTCTCTTTCCTTTATTTCTTCTCTTCCTCTTCTCTAGTACCTTCTTATTGTCTGTTTCTTCTTTAAATGCCTTCTCTCTTTCTCTTTTTCTTTTTCTTCTTTGTCCTGTACCATCTAGAACCATTTTGTTGGGTTGGTTGAATACTGCTTTGTGGGGGTTTTTTTTTGTGTTTTGCGTTTTTTTTTTTTTTTTTTTTGGGGGGGGGGGGGGGGGGGGGGGCGCATTGGAGAAGCTGGATTGTGTATGTCCCTTGGGTTCTAATCTGTCTCTTGGATAAGATTATTTTTAAAGAAATTGGACAAACTATGGCTGGGTTTAGATTTGCGTTAAAGGAATTGGGAGATTTTTCTGAAAAAATTCAAGATTGGGGTTGGTTCCACAATCCTTGAGTTGTGCATTTGGTTTGGTTGAGGCCAAGATTTGTTTAATGAAGGCCACCCAAGGCTTTGTGATTGGGAGCTGATTTAGGGGCGGCATAGGTTGTAGGTGGAGCTGGGGCTGAGGTTGAAGATGCATAACAATAACACTTGCGTTGGAAGCATGTGAGGTTAGTTCACTGATTAGTGATTACAAAGGATGCAACACGTCCCATTGATACAAAATTGATCCTCGTCAGGAACTTGAGGCACAACACATGGCTTGCACTCCCATAGGTCTTTTTAGCAACCAAATCTGTGTGTTAAAGGAGATGGTTCCTGTCAGGCTTTTAACTCGTGATCGTAATCTCTTTTGAAAAAAAAAAAAAAACTCATGATCTTAGTGATTTGTGGGCTTGGTCTCTTTTCCTTATAAGGCCCTAATTTTGTGTGGCTTTAAATCCTCGGTCCATCTTTAGAAGGTCTTGTTGTTCAATGACGACCAATCTTGATTAGCCCTTCTTGAATTTTCCTTACCTCTCTTTAATCCGATTTTGGCTGTATAAGGTTTATTTTATTTTTCAAAAGCTTTGGCCTTCTGGACCCTATCTTTGAGGAAGCCACTATGTTTTGGAGGCCTGGGGTGTGAGTTATGCTTTTTGATTAGGGTTATTTTCTCTACTTTGGTGAGTTCTAAGAATGGTTAATTGATAGAGAAAGCTATATAGCAAGAGGCCTCTATCCTTATTGAACACAGGGTCCAAGTCTTCTTTGTGCATCAATGAAGGACCCTAATAGTGATAATTTATGAAGGGGAGGATCAAGTTTGCATTAGCATGAAATCTATTGCCATCCCTGATCTTTGGGCTAGTAAGTTTCCCTCATTGAGCTATCATATTAGTTGTATTGAGGCAATGGAAAAGGGATATCCTTTTTGTCTTGTGATTAGAAATTCTTTTCCAAGGCAATCATTTTTTTTTTTATGGAGGAGTTTTCTTTCTAACCTAATTTTTTTGGGTTTTTTTTTTTTGGGGGGGGGGGGGGGGGGGGGGGGTAATGACCCCCTTTTTCTTGCTTGGTAAACTGAGCATATTTCATTTTCATTTATGTTTTTCATCTGCACCTATATTATCATGTGCCGCTTTGTTTGGAATCACTTGGTCTTGAGAAATTCATATATGCAATATAGCAGGTTGAGTATCTTCTGTAACATGTTAAATCCTGATTATTCTCTTCCAAGGACAGTCTAGAAACAAGATGGATTAGTTACCCGCTTTTGTGTGATTCTGAGATCATGAGTTCTGAGAGGGAATGGCATGTTCCATCCATTTTGAAATATAGAGATGCCTCTGCTGTTCCATCTTCGGTGTCTTTTGGTCATGCATGTTTCTCTCTTTTTAAATTGATGCTCTCTAAACCAAATAAATTTTGATGCAGCTACGAAGCAACCACCTCCAGGAAAAACCGCAAGCTGGCAAAGGAGCTGACAACAGGGGCTGTTGCATCAGTTTTTCTGGTATGCTAGTGGTTTCCCATTCCTTTTTAGGGAGTTATTGTTTATGAGTTAAATCTTCTTTCTCTTGATGCTGAATTTTAGTATATTCTTGGCTCAGGGTTTTGGTTCCTTGTTCCTGCTTCTTGCTTGTGGTGTTTATGTTTGATTTCTCGTCACATGGACAAGTTCAAGTTGACAGCGGGAGGAATCTTACTTTGTAGGAGGGCTGGTTATTAAGTGTTTCTATTCTTGATCCCAGGGTAACGTAACCTTTGTTAGTATCACATTTTTAGTTTGGAACATTATTTAGCGTCACATTGCAGGTCGGTTTTCTTGTTGGGCGGCATATATGGACATGAATGGCTAGTCCAATTTTGGAATGTGACTGAAATTTGAAATTTTGATTCTCTCTCGCACTCTCTCTAAACCTGCCCTGCCCTTGTGCGTCTGGCCAGTAAGATTATTTAGGATAATTTTGCTGTCAATTTCTGTGTCTTGGTTTTCAATGTTACTTTCATTTGTTCTGTTTCGTTTCTTTTTTCTGTTAAAAATAGAAACTAAACATTATGTTTGAGAATGCTTTTTTTTTTTTAGTTTTAAATTAAAAATTTAATACAATTGTCTGATAGAAAGTGTTAGAATTTTGAATCAAAATTTGAATTTCATCAATAGTAACATTAAACTTTTTCATGATTGTCTGAGTCTGAGTGGATGGGCACCCAACAATTATCATCATTTTGCTTGGGTAAAGTATTAGGGTATGTGGGCATGGTTCTTGCTATTATGGCTCGATTCTGAAAACTCTGATCTCTTCTTAATTGGACGATATTGGAGCAAAACAACATAACTCATGCTATGCTGCTGCTGCTGCTGCTGCGTGGGACGGCAGTGACTGTGGCAGTGAGAGAAGGACAAGAAGAATGAATTCATGTTTGTTTTGATCATGTATTATTTTCTAGTTGTTAATAATCCTAAATGTAAATGCCCCTCCCTAATGATCATAATAACCTCGCTCTCCCCTCTTTATAATTCTTTTACAATAATGCTACAATGACACTCAACCCTTTTCAAATAAAAATAAATCAGATTATATACGTAAGCCAAATCCCCCCTCAATATTCTCACTTTCTAAAGTCGATTATAACTTTTCTTCAATTGAAACAAATCAGACAGAGACTGTAACCCGCAAACACAAATGTGAATCGCATTCTCACTTTTTAGAGCTCATTTTACCTCTTTTCAAACCAAAACAAATTGGACAGTACATGTTTATGCCGTGCACCTCTTCAAACACAAATCTCCATTATGTTCTCAGCTTTTATAACCCATTATAACTCTCTTAATTCAAATAAATCGGATCATATATGTGTATGTTATTCACCTCAAAAAATGAAAATATCTGTCATATTTTCACATCTTAAATTTCATTATAATTCTATTTGAATCAAAATAAATCGAATAATACATGTGTAAGCCATGTCTTTTTTATATTTTTAGAATAAATCAAATTGTACACATATAATTCATTCACCTCCTAATACACAAATTGTATCGTGTTCATGCACCTCCCAAAGCAAACCCATTATAAGTCTAATTAAAACAAATCAAATTATACACGTGTAAGTTATGAATTTTTTATACATTTAGAATAAATCCAATCTTACATGCGTAATTCATGCACCTCCCAATAGATAAATTGCATCGTATGTGCATATGTCATCCACCTCCCAAAATGTAAATGTGCATCATATTCTCATATCTTAGAACCAATTATAACTTTATTCGAGTTAAAATAAATTAAATCGTACAGGGTAATTCATGGATCTTCCAATAGACAAATCATATTACATATGCACGTGTCACGCACCTCTCAAAATGTAAGGTAGTGTTCTTTTTATATTTCAATTTTAAGATTTGAGCTTTTGAATTCATTTTGAGTTTTGTGTTTTGAGTGTTTGTTTTGAAATTTATGAAAACGCATTCTTTTTGTCATTTTAAGAAACTGATTATCAAAACTGAAAAGCACGTTTATTTCGAAATTTTGAGAAAAATTATTTTATGATATTTTATTAAAAGAATTTGATTATTATTTAAATTGAAATAGTTTAATGCTAATATATATATTTTGAAAATAGTGAATGTTGCAATATTTTTTTCATTACAAAAAACAATTAACTTTGATAAAAAAAAATATAAAATCTTTATATATATATAAAAGTATAATAGTTTGCAAAAAATATTTTTCCCCAAAACTTACATTAATTACTAAAAGTAGCAGTAATTAAATGCTTGTATTTTTTAATAAATTAAAGATAATAATTAAATTAAAAAATTAAGCATGGGTTTTGAATACTATTTATAATATTTATTTATAACTTAATTTTAAACTCAATTAATCTTCTCATCAATTAATTTAAAATAAATATTTTTTTATCAATATTATTAATTAAAAATATTTATAATATTATTTTTTATTAATTCCTTAATTAATCCCTCAATCAATCAAAAATAAATATTATTTCTGAAGAATATGAATAGACAACTTAAACTATTAATTAAGTTATAAAAAATTATTCATTTGTATAAAATAAAAATAATTTGTATTTAATGCTTATTATTCCAAAGCAATTGAAGATCTCCTATAAAATACATTGAAACTTTTCATTATCAATTAAATAAATATTATTAATAAGAAATTTGAATAGATAATTTAAATTATTAATTAAGTCATGTATAGATATATAATTTCTCAATGAATTAAAAATAAATATTTTTTTATAAATATTATTAATCAAAAATATTTATAATATTATTTTTGATTAATTCCTCAATTATTAAAAAATAAATATTAATGTATGAGTTTTCAATGTTAATTAAGATTTAACAAATCACGTTTGCAAGACTATTCAAGAAAATTAATACATAGTGAAAGAAAAATAAATCAAAATTCATATTTTTAAAGTTTTGTTATCATTGCAAAAATTAAATTTCAAGATTAGAAATTAAAAATTTCAAATAAATTTTTAATTATCATTGAAAAATCCATATTCCCTCACATTTAGAAGTTTTAATTTATATATTTATATTTTATAAATAAATATATAATATAATAAATAATTTTATTTTAATAATTAATCAATCACTACCTTTAATTGTTTACGAGACCAATGCATGAGTTTTTCAATACTAATTAAGATTTAAGATATTGTATTTTTAAAACTAATATATAAATTTTAAATTTTTAATTAAAATTTAATTTTTAAATTTATTGTGATTACACCTCCCATGCATTGCACGCACGGGTGAACACTAATAGAGAAATAAAAAAAATACAAACAAAAAATATATTTGGAAGTTAGTGATGGTAGTGGATCTGGAAGAGGATGGCGAGGTAAAGACAATGGATTTGGTTGAAGATCTAGCTAGAGGAGGAAGACTAGTAGGAAATGGTCGATTTGAGTTGTTGGAGGAGGAGAAGGATAGGGCGGTCTGACTGTTCGGCGATAATATGGCTAAGGACGAACGACGACGAACAACGGTCATCGGAATGGGCCGATCTCAAATATTACTGGAAGATGTAACGGATCTGAGTTGCTTTTCAAGGACAACGATGACTATTTGATAACAATGACTAGATGACGAACGACGACGATGATGGTTGGAGGAGGACAAACGACGGTAGTTGGAAGGGCTAATCCTAGTTTTTAGTTGACAATAATGGTGTTCTCTGGAAAATGATAAGAGAATACAGAATAGAGAGAGAGAGATAAAATAACACAATATGGGCATTTTTCGTGTTTTGAGTTTTAACAAAGTGTTTTGGCTGAAAACTGCAAAAATGCATTTTTGGTGTTTTGAGTTTTGTGTATAATTTTTTTTTTTTTGTATTTGAAAAATACATTTTTAAAAATAGGTAAGTAAACGTGTTTTATGGTGTTTTGAAAAACAGAAAATAGTTAGAAAATAACAAAGAGAATAAGGCTTGAATGTCTATCATATTCTCATATTTCAAAACTCATTATAACTCTATTCGAGTTAAAACAAATCAAATCATACATGTGCAAGTCATGATTTTTCTATACATTTAGAATAAATAAATCAAATCGTATACGCGTAATTTACACACCTCCAATAGATAAATCCTATTATATATGACCGTGTCATACATATCCCAAAATATAAATCTTTATTATATTCTCACGTCTTAAAACCCATTATAACTCTATTCGAATCAAAATAAATCGAATCCTATACTTGTAAGTCATGACTTTTCTATACATTTAGAATAAAATCAAATCATATGCACGTAATTCATGCACCTCCCAACAGACAAATCGTATTGTATATGCATGTGTCATGCACCTCAAAAAATGTAAATATTTATTATATTCTCACGCCTTAAAACCCATTATAACTTTATTCGAATCAAAATAAATTGAATTCTATACATATAATTAAGTCATGACATTTCATACATTTAAAATAAATGAAATCGTACACACGTAGTTCATGCACCCCCAAAGATAATATTTATCATATTTTAAAACCTATTATAACTCTAAGTCATGACTTTTCTATATATTTAGAATAAATCGAATTCTATAAATGTAATTCATATACCTCCTAAAGTATAAATGTCTACATCATATTGTCACATTATAAAACTCATTATAACTTTATTCGAATTAAATAAATTGAATCGTATACATGTAACTTATAAATTTTCTATACATTTAGAATAAATCGAATTGTATATGTATAATTCATATATCTCTCAACAGACAAATAATATCATATGTGCACATATCATGCACATCTCAAAATATAAATGTCTATCATATTCTCAGATCTTAACATCCATATTAACCCCATTCCAATTAAAATAAATCTGATCATACACATATAAGTCATCACTTTTTTGTGTATCTAGAATAAATTAAATAGTACACTCGGAATTCATGCGCTTCCCAAGACAAATCATATCATACAACATGCAACTCTTAAGATGTAAATGTCTATCATATTTTTATATATTCAAATATACTATAATAATTATATTTAAATCAAAATAAATTGAACCGTTTCATAATAGATAAAGGAAAATGCTATTGGTACACTTATTTTGTACATTTTGAACTATATAAGGGGATATTATGATTAAAATACCCTTCATGAGGCACATAGAAGCGCGTGAGATGTATGTTAGATGTAGAATATTTTGGTCATAATACTCCTTTATATAATTTAAGATGTATAAAATAGGTATACGTCTAGATCAAATAGTGACCGCGTAATTTATGCATCTTCCGACAGACAGGTGTCATTCACAATTTCTTTTTTCTTTTTGCGGTCGACCCTGCGAATATATCTAAATATACAGAGAGAGAGCGATCCGTTTCGACTCAAGGCGAGTCACTCGGAACTCAGAATACGGCCAGGGGGAGGGGTAGGGTCCGGTACTGTCCAGTCCGGTGCTTGGAAAGAGATTGGAGAGTTCTCCAATGGAGCAACCAAGAAGGAGAGGAAGACCTAGGAAGGACAAGACAGCAGTGACGGTGCCGAAACAAGACAGAGAGCCAAAGCACGAAGAAGAAGAAGACGAAGAAGAAGAGGAAGGAAGTGAGTCAGACGAGAGAAAACAGATGCGAGACAAGAAGCCTGCGCATCAATCTTTCTCCGTCGACGAGAAGTACGCTAAATGGAAATCTATCATTCCGGTCCTCTACGACTGGCTCGCCAATCACAACCTTGTCTGGCCCTCTCTCTCTTGCCGGTACTGATTTTCCCCTCCCCCCTCTCTCTGTACGTCTATATGCCCAGGGTTACGCTTACGCATGTGTTTATTAGCTGGAGATATGTGCTGTTTAGTTTTGTTCTATATAAGGAGTTATCTGTTTACTCAAATGCACACTAATGCAAGGAATTTGATGAATTTTCAATTTACAGAACTAAAGAGGGAGTGTAAAGATGCGAATATATGCACGCACATTAAATATTATGTTTGTGTGATTCTAATATTTTATTGGTATTGGTGTTCTCGTTGACGAAGAGGCGAATAGGTTTTTATGTTCGATTTTTGTAGTTTGACTGATAGAAATTTCGGTTTTGTTTGACGATTCTTCTGAATTGCTGGTTGAGTAACAAATTTGATTTGCTTGCTACTTCTAAGTATAGGTGGGGTCTGCAACTCGAGCAAGGGAAATTCAAGAATAGGCAACGACTCTACCTGTCAGAACAGGTAAGTTACGTGTTGCAGCTTCTATAGTTTATATGTACTTTTTGGTGTTCCATATGTAAGATAGTAAACCATATTATGCATCTCTGGCCATTAGTTTTGGAAGGTGCAGTTATGTTGATTGCTTTTGGGGGTCCAATGGACGATGCAGGCAGGCCACTTGACAAGTTTTTTGTGCTTCTGTTTGAAAGAAGTGAGATAAGTCATCAACGAAGATGAAAAAATAGTAAAGTAGTTGGACTGGATAATATTTTGATAGAAGCACATAAATGCTTGGGAAAAGAAAATATTATGGGTGAGAAAACTATTTAAAATCATTCTTAAATGCGAACAGGATGCCTGACAAGTAAAAAAAGAGCATTATAATATTCATTTATAAAGATGAAGAAGATGCTTAAAGTTGTAAAATTTATAGATGGATTAGCTAAAGTGTCATATTATGAAGTTTTAGGAGAGGGTAATTGTACAAAGGTTAAGAATATAAATCAAGGTCTTCAAGAACTAAGTTGGTTTCATGTCTAGTAAGTTAATGATGGAAGTTATCTATTTTTTGAGGCATTTGATAGAAAATTGTAGAAATAAATGGAAGAGTTACTAATATGTTAATGGACTTGCTAAAAATTTTGCAATAAGAGTTCTTTATAGAGTCTTGTAGAGGATTTTAGTTATATACATGTTTTTAAGATCTGTATCATATAGAAAAAACATGTATTACATGTATTAGGACTTTTAAAGGTAATATTGAGACTTTTTCAATTATTATTGGATTACAGAAAAGATTTGTATCTTAGCCTCTATTTTTTCCTCTTTGTTTTGGTTATGTATTAACTTTGATATGAGTTATAAAAGACTTACAAAAGATCAACCCATAGATAGAAATGACTAGCAAGATAGAATTTATGTAGCCGATCCTATATAATGGGACAAAGGCTTAATATGTTGTTGTAGTGATGGATGAACTCACTAAAAACATTTTAAGAAAAAGTATTTTGGTATATATTACTTGTTGGTGACATTGGCTTGGTGGATGAGAGAGTCATATACTAAACTTAGAGTTATAGAAGGACATCTTGGAATTTAAAGGTTTGAAGTTAAAGAGTCAGAAATTGAATATATAAAATATAAGCTTAGGGTAGAACTTAAGTGTTGTTTGATTAAATAGTGATGGAATAAAGTTAATAATGGGATAAAATAGTGATGAGACTAAAAAATACTGTTCCACATTTGTTAAAGGGGGTATAACCTAGAGTTATGCTTATCCCATGTTTGGTATGCCAAATTGTGAATGAGGTATTGCTGTAAATTAGTTACCAAATGACCAATTTGGCCATAAATATTATAGTTATAAAAAATATATTTTTAAAGTACATAAAATATATTTTGATTACAAACATAGTCATGCACCTAGGGTTGAGCTAGGGTTTAGAAAGGAATTGAGAAGAATCCGAGGGGAAGAGATCAAAAATGGAGGGAGAAACAGAACATAAAGAGAGAGATAACAGAGGAGATCGAGAGAGAAATGAGGGAGAATCGAGAGAGAGAGAGAGAAATTGAGAGACAATTTGATTATCATTCCACAATGACATTCTCTAACTACTCTAGCCTATTTATAGGCTGTTCTATCTTTCAATTATTAGGACA
The DNA here is from genome assembly GCF_014633365.1 of Diospyros lotus. NCBI lineage: Eukaryota > Viridiplantae > Streptophyta > Magnoliopsida > Ericales > Ebenaceae > Diospyros > Diospyros lotus. The sequence continues at coordinate 9,526,796 of NC_068339.1, read as the reverse complement.
ATTGAAAGGTACAAACAGGTAAAGCAACAAAGTACAACACCTAACTAATACATGTACTATACTATGACTAATATACTCTTGGGGACGTGACAATTCCCCTCTCCTTAGAGGTTTCTTGTCCCCAAGAAATTACAACAACCGTGCCATTGTTTCTTCATCCAAATTTCTGTCTTCACTATTTGGTTCATCCTTCACCTTTTCTTGTTCCTTTCTCTTTTCTTTGGCCTCCTCTTCATTCTCCTCCTTGGCTTTATCTTTTGGCTAGAAGAGGAAACAACATCTCTTTGAACCAGCACCAAATCCAAATCCTCTGCATCGACAGCTACCAAGATATCTCCAACAATATCAGCTCCAATGCTATCTTAGTGGTGCCTAGAAGATCGACATAGCCTTTCGCTAGACGTTGAAACTTTTTAACTTCTTTTTCCTCCTCTTCTTTGGCTCTATTATGTAGATCCCCAAATACTAGCTTTGCGTTGTCATCAAGTATTGGAGGAGTACCTATTTCTTCAAGGAAAATAGACTTAAAAGTCTTCGAAATCCAAAGTTGATGTGATTGTATCTTTTCCCAAATTCACAGCATCTTTCACTTCCTTATCTTCGACTAGGGCTGGCAATGAGCCGAGTGTCAGCTTCCGAGGAGCTGACTGTAGTTCCCGGTTGAGTGATTAAATGATACGAAAGAATTAGGAGGAAGAGAATCAGTAGGGAGAATGAGAGAGAGAATAGAAATTTCTAGGAATATTCATTCATAATGATTGGCGAGTTGGACAGCTGCTTATAAAGCTGAGCCACCAGCCCATGTGCGTAACAAAATGCCGTTGCTGGGAATGTACTACTCCTAAAGCGGCAACAAACAAATTACAACTCCTCAATGCCAACTTCTAATATACTACTTACAACTCATAGTATACCCTTATTACATTAGCACCCCTCCTACCCGTGACACATGACAATTACCCTCCCCTTCAAAACCTTCTTGTCCTCAAGAAATGCTGAGAAGACCGGCTGCCTTAGGAAATTGCTTGAGAATATTTGGGAGGTATTCCCAAGTGTTGTTGTCGGGGTGTAGATTAGACCATTGAACCAGCACCTGGATGATGGGAGCCCCTTGGTTGTAGATAACCCTCCTGTCAATTATTATTGTAGGTTCCTTTGGACTGTCATCTGGATCTGGAAAGCGGGGTAACATTGGATTGACAGCTTGCTGCCCCACTGCCTTTTTAAGCAATGATACATGAAAGACCGGATGTATATTGGAACTATCTAGCAGCTGTAAACGATAAGCCACACTCCCAACTCGAGCTAACACCAGAAATGGGCCATAGTACTTCGGATTGAGCTTTGAACTGGGCTTCCCGAGTAGAGCTTTCAGATGGGCTGGCTGTAGCTTTAGATAGACCCACTCTCCCACTTGGAATTCCCTTTCACTTCTCCTTCTATCGACAAACTGCTTCATACAATTCCTAGCGTTGGCCAATTCTGTTTTGATTGTCTGAAAAGCTTGTTGTCTCCGTTGAAGGTAAGTATCCAAGGTTGCCACTGTCGAGGAATTTCCCAGGTCTGGCAGTAAGGTTGGCTTATATCCATATAGGGCTTCAAAAGGGGATCTTTTTATGGAGTTGTGGTAGTTGGAATTATACCACCATTGTGCCAACGCGAGCCATTTGTGCCAAGACCTCGGCTGTAGGAAGCAAGCACATCTTAAGTATGTCTCCAAACATTGATTTACTCTCTCGGTCTGACCATCAGATTCTGGATGATAGGCTGTCGACATGCTGAGTTGGATTCCCAATAACCTCGTCAATTCCTTCCACAAGAGGCTAGTAAAAATTTTATCCTTGTCTGACACTATAGTCTTAGGGATTCCGTGTAACTTCACCACTTGATCTAGGAACACTTTAGCTATCTCTTGAGCTGTGTAGGGATGTGCTAATCCAATGAAATGAGCATATTTGGTGAATCTATCCACTATCACCATTATGCAATCATGCCCTTCCGATTTGGATAAACCCTCAATGAAGTCCATCGAGATACTTTCCCAAGGCTCTCCTGGTATACTTAGTGGCTGTAATAACCCGGGGTGGGCCATCGATTCTGATTTGCACCGTTTACAGATATCACAACTCAGCACCAAGTCCATCACATATTTTTTTAGCCCGGGCCAATGAAAGTGTTGCTTAACTTTGTGATAGGTAGCAATTATTCTGGAGTGGCCCCCTATTGGAGAACTGTGCAGCGCCTCCACAATTTTTTTCTTCAAATTCTCATCCTTTCCTATCACTAGCCTCCCTCTGTTTCTGATAATTCCATTAGTCAAGGTGTACCCTTGTTTAGCATTAGGATCCACCACTAGTTGTTGCAGTAGTTCCTGCAGGCTCTCATCATTTTCATAGCTCGAGGCCACTTCTTGGTGCCAGTCTGGAACCATCACCGTAAGAGCAGCAGAATGCCCTCCTTCATGACACCTTGACAAGGCATCTGCAGCTAGGTTTTCCTTCCCCTTCCAGTATTGGATTACATAATCCAATCCCATCAACTTAGTCATCCCTTTCCGTTGTAATTGCGTATGTAATTTTTTGCTGAAGTAGGAATTTTAGACTTTCATGGTCTGTTTTGATCACAAACTTACTGCCTTCTAGGTAATGCCTCCACTTCTCTACAGCTATCAGCACTGCCAACAACTCCTTCTCGTAAATGCTCAACCCAAGGTGTCGAGGAGCTAATGCCTTACTAAGAAAGGCCAAGGGCCTCCCTCCTTGTACCAGAATAGCCCCAACTCCAATAGCGCTGGCATCCGTCTCCAATACAAATGGCTTGTCAAAATCCGGCAAGCCCAATGTCGGTACCTCACTCATAGCTCTTTTTAGTTTGTCAAAAGCCTCCTCAGCTCGGTCATTCCATTGGAAGCCATCTTTTTTCAGCAATTCCGTCAGTGGCCTACTGATAATTCCATAATCATTGACAAACCGACGATAGTAGCCAGTTAGGCCCAGAAATCCCCTTAATCCCTTGACATTTTGAGGCCTCGGTCACTCCACCATGGCTGCTACCTTGCTAGGATCGATGCTGACTCCTGCATTAGATATTATATGGCCCAAATACTCCACATGACTCTGTGCAAAGGAACACTTAGACTCCTTAACATACAATTTATTGAGTTGAAGAACCTCAAAGGTAGTTCTCAAGTGGGCTAGGTGCTCAACGAAAGTGGAACTATAGATCAGAATGTCATCGAAAAAGACTAGAATGAATGCACGCAAGTAAGGTTCAAATATTTGGTTCATTAATGCTTGAAAGGTAGCTGGGGCGTTAGTGAGCCCAAAGGGCATTACCTTGAATTCGTAGTGCCCTTGATGAGTTTTAAAGGCGGTTTTAGGGATATCTCGAGGCTCCATTCGAATTTGGTGGTAACCTGCTCTAAGATCCAGCTTAGTGAAAACTGATGCATGCTTCAATTCATCAAGCAAGTCTTCTACAATGGGTATGGGAAACTTGTCTTTGATGGTTATGGCATTGAGTTGCCTATAGTCCACACAAAATCTCCACGAACCATATTTCTTTTTGACAAGTAGTACGGGAGACGCGAAAGGGCTATGGCTGGGTTGGATAGTCGACTTTTGTAACATGTCTTGGATGAGTCTTTCTATCTTAGTTTTCTGTTTAGGAGGATAACGATAGGACCTTACGTTCACTGGTTCTGAATTGGATTTGAGATGGATGGTATGGTCACAGGACCTTTTTGGAAGGAGTGAGCTAGGTTCAGAAAAGAGGTCTTTGAACTCAAATAATAGCATGTTAAGAGAGTTAGTTTCGTGTACCTTCCACTGGTTGTGTGAGTGGCTACTCACTGTAATGGCCAAATCTCCCCCCTACTCCAGTTCCTTCTCGAACACTTCCAAGGCCTGAATAGAAAACAACTGCACTACTTGGGAGAACTTACTCTTGAGCAACCGTTGAAGTCTCTTTCCCGTTATGATTTTGCACATACCCGCTTCTTGGCTGCCTTTGAGTATCCTCCTTTTTCCATCATTCTCAAAGGTCACCTCCATTTTGTTGAAATCGAAGCTAATGGGACTCACGCCTCTCATCCAATCAACCCCAAGTACCACATCACAACCCCCCAATCTCAACAGTCTCAAATCTGCCACAAATTCCTCCCCATTCATCTCCCAGCAGAATCCCAAACATGAGGATTGACTCAATACCTTATTTCCGTTTGCTACTGTTACTGAAAGGGGGTGAGCATTTGAGACTGCACAACCCAATTTCTTTGCCATACCTTCATCCAGGAAGCTATGGGTGCTTTCGCTATCAATGAGTACCATTAGCGGGCATTGATGAGCTCGCCCTTCCACCTTAATGATCTTGCTGTGTGCCAACCCTTTTAGTGCATGTAAGGAGATCTCTCCTTGATCACCTTTGCCCATTTCTGAGGTTTCTTTCGCGAGTCCTTCCTCATCCTCCCCTTCCAGTAACAGGATTTGTCGTTTGCACCTGTGTCCTGGAAAGTATTTATCCTCGCACCTATAACATAGGTTCGCTTGGCGTCTCTGCTCCATTAACCCTCCTCCATTCGTTGGGTTAGGGGTTGCAGGAGGAGGCAATGCTAGAACCCCCTTACCACTGTGCACCGTATCTTGTCCTTGAGTCTTATTACCAGGCTGCCATCCCCCAGAGATCATTCCTTTTACTTGGTTGCGCTGCTTTTTCAACAGTGCTTCAATCGTCATTTCTTGCAACCTTGCACTCTCGGCGGCCAGCCTCACTGTCGTTGGCTGCATCATTTTTACCACGGGTCTCACTTCTTCTCCCAAGCCACTAATAAAACTTGATACAAAATACTCTTCTGATAGATGGGGATTGTGTATCATCATTAAGGACCTCAGCTCCTCAAACTTGAGCTGGTAATTCTGTACCGTTCCCAGTTGCTTGAGCTTGTTAAAGTCTTCGACTATATCCCGCATACTCCGGTCTCCGAACCTTTCACATAGGTCATCAGCGAACTTGTTCCATGGGTTGCCTTCTTTCTCTGCGAGCCACCTCTGGTACCATGCATCAGCCATGTTGTTCAGGTAGGCAGAGGCCAGAGTGACCTTCTGCTGTTCCTGCACCTGATACAGGGCGAACATACGTTTGCACCTCTTGACCCACCATCTCAGGTTTTCTCCATTGAAGAGCGAAATCTCCAGTTTGGGTACCGGGAAGCTCGGTTGATAACGATCTACCTGAGCTCTCGCTCTTCTCTCCCTTAAGTTATCACCGGTCCCTTCTGTCTCAAATTCCACTTCCGACGTTCCCACTGGTCGACGCTCCATTCCTACACCTTGAAGAATGGGTTCCGACCGTTCCCTTTGCGGAAAGTCTTACCGGCTGCTGGGTTGAGAACATCCGCATAATCTGGTGCATTTGTTCCATCACTTGCTCATGGAACCGAGCATTTTGTTCTCGATTCTCACCCCGCCACCTTTCCATGGCCTGATCAATCCGAGCATCTACCCCTGCTCCTATCGAGGATTCGAGAGTCCCCATTCTTGTTTGCACCTCCGCTACTGTTGTAGCCACTTGCTGCAGTTGAGACTCCATCTGCTTCATCCTCGTCCTTTCGGCCATTTGGATATCCTTATCTTCTTTTGCCTACGCCCAAGAACACCGCTCTGATACCAAATTCAGCTTCCGAGGAGCTGACTGTGGTTCCCGGTTGAGTGATTAAATGATACGAAAGAATTAGGAGGAAGAGAATTAGTAGGGAGAATGAGAGAGAGAATAGAAACTTCTAGGAATACTCATTCATAATGATTGGTGAGTTGGACAGCTGCTTATAAAGCCAAGCTACCAGCCCATGTGCGTAATAGAATGTCGTTGCTGGGAATGTACTACTCCTAAAGCGGCAACAAACAAATTACAACTCCTCAATGCCAACTTCTAATATACTACTTACTACTCATAGTATACCCTTATTACATTAGCACCCCTCCTACCCGTGACACATGACACCGAGCTACTCGTGAGTTGGCTCAAGACTCGACTCGAAAATTGGCTCAATAAGCTAGCTCATGATACAAATGAGCCAAGTTTGAGCTCAAATATTTGGCTCATTTAATAAATGAGCCGAGCTTGAGTTACCATTAGCTCGACTCATTTGGCTCACGAGCTAGCTCGATATACTTATATATATATTAATTTTATAAATTTATTAAATAAAAAATATTTATTATTTAATACTCAATAATATAAATATATACTTAATAATTTTATAAATATATTATTTAAATATATATATATATATACATAAAAGTAAGGTGATAGTTAATTTCGACCCGAGCCGAGTCGAGTCAGCTCGTAGTCATCATCAAGCCAAGCTCGAGCTTAAAAAATCAGCTCATATCGAGCTCGAGCCGAGCTATGAGTCAAGTTAAAATCAATCAAGCTGAGCTCGAGCTAGGCCTAGCTCGGCTTATTGCCAGCACTATCTTCGACAGTCATCTTCTCACTTGGTGTCACGTTGATTTTCTTGGCAACTGCCATTCCTTCTTTGGCATCTGGTATTACCTGGTCCACTTCAGCTGATTCCCTAGCTTTTTGCAGACTGAAGGTGTTAGGTAGGATTCCAGCTTCTGCTGGGATCGGTTCAGCTTGTGGTAGGTTAGGAAGTCATCCGGCTTGTGGTTGAGGTTAGTGAGTGTTTTGCCTATTTTATTGCATTCTCCTGGATTCCTTTTCTTGTTGCAGCGCATGCTTCCTTGATTCCTTTATTTGTTGTGGCACTTTCTGCTGGATAGCAACTCGCCTCCACCTGAAGCTGTCCTAACCCTATTTCCAGATTGTCCAGCCTGGTTTCCAATTGTTTCATCCGATTTTCTTCTTCCATCTCCACTGCTTGCCTCATTCAGACAGTCACCTAAGAACAGAAGCAGCCTCTTGAATACACAAACCGTGAAACAATCTCCTGAAACAGTCTCGTGAAATTGATCGACTCTGATAGCAACTCCTACAGTTGGTCATCTCTGTTGCAGCTTCTTGAAAATTGCCTACAATCAACTTCCGAGGATAGTCTTGCTCTGATCGACTCTGTTGCAGCTTCTTGAAAATCGCCTGCAATCTGCTTTGCCTTCAACTCTGAACCATTATTAGCTGCTAGGAACTGACGGAATCACAGCCAAGAATTGGTGGCTCAGATACCAAATGTCATGCACCTAGGGTTGAGCTAGGGTTTAGAAAGGAATGTCAGAGCCTTGCGTCTGACAATATATTCCTACTGAATTGATGGGATTCAAGTAGAAAATCAGAGAGAGGATGGGAAGAATTGCAGGGAGGAAAGAAGAACAGAGGGGGAGAGAGAGAGAGAGAGAGAAATTGGAGAAGGAATTCAGATTTCTTATATTGATAATGCTTGCATCAAATGAGCTGGATCAGTCCTGATATACTGGTCTCAGCCACGTGGATACAGGGTACAATGAGAGATTCCTTATAGAAAGGGTTGGTTATAACCTCCTAGGTACACCCCTCCCACAGCACCTTCCTACGTATACCCTTCACAGCCTTAGGTACATGACAAGGAATTGATAAGAACCCGAGTGAGAGAGAGCAGAATTGGAGGGAGAAACAGAACAGAAAGAGAGAAAGAACAGAGGAGATCGAGAGAGAAATGAGGGAGAACCAAGAGAGAGAGAGAGAATCTGATTATCATTCCACAATGACATTCTCTAACTAATCCAGCCTATTTATAGGCTGTTCTATCTTTTAGCTATTAGGACAACTGAAAGGTACAAACAAGTAAAGCAGCAATGGACGTCACCTACTAATACATGTACTATACCATGACTAATATACCCTTGGAGTCATAACACACAGCTATAAATATTTTTAAAAACATTGTATGTATAAATATTATAAATAATATATAACTATAATTATAGTAATATTATTTTGATTCAGCACCCAGTGATTTGCTGGGATGTTGAATCACCCAGGAATCTGCTGGGTTCATCAGAATTTCTTATTTCTGATGGGCTGCGTTCATCAACTTTAATGAAATCCAATAGATTTTGAAGAAAAAAATAAAAGAAAAAGGAGAGGAGAAAAAGGAGAAGGAAGAAGATAGATGGTGGTGGAAGAGATGCTCACAGGAAGATTTGGGGAGCGACCATGGAGAAGAGGTGGGTTGAAGATGCTGAATGAAGAGAGAAGAGAAGCTGGTTTTATATGAGAGGGTAATATCGTCCGATAACATAAATAGTTTGTACCATTTTGGTGAGATTATATAATACCAGGGGTGGGTGGGGGTGGTTTCAATTTATCCTACCTTGGTGGGATTATTTTGCCTAGAAATTCGTCAATCCCTGGTTACTTTTTACACCAAATGAGGTAATACTTCAGGTGGTATTAGCACCTTGCAGTCTAGCTACCAAATGACCCGTTAGTTATAGAAGTGTGAATGATGTTATGGTAAACTTGGAGATTGTGTTATTCTAAAAGTGTGTCCTCAATGCACTAGGCTCTAGACTTTGTGAGGGTAAGGGGAAGGTTGTATTTGTATGTATCACTCTCTTTTTTTTGCAAAAGAGCTGGTTTCCACATCTCAAACCCATGATCTTCCAATGATAAAGGAGCAACTTTACTGTTGCTGTCAAGACTCACTTTCAAGATAAGACAAGATGGTTGAAGGGAAGAAGTTTTTCTTGCATTTTATGCAATTGTAAAATCTTTTTAAAGCTAAAAATTAAGTTTTCTTGAATGGTTTTAACATTATATCTATTTTATGGAATTAAATTTTAGGCAGTAGCACTAACATGTACAACATACAACATATGAGCAAGAATGAGTTGAAGATATGAGATGCTTACTAATAACTTCTTTTTTTTTTTTTTTATTCACCTGGGGTGTTCGAGCTTCGCCCGACTGATCCCTTGGGGCGGGTGACCTTCCCTCCTGATGCACCCATTGGGTAAATCTGGATGCAGTCACAGTCTATACACACTCAGAGCTGGACATTTGGCGTAGTCTATGTGGGATTTGCCTTCTAGCTTTACTGCTGTCTTCCAGTTAAATGCTACCTTCCAATAATAATTTTGTCTTCCAAGTCGTTGCACTGATTCGAACCTTGATACTCCATGTGAAACTCCAAATGCTTTACCATTGTGCCATACCTGTGGGGGCTGCTTACTAATAACCTTACTTGTGGAAAGAGTGGATGAAGCAGAAGAAGTTTGTAATAGAAGAGATGAGGAAAACGAAAAGAAATTGGTGAAAAAATTGTTTGGTGAGATATAATGGCCGTGCAAGTTATGTATGAAGATGATTGACAAGTTAAAATCTATGTAATCATTCAATCTGGTGGGATTAAGGTTTGGTGTTCTTATTGCTGGGGTCACATGAGACCTATTGGTTATGCAAAAGTCCTTTGGTTGGCTTCACCCTTATGAATTTTTTGGTGCTTGTATTTTGAAGGATGTTTGAGAGTTTGAAGAGACTTTGTCTTTTATTTGAAGGGCTTCATTTTTTATGCACTTTTTTTTTTTTGGGGGGGGGGGGGTGGGGGGGGGTGGGGGGGTGTTTAGGAAAGACACTCCTTTTTAATTGTTCTCCATTGTACAATTTCTGAATGATTTACTTTTAACAATTCCTAGGGAGCAATAATCTCTAGCTTCTTGCTTGTTCCTTTCTATTTAAGTGGTCTTTGTTTCTGCATACTTGGTTACTTATAAAAATAAATAATAAAAATAACCTAAAAAGAGAGTCAAGCACTTCGATTTAATTGTAATTGGCCTTTTTATTTTTTACAATAAGCATAACATATTAGAGTTCGATTTATTTTACATATATTACTTATGTTTCATCTGTCTGATGTTTAAAGTGAACAATAACATAAAATGATGGTTGTCTAATGTTTAAAGTGGACAGTAACATAAAATGATAGTTCTGTGCAAGAACAACGTTTCAAGCCATCTTAGTCATATCTTATTTATCTTATCTTTAATAGGAGTACCTCTGACCTTATTATGAATGACTTAATTTGATCTTTTCTTGTGTATTTGCATGTCCATCTTAACATACTTCTTTTTTTTTGCTTCAAACATACTTATCTCTATTACAATCTTATTTGCTTTTGTTGATTCTTTACTGCCCAACGTTTCATACAAAAAAGTTGTATTTATAGCCATCTTATAAAATTTTCCTTCTAGCTTTAGAATCTTACTGTCATATAAAATGCCAAATGTAGTTTTTCATTTTAATCATTCTGCCTTAATTCTATGGATAGTATCTGGTTTATCTCCCCATCTTTTTGAATGGTTGATACTAGATACCTGAATTGATCTTTTTTTGGAATGACTTGATTATGATTAAATAAACTGTTTTTTCTATTATTTTGCTGTATTCAATTATTTGTTAATCCATAGAATCTCCCCTAAAATGCCATGTACTTATGAGCTTGCCACCTCTTATCTTATTTGCTTTCCCTCCTTTTCTCTGTTGTCTTTGCTTGACAGACTGATGGCAGTGTTCCAAATACCTTGGTCATAGCAAATTGTGAAGTTGTCAAAACCAGGGTTGCGGCTGCAGAGCACATATCACAGGTAATTTCATCTTTATCTTAGGCTCCATTTGTTTGGGTGTAAAATGTTTTCTTGGAAAATAATTTTTTATTTTTTGGTGTTCGGTTGACAAAAAAGACGGAAAACATTTTTGTAATGAAAATATTTTACCCCAAAGGATATAAAATAACTTACAAATTTTCCTACTTGTACCAAAGCCAATAAATTGTTTTTTTCTTTTGTCAAAACACCTTTATATATGTGTATACATATATACATGTTCATATATATAATACATACATACATATGGATACACATACACATACACGGACATATTTACATATACATGCAAACACAATGTACATATACATATATACATATATATACATACACATGCAAACACAATTATGCATACATACATACCTATATACATACACACACATATATATATATTCATACACCTATATATACATACATGCATGTATATATATACATGCACATGCATACACAGATATACATGCATACACAGATATACATGCATACATAGGTACATACACATGCACACACATATACACACACACACACATATACATTCATGATTCATACATACATACATATGTTTATATATATACATAGAACTAATTTTTGAAAAATATTTTACAATGCAAACAAACACCAGAAAATAAGATAAAAATAATTTTATGCGTAAGACATTTTACATTAAAAAATATTTTCCATTTTAAAATATTTTTACGTCCAAACAAACGGAGCCTTAATTTTATAAGTTTTTTGCAATCATTAGGCAATGCACACAGGTCTACTTCTCCTTACTGTCCTACTGCTTAATTTTTCAGTTCAATGAAGAAGCACGTTCACCATTTGTGAAGAAGTACAAAACTATCATACACCCTGGAGAGGTATGATCTACATTTGTAAACACAAAAGACTGAAAATAAGAAGATTTTGCATGGTCAGATGTTTTTGTGTGTGATAAACATGTGCCGTCTTAAGGCTTGATATGTTGTTTATACATGTGTGTTGTGTTACATGAATAACTTTGAGGCGTTTGTTTAGGCTGGTAGATAATCTGTTCCATTTGTTTCTTTTCTATCAAATTTTCTGATAGAGCATATTCTTAGGCATATTCTTCTTTCCTTTTTTATCCTTTTCTTTTATGTTGTTCTCTCCTCTATAAAACCAAAGGGGGAATCCATGTATCAATTTGAGATAGAATATAGAGAAAATCATTTTCTCCATCTCCCTTTGTTAATAGGAAGGACATTCTACATGCTTACACTTGCTGGTTTAGCTTAAGGCTTGATATGTTGTTGTTTGGCATTAGTTGTCCCCAGGATGGGATTTTCTCCTGTTATCAGAGTAATGAATGTCTTGTCCTATAATAATTGAAATATTCAGCTACAGGTGAACAGGATCAGGGAACTACCGCAGAATAAAAATATAGTTGCAACCATACTTACTCTTGCTAACACTTGCTGTTTTAGCTTAAGGCTTAATATTCTGTTTGGCATTAGTTGTCTGCAGGATGGGATTTTCTTCTGGTATCAGAGTAATTAATGTCTTTTCCTATAATAATTGAAATATTCAACTACAGGTGAACAGGATCAGGGAACTACCGCAGAATAAAAATATAGTTGCAACCCATACTGACTCGCCTGAAGTAAGCGGTTAAGATTTCATATATTCTTTGCAAAATATTCGTGAAACTGTTTAGCAATGTGGTCTGGCTGATTGGAAACTTCACGATTTGGTTAATTTTCTTCCAGGTTCTCATTTGGGATATTGAAGCACAACCTAATCGTCATGCTGTTTGTGGAGCAGCTGATTCTCGTCCAGATTTGGTGTGTTCTCTTTTACCAAAGATAGTATATATGTTGCTTGGTGTCAGACATTTGTTATACAGATGCATGTTTTTGAAATTTACTTTACCTGGAATTTTGCAATATACTTTGAAAATCAATTTACCAATTTGTCCACCACCAGCCCTGTGAAATCTAAATGGCCATCCACATGGCGAACCACTCCCAGTTCGTGTACTGCCTCTCCCAACCCTTACAAGCCCATCCCACCACCATGAAGGCATCACGCAATGAATCTAACCATCAATTTACCCCTTCTGACAATACCCTCCAATTTACTTAGTAAGAGCCATAGCCATACTTTACTCTTCTCCCCTGGGGTAACCCACGCTTGGTAGTCAGGAATGGAGAATACTGCAACTTGAGATAGACTATGCTTTAGTATACTTCTTTCCAAGATGCAATATAGAGGGGAGATTTGGTGTAGACGGGTGGGTGTGATGGAAAGAGCATCTGGTGGCTGAGGGGGTTTGGGTTGTGTGACAGGTGGCTACGTAGGGCAGTGTTATTAAAGGCCCAAGGCACACTAAGGTGCAATAGGGTGTTGGAGCCTAAGGCGCAAGGCGTAAGGCGAGGTGCGGCGCGCGCTTGATGACACTAGGCGGATGCTAACTAAAAAAAAGAAAGAAAAATATATATCCTAGTTGAAGAATAAGGTATAAAATAGATCCTAACTCCCAATAGCATATTATTAAGGAAATTAAAAAATTCAACACATACTAATGAAAAGAACAATAAAAAATGTCAAAAGATGCAATTTAAAAGTCTTTAAGTCAACTTAAATTAAATCTCAAAACAATTTATAGGTCTTAAATCTTAATCACAGTATTCTAAAATGCGCTAGGTGCTAGTCGGACGCCTTACTAGGGCCTAGCGCCTAGGATGCCTAGGTGGACTATTTTTTTTTTTTTTAATGTAATTTCATATTATTTTCAGATAAATCAAAGTTAAAAAGATAAATAAAACTTATATATATATAAATCAAAAACTTATATATATATATTTATATATATATAAACTGGGGTATCAGGCTAGGGCGGAGGAAAAACACGAGAGGGATGATTGGCAGCGGTGGCCAAGGGAAATCGGGGCCAAGAGAGACGACTGGAGTGACTCCACAAGAGATGGTGGCGGTGTGCGACAAGAGAGGCTGAGCCAGAAAGGGCAAGAGTGACAGTGACGGCGACTCCACAAGAGACGGTCTGTGATGTTGCGCGCGAGAGAGAAGGGGAAAGCGACGAGAGAGATAAGGGGTAAGGCGCCTGGTTAGGCCATAATCAGCCCAGACGGTTCATGCGGCTAAGCGGCCGCCCGATATCGATTAGGCAGGCCGACGCCTAAGGGGGCTGATTAGGCCATAATCACGGCGGCTGCCTAGGCCAATTTTTAGAACACTGCTTAATCAAGATTAATTAATTATGTATTTTAAATAATCTAAAAATCATCTTCATCATCAAGATCAAATATTTCCATATTTTCATTATTAGAAGCATCACATCTAATATCTTCTTCCACATCATCTCTCTTTCCATCTTCATCTAGTTTAAATTCAATTGGAGTATTTGAAGTAGTAGCCCTTTTACTCATTGTCAAATTTGTAAACAACAGCAACAACATATCCAGCCTTTATCCCACTATGTGGGGTCGGCTACATGAATTCTAGACTTTAATGTATTTCTGTCTTTTGTCATATCTTCATTGAGGTCCATACATTTCATATCAAACTTTAATGTTTTTCCCAAAGTCTTCTTAGGTCTGCCTCTACCTCTTTTTTTGACTAATTGTTCCATTTCATCAACTTTTCTCACATGAGCGTCTCTTGGTCTCCTATTCACATGACCAAACCATTTTAGTCTAGTCTCTCTCATCTTCTCCTCTATTGGGACTACTCCTATCTTATTACGAATAACTTCATTTCTAATTTTATTTTTTCTTGTATGGCCGCACATCCATCTTAACATCATCATCTTCGCTACGCTCGTCTTTTGCTCATGTTGGTATTTGACTGCCCAACATTCTGAGCCGTACAACAAAACTGGTCTTATAGCTGTCCTATAGAATTTTCCTTTCAGTTTTAATGGGATTTTACCATCACATAACACCCCCGATGCATTTCTCCATTTTAGCCAACTTGCCTTAATTCTATGTGTGACATCCTCGTGAATTTCTCCATCTTTTTGAATCACTGATCCCAAATATCGAAAATGATCTTTTTTTTGTAAGATTTGGTCTTCCAATTTTATTATAACATCCTCCACTCTTGCATTCTTACTAAATTTACATTTCATATATTCTGTTTTCTTTTTGCTTAATTTAAATCCCTTAGATTCTAAATTGTTTCTCCATAACTCAAATTTAGTGTTCACTCCTTTTGTTTCATCCACCAACACTATGTCGTCTGCAAATAGCATACACCATGGCATCTCTGTCTGAATATCTTTAGTGAGTTTATCCATTACTAAAGCAAATAAGTATGGACTTAGTGCAGAACCTTGATGCAATCCTATTGTAATTTTAAACGGTTCAGTATCCCCTCTGCATGTTCTGACCCTTGTCTCTGCACCATGATACATGTCCTTGAGGGCTTGTATATAGGCTATTCGGACTCATTTCTTCTCTAAAACCCTCCATAATACTTCTCTAGGGACCCTATCATAGGCATTTTCTAGATCTATAAACACCATATGTAGGTCCTTCAGATGTTCCTGATACTTTTCCATTAGGCGTCTCAGTAGGTATATAGCTTCCATTGTTGACCTACCAGGCATAAAATCAAACTGATTTTTCGAGACCTCTGTTTCTTTTTTTGAGCCTCTGCTCTATTACTCTCTACCAGAGTTTCATGGTATGACTCATTAACTTAATTTCTCTGTAATTTTCACAGTTTTGAACATCTCCTTTGTTCTTATATATAGGGACCAAAGTACTCTTTCTCCACTTATCTGGCATCTTTTTTGATTTAAGAATCGCGTTAAATAATTTCGTTAGCCAGGAGATGCCCTCTTCTCCCATGCATTTCTATGCTTCTATTGGTATATTATCCGGTCCCACTGTCTTATGATTTTTTTATCTTTTTTAATGCTTGTCTTATTTCATTTGGACTTATGCGTCGATAAAATGTATAGCTCACGTTCCTTTCGGAGTTACTAAGATGTCCCAACCTAACTCTTGTGTCGCCATCATCATTGAATAATTTTGTGAAATACTCATTCCATCTCTCCTTAATCGCTCCCTCATTCACTAATACATTTTGATTTTCATCTTTTATGCATTTCACTTGATTTAAATCCCTTGTTTTTCTTTCTCTTGCTTTAGCTAATTTATATATATCCCTTTCTCCATCTTTTGTATCAAGTCGTTTATATAGATTTTCGTATACTTTTGACCTTGCTTCACTAACAACTTATTTTGCTGCCTTTTTTGATTCTTTGTAATTTTTTTGATTTTCTTCATTGTTGCATTGATATACAGCCTTATAGCAATTTTTCTTATTTTTAATTTTCAATTGTACTTCTTCATTTCACCACCAAGATTTCTTAAGGTTAGGGGCTCTACCATTTGTCTCTCTAAGCACTACCTTTGCTATGCTTCTCAGGGCATTAGGCATTTCTCTCCACATTTGGTTTGCTTGTCCTTCTCCATTCCATTCTCTTCTACCCCTTAATTTTTTTTTGAAGATTAGTTGTTTCTCCCCTTTTAAATCCCACCACCTGATTCTTGGATTTTGTTTTATGTGATTTTTTCTCTTCCAATTTCTTACTTGGACATCAAGTACTAGAAGTCTATGTTGAGTAGTCAAACACTCTTCTGGTATCACCTTACAATCCCTACAACATACCCGGTCCTCTTGTCTCATGAGGAAGTAATCTATTTGGGTGCTTGATGTGACATTTTTATATGTGATTAAGTGTTCGTTCCGTTTTTTGAACCTAGTATTGGTTATGATGAGCCCATATGCCATTGCAAAATCTAGAATAGACTTACCCTCATTATTAATTTCCCCGAATCCATACCCTCCATGTACCTCTCTATAGCCATTTCCATCTCTACCCACGTGACCATTTAAGTCACCTCCTATAATCACTCTCTCCTCTTGGTATCATTTGTATGAGTCCTTCTAGGTCCTCCCAGAATTTTGCTTTTATTTCCTCACCTAACCCCGCTTGTGGTGCATATGTACTAAAGATATTCATAGTCATTCTTCCTAGAATAACCTTCACCATAATAATCCTATCCCCTATTCTCTTTACATCCACTACCTCATCTACTAAGCTTTTATCCATAATAATCCCCACTCCATTTTTTACTCGATCATTTCTTGTGTATCATATTTTATATCCATTTTCTGGCAAACTTTTTGCTTTTTTTCCTACCCATCTCGTCTCTTGAAGGCACATAATATTAATCTTTCTCTTAGTCATCACATCTACCACTTCCATAGCTTTGCCTGTTAATGTTCCTATGTTCCATGACCCAATCCTTAATCTATGATTTTGTTTTTGGCTTTGACTTTGAATTTGATTTTGTTTTTTATTTTTATTTTGATTTTGTTTTTGGTTTTGGTTTTGATTTTGATTTTGGACTAACTTCTTTAGCTACATCCGTCCAAGCAAATGCGGAACTCTTGCTTATTTGTCACTACATCCGGGCGTCGATGCAGCGGCCCTAGCTCACTTGACACTACACGCGGGCAGTGTAGCGCGTCGCTATGAAGGGTTACGCCCACGCCCAAACGATTTTTCATAATTTATCTAAAGTAATAAACAGTAAGGATGTTTACTGAATGGTGGTGGCTGTACCTGTGACAATCAGGAAGTAAGGAGGGGAGAAGAGAAGACAAACAGTTATTTTAGTGTATCACTATGTTTTTCCCTTTAGAAATGGCCTTTGTCTGCTAAGTGGATATTTCCACCCCTAGCTTAGATGGGAGCTGATGGAGGGCTGGCAATGACAGATGATTTCAGGGTCTAACGGTTAAAAGAGGCCTTAAAGAGGGATTTGATATAAACTGAAGTGGTGCAATGTATATTTGCCCATGTGGAAAAAAATTAAAAAAAGATCTCAAATGGCTGGTACCAACTTTCTTTTATCTTTTTTGTTTTGGTTGAGGAGTTGGGGGGGCATAGATTCCTTAATCTTATTATGTCACTAATCCATCTAAATTGCTTGTTGGCATCAGACCTGATTGTAAACATTTCCTGTTTTAGGGAACTATTAGTTTTGTGTTTAGTTATTCACCTGCATCTCTGAACGAAAGATCATGGCATGTTAACACACAGCTTCCATGATTACTTACAGGTATTGACTGGGCATCAAGAGAATGCTGAATTTGCTTTGTCTATGTGCCCTATGGAGCCCTTAGTGTTGTCTGGAGGTTTGTAATCTATGTATTATTCCTTGTTAGTTTTACTTTCAAACTCTTGTTTAAATTGTTTCTAGTTAGTCACCAACTGAAATATCATTAAGTAGTAGTTAAAAATGAAATGGTTTTATGGTAAAATTGTGCCTTCATTTTGTCCTCAAGGGTTCTGAATGTGAACCTAAAAAAAAAAATTATTTGCAGTATATAGTCCAAGTTTCAGCCATGGGTTATGGGATCTGGATACTTGTTTTGCATTTAGTCATTTCAGTAGTATGCTATATGCTCGGAATACTTAAAATTTTGATGTGTATGCGGTACTATTCTATTGCAGGGAAGGACAGGTCTGTTGTTTTGTGGAGTATTCATGATCATGTGTCCACATTGACAACAGATGCATCCACTAAGCCTGCAGGATCTTCCGGGTCAATTATTAAAGCTTCTGAAAACCCTTCTATCGGGCCACGTGGAATTTTCCAAGGCCACAGTGACACAGTTGAAGATGTGCAATTCTGTCCCTCAAGGTAACCATGTTCTTGGTCAGATTGTTTCAGTCATCTAATTGCTCTTTATCTTTCTCCCTCTATTCTCAAATCATGTGAGCTATTGGAATACTTCTTGATTACTATGGCAAAAGAACAAGGAGATGTAATCTCACATCATTCATATTTTAGTTTGGCACTTATTGTGGCAGCTTCATCCTGTTTCTTAGGTGTTTGATGACCTTTTATTTCTGACATTTTATTTGACCTTGATGAAGTGCACAGGAGTTCTGTAGTGTTGGAGATGATTCTTGCCTAATATTGTGGGATGCAAGAGTGGGCTCTAGCCCAGTTGTTAAGGTCAGATGCCTCCCACTTTCTATTCTTGGCAATCTGCTCTTTATTTTACATGATGAGCCTCCCCGTATCCCTGAAGCATTCAATAAACTGAGCTTAAACCTGCTGGGCGTGGCTGTCTGTATAGACAGTAGTGTGTGTCTATGGCACTTGATCAAATAAATTCTGCTTAAAGATTACAGTGGTATTGCTGCTAATTATGCTTAAGGCAGGGGATAACCATCAATGAAATCTAATGTGTCAGTAAACATAACTTGAACTTAGATAACTGTGCTGTGGATTCAGTTTCTGTTTTCTCTATGCTTGAGCAGGCATTATTGATTGCTTTCTTGTAATTATCAGTGTGCAACTGTGGCTTTACTACCTTTCTTAGTTATAGTCATTATGATCTAAAATGATCTTAGCTGAGTTTTTAAGTTATTTGGTCCCAGCATTAATGTACTATATTGGAACAAGTCAGACAACTTTTCTAGGCTACCCTGTTTATTTTATGTCCATCCCTGATTGAAATTGGTTATAATTTGAGGGCTGTATTGTGGATTTAAACTGATTAATTACTTTGGGCTCCCTATCAGTCTGTCTTCTTTTTTAATACATTATCATGCTTTTCTTTTTGCTATGATCTTTTTTTTTTTTGGCTATACTGTTGGCATGATGTGTTGAATTGTGTTTGTGAATGCTGAAATTCCCCCTCACCTTCCCCTGAGAAAGAAAAAAAAAAAAAGTTAAGCTCAGCCCGTGGGATTGATGTTTAATAAACTGTTATCTTTTCTTCTTCTTCTTTTTCATGGTGAATAGGTTGAAAAAGCACACAATGCTGATCTTCATTGTGTTGATTGGAGTCCTCATGATGAAAACCTTATTATAACTGGGTAATTTGTTATTCCTCTTTATTTTTGTTCATTAGTTAGCCTATGAAATGTGAAATTTGGTCTTATGATGAATTTACTGGCCATTGTTAATTTTTCTTCACAAATTTAATTGAGATAATTTTTATATGCTTTCTTTTGCTGATATAATTACAGGTCAGCTGATCATTCTGTTCGAATGTTTGATCGCCGAAATCCTATTTCTGGCGGTGTAGGATCACCCATCTATAAGTTTGAAGGTCATGAAGCTGCTGTCCTGTGTGTGCAGGTCTTGCACAAGCGCTTTTTTTGTATTTCATTTTTTTCATTTTTTTAAAACAAAAAATATTGCATGCTCTGCTGTGCTGTAAGAATTGTTTATTTACTCCTCACTTCCCAATCATATGACAGTGGTCACCAGACAGATCAACGGTATTTGGAAGTTCTGCAGAGGATGGTCTCCTAAATATTTGGGATTATGAGAAGGTATTGGAAATACTTCCTTTCGCAGTTTCACTATTAACCTCTCTCATTTCATGTGAAAAATGCCTTTACTAATCACAATGGATCTACATGAACTGCTCATCTCATAACATACCTGTAAATCAGCTGCAACAAAGTTTCACTTGCACTTATTTGGGTTCTTCCTTTTCTTTTTCATATTTATTTATTTGAGAGTAAGTCTTGGTAGTTTTGGCAAGTTGCTCCTTTGTGACCAAAAGATCATGGGTCTGAGTTATGGAAACAACCACTTTGCAAAAAAAGGCAAGGGAAAGACTGCAAACGAAGATGGCTCTCCCTTGTCCCTTGCAAAGTGGA